>NC_140965.1:11931025-12001025 GCF_056783735.1 Eptatretus burgeri | reverse complement strand
ACTTTCGCATGAATTTGTAATTTGTTCAGTGTTCCAGTGACGATTTACCTTCGGGAAAGGTGCCTACCGTGGGATCTTTTTGAACATGCACCAACTATCGCTAGCAGATAGGACACCCAGCTCATCATCCACCCAAGGGACAGCACACTTTGCAATACAATGCCCCACCTGAGATGCAGCAATCTGACAGATTATAGTCGGGCCAGTCGGCCGAGACGAGACCGCTTAAATTTAGGCTTGCTACCCCGCTCCACCATCCCGTTGAAAAGTAAGCCAGTTATCGTCCTTGAAGTTTGCATTGTAGTTTGCAGCACAATAATGATGAATTTTGTACCATTTCCTTTTGTCCAGGCCATGAGTTTCCTCCAGCATTTGCCACCTACATCCAGCGTATCTTCCGGCTGTGCTTCCACGTGCTCGCGCACCTGTACCACTCGCATTTCCGCGAGACTGTGGCACTCGATCTCCACTCGCATCTCAACAGCCTCTACGTCCACTTCATCACATTCGCACTCCAGTTCTCCCTCCTACCGCCCGCGGAGCTTGCACCTCTTTCTGACCTGACCGACGCTCTGTGCATCTCCTCCGCCTCGGCACCGCACAACCGCTCTCCTCGAACATAAGGCAACTCTGTGAGCCAACGTCGACGTTCAAACATTGAGCCCACTGAGGTTCGATTTATGGCCTCCCTGTTTTGAACTTATTCCTTTTTTCTTTCACATTCTTCTGGCAAACGAATGTCTGTTGCCTTTGTTTTTCTTTTTTTCTTTTTTTATATTCGACTCCAGTCATGACGACGTGAGTGCTGGTCACCACCACCTTTGTTGCTGAGCTGGTTTCAGTCATTTGAGTTATTTAATACGTATCATTCGATCCGCTTCGTCCAAAGTGAGAGTTTGCTCATTTCCTTATTCCGATCCGTTTCCTTGGGATGTGGTCTCGGGATGCGCTCGCATTCGTGCCGGCCTCCTAGACTTGTGACGTCAAGGACATATTTTTCCCCCGTTTATCCCAAATGGTCGTTTGGCCTCTCTTTGCGTCAAGCTCCTCGTGGCAGTCCCAACAACGGTGTCTGCCTTCCCCAACTAGCATTCCCTATTTGTGGCGCTCTTGCATCCGGACACGATCCTATCGTGATTTTGTGCGCCAAGCATGCTAGCTGAGCTGGATTCATGAGCCGGACTCTTGTATTCTTGTGCAATCGCAAAGTAGAAAATTCCCATTACTCTGGAGGTGGCAATTTATTACTGAGCACAAAGTAGAATGTGTTTTTTATTCTTTCTTTTTTTTTTTTGTGCCCTAACAACATATCGCAATTGCCTCTGCGTGACGTCCATGACAGCCGCTTGGTTTATCTCGAGTCAAGATCTTATTTGTGCCTTATAACTATCCAGCTGTATGGATGTTTATTTTCTTTTTATGGTAGTGTCCTGTTCATGTACAGTCACCGTCCCCTTAACTAATCAGGCTTTTCACTGCCAAACCTTATTTCGTTAGGCGTACACCTACAGGCCTTGTATACACCTTGCGTCCTCATGCTAACTAACCCTCACTCTGTTTTAGGAACGGTCCACGTGATTTTCACCAAAAGTGTCTCGCATGCCGGGAACGACATTTATCCAAGTGCCCTTTGTCGTAGGATCTCCGCAATCATTCCCAACACCTGTTGTGCTCAAAAAGCACAACTGTGTCCAAAGGACTGACTGTAACGCCGCTCTTGCAAAGTGTCCATGATTGAAACGCAGAATGCACTCTTCCAACATTTGCGTCCAGCCAGGACCGTCCATGTTGTTTTGACTCGATTGTCCTCCCAAGCCATCTTTCTGACCCACACGATTGCTCCAAGGACAGCCGATGTTCTTTGGGTTTTGAACGCCTTATGACTGAGCTTGCGAAGTCGAGGCTTATGGAAGAGCTTTGAGGGGTTTTGGTCCCTGGTTTGCTGCAGCCTTGTTTCTTCAACACGCGGCACTTTGTTACCTGAACATATTGATACGTTTGACGAATTTTAGGAAATGTAAGAACACGTGTGACATTTTTCTTTTGGATCTGCATCGTAAAGGTTTGACACAAATTATGACTACGACGGGTACGCTTGATATTTATGGGACGTCATGTGTGAACGTCCAGCCAGCGCCCTCTGCTGTGCCTTCCAGTCGTGTACGAAAAGTAAACCGTGCCTCGTTCCTCTCTGAACTGTGCTCCTGAGGGAAGTCCAACCCAGAAATGCAGGCGTCTCAAAACGTGCCTTTTAGCCTTTACTTTCCGACGGGAAAAGTAAATACGAATTAAAAAGTTTCAAAAACTTTTCAAACGCCTCACATGGCCCATTGTGAACGACGGTGCGCTTGGTCACGCTCAAGTCATGGAGGATTATGACATTCACTGTCAGAAGGTGTGGACGTGCGCGACAGGTGCAGTGACGTCACTGAACATTTTCACAGCTGGTCCAACAAAGGCCATGTCACTTGTGATCAACTTAAATGCACAGTTTTTATTGCTGGCAAGCTTTGTTGCTTTATGATCATTATCCGGCGGCATTGTGAAACTTCCATAATCGTTTAATCGTTCGACATTTCCATTGGATGGGTTTTTCTTCATTTATCAATCATAGAATTTTTTTGTTAAGTTTATTACATATATCCTGATTTGGTTGTCGAGGGGGGGGGTGCGGGGAGAGAGGGGGGTGGGGGGACCTCAGTGTGACTTTCATGGAAGATGTACCAAGTGGTTTTTTTTTGTTCTGTATGCATGCGGCAGTGTACATAGTGTATTTTTCACATGTATCACCAATCATTTGAAGCGTTGCTCGTTACCATGTTGAAATGTTTTCCACTTTATGCTTGCATTGTGGGACTGGCTGATCAGTGCGAGTGATCTGGGTTTTCTTTAGGGTTCATATATGTCTACATTTTAAATCGTTTGTTCGTAGAGGCTCCTTGTGCAGACAAAGCAGACACTTTGTGCTGTCCTTGCTCATAAAGTCCTCCCATTCTTTTTCAGCTTAATGTTACAACAGTAATGTATTGCGAAATAAAGTTGTTTTTTTTTTCTAAAGCTTCCTCTGCAATTGATTGTTGTGTTGTGGGTTTGGCATCACATTCTTTGGTGCAGACGACTACTACTACTACTACTACTACTACTACTACTACTACTACTACTACTACTACTCTCTTTCGAGTGCGGCCTTGTGGCTGCTGGTTGCATCATTCGTTAGGGATGCAGTGTCCCTATTACCAGTACACTGGTACTCATTTCGCCGACCTCTGAAGGATGACAGGCTGAGTCAACCCCACCTGGTATGAATTCAGGACCCTAGGATCCCAAGTCAGCCACCCTAACCACTAAGCCAACACCAGGCTCACTACTACTCCTACTACTACTCCTACTACTACTCCTACCCGATGTGGTCAGAAAGTTTTTGTTCCAAGTCTTTCACGAACCATGTGGCCAGGCCTGACATTTGACTTGTGCTGATTTGGCAAGCAATTTATTCAGGATGCCGGTGATAACTTGTTTTCTCTTAGCGAAAAACACCTTGGGATATTTAACATAAGGCTTAGCGTTCCGCGGAGGGATGACACTTTATAGTACAACACTGAACGAACGCCCAGCTGACAAAGCACCAGGCAGTTCATGTTCAGGTTGAGAATCAAACCAAAGCTAGATAGGGCAAAGGTCGTTACGCGACATCTTCAACGGAGGATTCCAACTTGTAATTGTCCATCTCTCAGTTTTATTTTCCTGGGACCGAGTAATGGACAGGCTGTTTGTCAATTTGCAACATTAACATTTACCTGTTAGAACTCGTTGATTTGTGCTCTGAGGCACGTGACGTGCAGGTAACTCATGGTTGCTTTGGATTGGGCACTGCCATTTTTTTTTTTAGGTAGTTAGATTTCCCCTTCTACTGAATCATCACCACAATGAAATTCTCATCAGTAGTTCCATCCAACGCTAAACTTTACACAATATCTACTCGTGGGTACTTCAAATGTTGGTTTAGGTAAAGGTGTCTTCCCGTGCACACACAGTCGACCACGTTCATAGACGCAGCATAGTACCAGTTTTATATGTGACGTCACATACATTATACAGACAATCAGGGACCCACAAAGGCAAAACCTTGTGGCCTCTCAATCAATTCAAGGAAAATTACAAAGAGCAATCGGAGATTGCAGATCCTCACTCACCAGGACTTACTTAGTGTAGTATTGACGATATATAAAGTTTTGTTCATGCAGCGGACAAGACTGTTTCGGTCTTATTGTGTAGATTCTCATGATGTCTATAAAATGCATGTTATTGTAGTCATGTTCCATACTTTCTAGACGTACATACTTTATAGATGCACGTACTCACATTCGTAATACTACATCATTTATGGAGATGCTCTCATTTTAATTGTACGTACTTTTATAGACACGTACTCGGTTGAAAAAAAAACGTTATACTGGCTACCACCAGGTGCTGTTTGTGACCTTCGTTGGCACATTGTGCAGACAGACGAAGAAACGGACCAAATGCAACACGATCTGATGAGGGTCGTGAACAGAAGTGGCATTTTATTTGTTATTCATGAAAATCGAAGATTTTGCAATTGTATTGGTTGGTTGCGGGCATTATTCTGTTTGTCAATATGTCAATTGCCTACAGGTCACAATTTTAAACCGATCTTCACGAAGCTTCACCAAAATGGTAGAGTTCGCCATAAGAAAGAAGCCTATTGTTTGAGGTCATAAGGTCAACAACCATATCAGATTTCTAAAATCCTCAATTTTCATCTGATTGACTTGAAATTTGAAGAGGATTTGCACATTTGGTCATTGGCTTCAACCACCAATGTCTTTTGAGGTCAACAGGGTCCCAAAAGGTCAACATAGGCTGAATTTCTAAAATTGTCAATTTTCATCCAATTGACCTGAAATTGGTTCAATAAAACTATTGTCAGGTCAGGCCACATTGGATCCTTGACTTGCTTACAGGTACCATGTAAACCTGTACTAACCTGGTTCATGGTCGGGTTGTCAGCGACAAAACCGTCTCCCCCACCAAGTTTCCTGGTGAGGGTATATGATATGGACACCCAGCAGGATTAAAAGCAAACCTGTCAAAGGGCAGAGGAGCTCCATGTGAGTCAATGGCCATCCATATCGAGTGTCGAACTATGTCTGTGACATCGTCCTGCAGTTGGTTTACTTTTTTTTTTTCTTTAGGAGGATGGTGGCAGGATTTTCACTCCGGCCACAGTGAAACCCTTCACTACACAAAACACGAGAAAAACGCAAAGAAAATTGAAAACCCACTCTGTGGGGGTACCTCCTGTGCAGCTTCTCTTCGCAGGACAGCTCACCGGATGACGGGATTTGGGCAAAGCCTTCGGGACCCAACCCCACTCTGATGATCGGAGGAAAACTACGGGGTAACCTTCCCAGGTTAGATTGTGGAAGTGTGTGTCGAGGTGGTTCTGAGGGTGGAAAAGGAGGCCTACGTGCAAGGAATCTGTGAGGGGGTGATTGTCATCCTGCTTAAAGGGGAATTCACGCATTGCGTTCCTCCAAGCTCGTCCCTCTGTGTACTGCAATTAGAGCGGAGGGTCGTGGGCTCTTGACAGAGAAGTCCGAAGTGAAGGCCCGCTGGGCCGGTTACTTTGAGCGGCTGTACCAGGCTGATCGACCAGCTGTTGAGGTTGATGTCAGAGGTGTTACTATCCCTATTGCTGACCCTCCAATTGACTGTGGTTCACAATTGTTTGTGGAAACACAGGCTGCGTTGAACTGGTTAAAATGGGGGTAAAGCTTCAGGTATCTGTGGCATCCATGCTGAACATCTCAAGGCTGGTGGAAATGTTGTACTCATGTCGTTGCATGCAGTTCTGTGCTCTGCCTGGAACACAGGCATCATCCCAACGGACTGGAAGAGGGACCTTGTTGTCCCTCTCTGGAAAGGGAAGGGTGATCACCAAGACTGCAACAACTACCGAGGGGTGACGCTGCTCTCAGTGCCAGACAAGGTCTTTGCTTGGATATTTCTTGATAGCGTTCGCCACCATATGCTTGAGCACCAGCACCCAGAGCAGTCAGGCTTTACACCAAAGAGGTCAACGATTGACCGTGTCCTTGCCCATCGGGTCCTCACCGAATGCAGACGAGGGTTTCTGCAGGGGCTGCATGCAGCCTATGTTGATCTCGGTGAATTCAGTGAATCCGATTCAGTGAATTGGAATGCTCTCTGGAGGATTATTGCTCTTCGTGGGGTGCCACCAAAACTGATCAATCTGATGTCTGAAGTCTTCGGGTACTGAGAGTGCTGCAAGATGTGGTGATAGCATCTCCGACTTATTTGTAGTTGTGATTGGAGTTCTTCAGGGTTGTGGACTGGATTATGGGGAGGATGTTGCAGAGATCAAGCTGTGGTGTATCATTTGGGAATGTCAAGATCTCTGACCTTGATTTTGCAGATGATGCAGCCATCTTTGCAGAGACTGGATATCCTTTTGGGGGCCCTCGAGGTGCTGAATGAGGAGTCGGAGCCGTTGGGATTACGGGTTTCTTGGGTCAAAACTAAGATCCAGGCTTTCGGTGACATCTTTGATGCTGCTGTCCTGTCTGTGTCTGTTTGTGGTGAGGATGTTGAGGTCGTGGAGACATTCACTTACCTTGGCAGTGATATTCTTGTCTCTGATGGCTGTAAGTAAGAGGTCAATAGATGTCTGGGTCGGGCCTGGGGAGTCATGGAGTCAATGGATCATGGGGTGTGGCGCTGCCGGTACCTGTGCGGGAGGACGAAAGTCCGAGTCTTCAGGTCCTTGGTACTTCCAGTCTTGTTCTATGGATGCGAGACTTGGACTCTGACCAAGGATCTGAGACGGAAACTTAATTCCTTTGGTACCAGGTCTCTTCGGAGAATCCTTGGCTATCGCTGGTCGGATTTTGTGTCCAACGAGCGGTTGCTGAGAGAGACTCGGATGAGATTTGTTACCTGCATAGTCCGTGAGCGTCGGTTGCGGCTGGATGGACATGTGGCTCGTTTTCCTGACGCTGATCCTGCTCACCAGATTCTCTCAGCGAGGGAGTCTCATGAGTGGAGGAGGCCAGTGGGCTGACCACGTGCCTCGTGGTTGCAGCAGGTTGACCATCATCTTGAGGAGATGGGGATGGGCCAGGCATCTGCCTGGGGGATGGCCAGACGGAGGCCCCTGGAGTACCGGCGGAAAGTGGACGCAGCGACGCACTGTTCTGGCACATGCTCCCATACCTGACCTGACCTGAACTTCTAGAATGGGTATTTTGTATATAAGGATGCATTTAGAATACTTTTAAACTTCCCTGGAACGATATATCATTTGCATAAATCCAATATGGCCGCCAATTATCAATACCTTGCCAAATCTTTGCTCTCAGGTGATGTATTTTAGTGATTTAAATTTCTATAATGAGATCTTTGGATCCAAGGATGCATTTGTAATACTTAAAAATTTCATTGGATACATCATGGACACTACAGTATTTAACCAGATAAAAAGCTCATTTCCATAATTCCAACTGACCACCAAATATAATTTGCTTCCAATCCATGATATCCGCAATAAAAATGGCTTGACCCAAAACTAATATTTGGTGGACTCTGCTCAAATTTGAGGTTAATTATGTTATTGTTTCTGCATACAGTAAGTCCTCGCTAACCGGAAGTTCGCATATCGTAGTTTCGATTTTTCGTAATTTAGTTTTAATGACCAATTTTTCAATTATCGCAAACATTTTATGCCTATCGTAATGTCATTGCAAGGAAAAACGCAAAAAAAAAGTTTCAAACTGCCTGCAAAAAAACAACAATCACACAGGATGCGCATAAACACACTTTCACTTTACTGCGCATGTACTGTATGCTGTACTGTACGTGTTCTCTTCACGCTCGCCTGCATACCTTCCAGTATGAATCCCAAGCTACCCGCAAGTCTTTTGCCGAGCACACCTCGTTTCAAGCGACAACGAAACGCTGTCACATTGAAGGTGAAATTGGATATAATTAAAAGACATGAACGAGGTGAAGGGACAACGGAAATCGGCCGCGCGCAGCAATCGCTCCATCGACTGTACATTCGATCGTTCAAAGTTCGGCAAAGATAAAGAAAATATCACAGATTGCGACCAGTTCGAGTGCAACGACACTAACGAGAATGAGAGATGGTGCCATGCACAACATGGAGCGTTTATTATGTGTGTGGATAGAAGATCAAACTAAACGTCGCATGCCTTTATCTCTTGCTGTGATACAAGAAAAAGGGCGTCGTTTGTGAGGGCATTGACCCACGATTACGTGATCAATTACTTCTCCAATCATGTTGAGAAGTACTCCAAGGAGAACAACATTGACAACAAATCTTTGCTGCTTGTAGACAATGCTCCTGCCCATCCTCAGCAAATGGAAGACTGGTGTGAAAATGTGCAGGTAGTATTTTTACCACCACATACTACCTCACTTTTACAGCCGATGGATCAGGGAGTTATTGCTGCTTTTAAAGCCCATTATGTTAAGCATACCATGCTGCAGCTTATCAAAAAAAACTGATAAGGACAAGCTATCAATCAAGGAGTTTTGGCGAACATACAACATAAAAATGGCTTTGGAAAACATTGAGGATTCATGGGCGGAGGCGAGTGCCTCCACAATGAACGCTGTGTGAAAGAAAGTGTGGCCTGAGTGTGTCCACAATTTCACGGGGTTTGCTAATGTTCCGTTGATTACAAGTCAAATTGTAGACCTGGCGCAGGAGGTTGGTTTGAAGAGGTTGACGAAGAGGACGTGGATGACTTACTGGAGTCTCATGCAGAACCCTTAAGCAATGAAGATCTTATGGAGTTGGAACAGCAGTGGGCTCTTGAGGAAGAAGAAGATGCTGTGACACCTTCATCCGAGCATCTCACCATGAAAAACCTCAGCCAAATCCTCAGCTCGTTTGAAAGTGCCACAGAATTTGTTATCGAGCAAGATCCAAATCTTGAAAGGAGCACTGATTTTAGCCGTGTTGTTAATGATGCCCTTTGTTGCTCCAAGGAACGTTATGCAGCAAAGAAAAAGAAAGCCATCCAGCCCACTCTCCATGCATTTTTCAAGCCAAAAGATGCAGCACCAACTTCATCCACCATCCAGGATGCTCCTTCAACCAGCTGCCAAGAGACCGTTCCTGCTGGTGAAGAAAGTGACAACACAGTGTCAAGTGAAGAGGGGGACGATTCTGCCACTCCGCCAGTGTGACTTGTCCACCGCAATCAACTCCGTTCCTCCAGCCTCGGGGTAAGTCTCCACGACTCGAGGAGTGTGTTTTGTTTATTTGTGTTTATGTCCAAAAAATTCCGAGCCAAAAACACATCCCCCCTTTAACACATTGGTTTCTATGGGAAAATATGTTTTGTTTAACACAGTTTCGCTTATCATAAGGTTTTCCAGGAACGCAACCCTTGCGAAAAGCGAGGACTTGCTGTACATCCTGATATATGTTGCTATTTTACAATCCCCCTGAGGTGCCCCTCACTTAATGGTGCAATCCGGGGGAATCCTTGGGGAATCCCCATGGGAAATCCCCTTTTGGCTGTTTCAATGGAAGTTCCAACATGGATGATATCATCATGTTCTACACAAGAAAGGCAAATTAAGGTGAGTAACCTGTTAAAAACTTGAATATTGTTCTTACATTCCTTCAATTAATTACATCGGTTACATCAAATTGACAAATTACCCATTTTCTTACAGAAATAAGTTATACATATGAGATGCTAAACTAACCAGCTTACCAAGGGGCTCCTAATGGGTGGTTTTAACATGTTTAATATATTAAGTCGGTATACTTGTTATTTATTTCAATTTGTACATTTATAAAATGTTTTAAGGAGATCTCGAATGGGTGTTTAAATAGAATCAAATATGTTGACATTCATTGCTAATTTTTGTTTAATGTTATTATGTTTGCTCTCGTATAAATAAAGGTCATATTGTACAAAAGTAAACTACTTTAAACTATAGTTTGAGCTCGGCTAATCTTTAACTTGTATGTACTGCTTTGCTGGAAATGAATAATAATAACAATAAAAATCTATATTTGCAATTTTGACTAATTTAATATTCCACTAGTTCTCTGTGTAAATATATCATCTTTCTTTCAGATAAACCAAAGATGAATGCCGTGTTATGTATCAACAGTAATGGAGAGGTGTTGCATTTGTAAAGAAACAACATCTGACACAAGACCGACTGATGTTCTGCAAACAAAAGGCAGTGATGGGGTGAATCGTGGGAGTGACTTGAGAACAGTTCCAGGAGAAAAGGTACATGTGGAATGTCGTCGCAGGGACTGTAAAGCCGAGAACATTGCTCGTGACACAGCCTCTCATCAACAACCAATTGAGACACGATGTGATCTGCGTTCAGTGAAAAAAAACATTCAGTTTTCAAGATCACTGCATGTTCTGTGGACAACCTGCGAAATATGATAAGAAACGGAGAGAGGCTGATGTATTTCCAGTCAGAACAACAGACTTTCAGGACACCGTGCTTCAGATTTGCCATTCCAGGAATGACGAGTGGTCTGAAGTGGTGTCAGGTAGATTGGCATCACTGAATGATCTACATGCAGCAGATGCAATATACCATCAGCAGTGCAGTAGTAATTTTAGGACAGGGAAGAATATTCCCAGTAAGCTCCCTGTGGATACTGGGGACAGAGCAAAAAGGTTCAAAGTTAGAAGACCTGCAACAAATGAGAGGACAGAAGCCTTCCTGAAAGTGGCACAGCTTTTGGAAGAAAATGAAGATGAGCAAACATCAATAAAGGAACTTGTTCTGAAAATGACTGAATATCTTAAAGACACAGAGCATGAGCCATATACTGCTAAATATATGAAGGCAAAAATACAGCAACACTTTGGTGAAACTATTCAAACTCTACCCCCAACCTCAGCAGCTGCAAAGTATCACAGCCTCAGTGTATATTATCAGATGATGGAGTGGAAAGAAAGAAGCATCAATATGAAGCCGGAAGAGTGGGGATGGCACATGGTGGATGGACAATGTTTGCCAATACAAACTGACCAGCTTGCAGCCCCATCAAAACTACTGGATGTCATCTGCTGTAACTGTAAAACAGACTAATACAAAGAGGTGAACATGCAGAAAGTATAGTCTGCATTGCAGTGCTGTTTGTGGAGAATGCCGTGGGACAAGTTGTGCCAAATCACAGCTACCAGATTTCACCGATGACTATAATGATGACCTTGATGGACATCTTCAGTGGGGTATTAATATGCCTGCAATGAAACACCAGCCAAAGAAGTGTGTCATAAATTTGATCACAAAATATCGGTGTTTGGTGGCCATATTGGATTTTATTAAATTCATCCATCATTTTATTTAAACCCATCCAATCAAAATATTACTCTCTCAAATTTAGCCTTTGATCCCCTCAAATATTCTAGAAATATAAACCGCTCAACCCCGTTGTCTGAGAGTAAATATATGGCAAAATATAGATATTTGGCAGCCATATTGGATTTATGCAAATGAGATGTGTATCAAAATACATCCAAGAAAATTGTTAAATACTCTCAATGCATTCTTGTGTGCAAAAGATATATACGAGAAGTTGAAATGGCTCAAATATATCATCCAAGAGCAAAGATGTGGCAAAATATTGATATTTGGCGGCCATATTGTATTTATACAAATGAGATTTTGTTCCAGGGAAGTTTATAAGTATTCTAAATGCATCCTTGTATACAAAATACCCATTCTAGAAGTTGAAATCACCCAAATATGTCATTTGTGAGCAAAGATATGGCACAATATTGATAATTGGCCGCCATATTGGATTTATGCAAATTAGACGTATTTCCGCAACAGGGATTTCTTAGGACTTTTCGTATGGTCTTGTGGGGACCTCATAGAAATGCATTGTGCTAAAAAAAATTCTGTTGCAATTTGTTCCCAATCAAACCTTATTTTGCCTGGAGTGTGTGGGTAGGTTTCATTAGGAGATGAAACAGACCTAATTGGTCTCAAAATATCCACCTCGATGTGTTTGTCGTTGGTTTTTATCTACATATCTGGGTTTCAGAATGTGGAATGGAGTCCCCCCAGGGTGGGCTCTATGTATCCATCTTCATTTCAGTAAGGGGTCACGATTCATGGACCAAGCTGTGAAGTTTTCTGTTCTCAAAGTTTTGTGCCGAGGGCTCTCTTCTGGATCGTTACTGATCGACGGACAGCTTCCAACTGTAGTTTGTTTGTAATAATATTCCCAGGGATGGTTTTTAATATCTCTGTGAGGTTTTTTTGTCATCATTCCCATAGCTCCAACTATCACTGGAACAACTTTGGTATTCTTCAGGTATTTTCACTTCATTCTTGAGATCTTGATATTTGGTAATTGTCTTGATTTCTGCATTGTTTCTTCCAAAATCACTGCTATTAACACCTCAATCAGCAATGCCTTCTCTTTTTTTTGTACCTAAGTATGATATGTGGTCGCAAGGCTTTCTTTTTGATGTTCACACTCGATGGGATCATGAGGTCGTATGTGAGCAGCACTTCCATGTTTTCAGTGATTGCTTTTGGTTCATGTTCCCATAAATTCTCTGGAACTGGGATATCGAAGTTTTTGCAGATGTGCCGGTGGATTACAGTACAAACTCTGTTGTGTCGTTGTGTGTATCGCTGTTCTGACATGAGTGTTTTGTGTGTGCATGTGTGTGTTTGGTCATTAAGCATAACATATCATCCTCTTTACTAACCCCACCTCCACCCCTCACCTTTCTACTCTCTCTCTCTCTCTCTCTCTCTCTCTCTCTCTCTCTCTCTCTCTCTCTGTC
The DNA here is from genome assembly GCF_056783735.1 of Eptatretus burgeri. Lineage (NCBI taxonomy): Eukaryota > Metazoa > Chordata > Myxini > Myxiniformes > Myxinidae > Eptatretus > Eptatretus burgeri. Next base: position 11,988,162 of record NC_140965.1, on the reverse strand, counting down.
TCTGTCTCTGTCTCTGTCTCTGTCTCTGTCTCTGTCTCTCTCTCTCTCTCTCTCTCTCTCTCTCTCTCTCTCAACCCCTCCTCGCATCCTCCCTCCCGCAGTGTATTGCAACAGTTTGCTGAGACATCGCTCTTGCCACCTCCCCCTCCCTCCTCTCTTTCCCCTCCCTGTCTCATCTCTTCCTCTCTCTCCCTCCTCTCCCCCCCTTAAATATCTCCACTAGTGAAGAGACGGGTTGTATTTTCTAGTTTCTGTAATAAATGGCAAATAAGTGCTTTTGGGGCTTGTCGACACGATACACCCACAACATGGCATTTGGTGGTTTTGTCATCATGAAAGGCTTCAACAGAAGCGCACCAATTGCTTCACCCCGCTTTTTGCTTCTTGTGTGTGGGCCATGGGCTAATACTTTTTAAAGCCACCTGGCAAACGAGGTCCTGTGTGTTGATCTATTTTGGCTTTTGGGGGATGTGTGAGAGGGTTATGAACAGGTAGGATGGCCTAGACCTCGAGGGATGCACAGTCACCTCTAAGCTATATCTACTATCTAGCCTTGGTTCGAATCCCGACACAGCTATACACTGTTTCACAGGCAGGGTGATTCATCAATGCGGGTGCTGTTCCTCGGATGGACATTGAACTGGACGTCCCGTCTGCCGGCATTCGTTGGTGGACGCTAAAGACCAAATGGTGTCCTTCGCGAAGAGTACACGAGCTATCGCCAGCACCCTGGACAAATTACAAGTTCCTTCCCTGACCACTTCATTGAACATCAGGCCTGGCCAGCCGGTTCGTGAAAGATGCCCTGGCCGGCCAAAATGTTCTCCCGCCCAACCCCACAAAAGTGGGAATGATTTTGACCATAAAACGAAGAAGACGTCACACAGGGTTTCATTCCAAATCTGAATCAAAAATGTCATTTTATTTCATCAAAAATACAAAGCAACAATTGGCTTCTAAATTCATTATCCGTTAACTTTGATCTCGGCACATTGCTTGGAAGGACAGCCATTAATCATGGGTGCTGTGTTGATTACTATATCACTATGACTACACCAACTGCAATTGTTTTGATGGCCGCGAATATTCCCACTTCTTTGTGGGGTCGGCCAGGGATTGTTTGTGGTCCAAGTCTTTCACGAAGCGGTTGGCTAGGCCTGACCGTCGACTGAAGGTGATTTTGGGAGGAATTTGTAATTTGTTAAGGGTGACGACGATAGCTTGTTGACCCTTAACAAAAGATCTTTAACGTCCAGCGAGGATGAGTGGTGACAGACGGGTTCTCTGGTTTAACGTCTAGTCCTTCCAAGAAACGGTGCACAACCAGGTATGCCTCGCTTTGCATGTGAAACACAAGCTGGGTTATAGTTTGAAGATGACTGATTAGAACTCACGATGACAATACACCTTATCTGGCATTCCAATTCCTGATAACCTAAAAATTGACGATTTGAGGTGACCTTAACTTTTTGAACTCGAAAGCAATATCCTTCATTGACCCAAAAAGCAAACCCTGCTCAAATTTCAAGTCTATCGGATGGAAATTGATGATTTTATGCAGCCTTGACCTTTGACCGTTTGATCTATGAAAGCAATTGGCTTTTATCTTTTCATTGGTGGACCATTTCAGTGCCCCAATATACAAATTCTTAAAATTTTTTGCTCAATTCGATGAACATTGACAGTTATGTGATTTTGACCCAAATTATGAAGTTTTCTCCATAGTCTCATAATCAAGCTTTGTTGAAAATTTTATTACAAATGTTCAAATTGTAAAAAATAAAGTTACGACCCAGACGGACACACACACACACACACACAATGATTGCAAAACCCCGCATCTGCTCCGTGGAGGACAGGCTAACAAGTGCACAAAATATAATAAGATTGTTCAAAAAAGTCTCTTCATTTTGGGTGCAAAGTCACAAAAGCTGAGCACAGGACCATCACCCCAAAGTTTGCACCAGATGATTGGGATGTCTTGGTTTCTTACTTTCATGGAGTTTTTTAAAATGTCGTAAATTGGTGCAGCTGGGCAGCCTGCATTCTCCTCTGGGTTTAGCAGAGCGTTGATTCCTGGGAAAGCAAACGTGACGTCATTTATTGCACACAAAAACATCTCCAAATGTCCTCTTTTTATTCTGCTTTGAGCTGAGTGTTTATGGTTCCTAGAGCACCTTTTAACTTTACATGGCAAACATGCAGGATAAATCCAGGAGATGCGGACGAATCAATATCGCACAAATTTAAAATCTGGGATCCCTGCATTGTGCACTTAGATGGACTCGGACGAGCATGCCGCACTCGGACAAGTGCAGAGGAAGACGTTGAGCTGTTTTGTCTGAGTTCCATTCCAGACCCGACTGTAAACAGTCGTGTTGGCGTTTCAAAGGTAGAGACTTGTTTCACAAAGTGTGCCATCCCTCGGATGAATGTTAAGCGGGGTATCTTGCGTGCCCGCCTTATCTAGTAGACACGGAGTGGCATCTCTCGAAAATGGTGAGCCATTGCGTGTCGGTATCCTGGATAATTTAAATAATGCTTGATCTAATATCCCACTCACCTCTCAGCTGCTTAACCTGGGTTCGATTCCCAACTCCAGCTACAAACTGTCATCCTAGTGTTTCAGGGCAAGGCGATTCATCATTGTGTGTGCCATCCCTCTCGGATGGACGTTAATCTGGGTATCCCAAGTTATGGCATTAGTTGGAGAATGTCAGTTAAAGATCCCATGTCATAAGTGAATCATTATGATGCAGTGTTGAGAAAAAGGACATGGAAACGGTCTTTTCAACTCTTTTCAAGTTTTTCTGAGCACGATCTACATTAGCTTTTTTCGCGAACTTTGAAAAACATCTGCGATGGCAACATTACGAAGCCAGAGTCAAACGCAACAGTCCAGAGCTGAACCTTCTGCCAACTCTTCTCGGACAAAGTGACCATTTTGGAATGTTCTTTGAGAAATAGATGCGTTAAAAAAAAAAAAACGGATAGTTTACATCGCTAGGTGCCACCATTTTAGTGTGAATCTTGGTATGCATTTTGAATTACATGTTTGAATAAGGATAATAACATAACCCCTCCCCAGCCGCTCCTATAGGGAGCGGGTGATTCTACTAATAATACAATGTTTTATTCATTTCCACGTAGTGTGACAGCATATCAAATTTCATGTGAATTACATGAAAAAAAAGAATATTCAACAGCAAAAAAAAAAATCATTTAAAAATATATAAATATATATTAAACGCATCATGATGAATAATATTGCGATGAAGTTCAATTGGAGTAAAACAATATATTAATGTTGTAATTAAATGATTGAAATACAACAATGAATTTCACCTAAACAATACAACGATATCAAAAAATGAATCGACATCTAAGGTTGAATAAAAGAAAGAACAAAAGGGATAAAATGGTTCAAGAAGAATAACGGGAGAAAGGAATAAAAACGAATAAGGATTCGATTATAATAAAATAAGAATAAAATCCAAACATACTCCACGCAAACTAACATCGAGTTACATAATTCTGACAACACCGAGTACACTTTCCATTCAAATAAATGATATATGAACTAAGCAACCTTCTTCAAATGGATATTTGGAATTATTTCCCCCTATTAATATTGTGACGTCCACGGGACTTGAACAGTCCCGCCAACGGAGAATGAGCCGAAACGATGGAGGCGGTTTATTTATTTATAACCCAAACATGGCGGTTCTAATCGCTCTACCGCAAACGGGACGAGGAAGGTGGCACGAGTCACTTTTCACTGAGTTGATGATGTTTATTTGTTTTTATTATTAACCAGAAATAACAAGACTCGGCAAGAAAAGGGATCCGGGGCGATTCGACGGGATGGTGTGGGATCGGGCGTGGGGAAAACACAGACAATTCCAATGAATATACAAATCTCAAACCCTCTAAGGCGCCAAGTACACACACACACACACACACACACACACACACACACACACACACACACACACACACACACACACACACACACACACACACACACACACACACACAATGTAGCTATTTCTGGTGGTCAGGCTGGACTGTGGTGTGGACACAACTGTCCCTGGATTGGCGTCGGACAAGCTGGCCTTGCTCTAGTCAGGGGGGCAGGAGAAACCGTGGTGCTGTCGACCTCCTGGTCTTGGCCCAAGTCCGCTCACAGCCGCCAGGGAACCAGTTCTGGCGCCAAATTGCGAGCAGGAGAGGGAGGCAGGTCCGCCCGCCGTTCGACCCCGTACTCCGAGTCAGCAGAACCCCAGAGCCAACCAAGGTGAGGCACGAGGCTCAGCAAGGCTCCAAGACACGATGAAAAACAGGATCGAATCAGCGCAACAACAAGCACGCTTCCCGCGCAACAGCCTCCACACCAAAAAAAACGGTCTTTTTTGTCCCGATCTTCTTCCTCTTCTTTTTCGACCCCGAACAGAACCTTTTTATCCTCCCGTCCTCGTCACTTCCAATCGAGCCGTTTTATTGGCCCACCGCCGTCGCCTTCCGCCAATCGTGATCACGGGGCGGAGCCATCCGCAGCACTGTCCTGTGACGTCACTGCCAGCCTCCAGGGACTACTAAAAGGGGTTTACGCAGACACACTTACCCTATCCCGTGTCCCTATCTAATTACGTGACAATTATCATTTCCCCCTTGAAGAAATGAACATTTACTAGACAACTTATCACCACTGAATTGCTACTTATTACATCGAGATCCTGGTAAACTCAAACAGCATGGCATACCTAATTAAACATCCTAATTACCCTTTGAATGCATACCCCCCCCCTCAAACGTAACAATTAATTTCCTATTTCTCTATTTATGGTAAAAAAAAAAAACTACAGATTTATTTGTGGTTTTTTTAAAAGTTTTTTTGCCCCCCCCCCCCCACATGAATGCAATGCAAAGTGATTTTCAGCGTTCTTCCAGACTAGGGACTCAGTCCTGAGATAAGACTTACAAGGATTTACAAGGAATTAAGGTGCATGAGGAGGCCATTCGGCCCATCATGCCTGAATTACATCAATACCAGATTCAATAAATCCATCGATACCCCTTCCCTTCGTGTGCAGCCTTTTGGCTGCTACACTGGTACTCATTTCATCGACCTCAGAAGGATGACAGGCTGAGTCAACCCCCCTGGTGTTAATTTAGCGGAAAATGAGGATTGAACTCAGGACCCTTGGATCCCAAGCCGCCACCCGAACCGCTAAGCCAACACCAGGTGAAGGTATCGCACACCACATCTTAATGTGGTCAGCCAACACTTGTCGGTATGTTGTATATTTGGATCCCGATACTATTACGTACGAAGAGGACTTTTTTTTCAAAAAAATTTTACGTGGCAAAATAGTGAAAAAAATGTCACTTAGAAAAATAGTGAGCAAGTCATGGGACGGTAAGCTGTGAAGTTTTAACGCGAAACTTGTGCAGTTTACTATTAACATACGTTTTTCGATAAGTTCTGCATGAGCTTCCAACTTAACAATATATAACATAGGATCTCAAAAAGTTCTAACAAACAAGTTATGATAAAACTATGTGGATGAGTTTGGTAGATGACAAGAACAAGGGGATTCGATTTTGGTTCAGCTTCGGATTCAGATCCAGCCTATCATTGGATACAAAATGTAGTGTTCAGCCTGGCAGAGGTATGTGCTCCACCAGGTGCTCTTTCAGTTGGTCTCTTCCATTGATGTGAATCTTTAAACACAGGAGGGACTGACTCCCCTTGAAGAAGATTTTTATTGCTAACTCTGATGTGATCGGTCACATGGTATGGCAGCCACACTGGATTGAAGGAAAAGATTTGGACATAATTTTCTCCAAAAACGCTCAATGAAAAAAAATTTCAAACTTGGCATTTGTCATCAACTTCCCATTGAGTATATAGGGTGATAACGATGATGTCATTGGTGAAGTATTTCAGCCATAATTGGTTGAATGGAAATCTTTATCCAAAAAATCTGAAACTTCATCTCTCTGATGTATGACCGGATGCGAGTGAAGAATTAATTTGATGACGTTCATCAACCATGCCAATAAACTATGTGACATCATGGGTTGCATGGATGATACGGGTACACGGGCTATAATAGTAGTGTATTCAGTTAACGATGGTATTTTTGTTCAGAATGAACGCGCTAGTTGAGACTGCACTCTTCGAGTACCGTTCTAGTTTGAAATGTCAACACCCAAAATTTTTGCCGTGGATACATTTTTGAGCTCTTGGTTTCCGAGCTCTCATTTGCAGGATCTCGCATAAATGCAAAAATGAAATTTCCAATTTGACACATTTTGCAGGGTTCAATCTCAGATTATTGCTTTTAGACCATCGGTGCTTCAAATGGTGGTTTATTTCGTGAAGCATAGGCAGGTATCACCGGCACTCTGAACAAAAATTACTACTTCCTGTCCAAATCTCCTCCGGTCGAAAATCAGGCCATGCCAGCCGGTTTGTGAAGGCTTGGGCCAAAAAAGTTTTCTAGCCGACCCCACAAGAAGATGGAAATAATTGGGGCTGTTAACGAAGTAGTAATCGAATGTATGCCTGGTGTTGACTTAATGGTTAAAGTGGTGGGCTTGGGACCCTAGGATCCTGAGTTCAAATCCCACTCGGCTGTTGAATTAATACCAGGTGGGGTTATAACTCGACCTGTCATCCTTCTTGAGGTCGGCAAAATGAGTGCCAGCATGCTGGTATACTGTGTCGGAGTGGCGACCCGTCCAGGATTGTGCCCAATAGCCAAGGAGACTGCTTAAGCAGCAACAACGCTTTGCACAGAGTATGGTCCCAATGGATGGATGGAATATAGGGATGGGATCATGTAAAAGTGAAAAACATACATTAAGACGTGGTGTGCGGTACCTTAGATGGGCAAGAGCTGCATGATCAGACACTGGGTGAGCTTCACTCATGGTGTGGAGGAATAGAAGAAGAGACAGACAAACGGTGACGAGCGACAGCCTCATTGTCTGTAAAATGTCACCTGTACAATCACATTGTGCTTTGTATTACTGGATGCAGAATTTACTCTATATCAGCACACAGCCAAGTGGAAAACTCTATTTTTACTGACATTCAATGGACACACTCCACAACCTGTGTCACTAACTCCTCATCTAAAAGGAAGTAAATTAATGGATGTAAATAAAATACATTCCAATACTGCAACACTCACTCTCCATCATGACACTCAACTCACTCATAAACAAACTTAGAAGTAAACTTGGGGATGAAAGAATCTCAAGAATAAATGTTTACCTGTGATGTTAGGTGTGAAGAGCAGGAATAAGGTTCGTGATAACGCAGAGATCGGCCAATATTTCTCTATCAAATTGGGTCTATTCTGAAGTATATATATATATATATAATCAACCTCCTACACAAATGAAAATAATTCAAGAAATATGACGTAACATTGAAACTGTGGAAATGTTTGCAAAGCACACTTTATAACCACAAGGTATGTATTGCCCACATAAATGTACACAAGGAAACCTGCAGGGGAGGTTTCACTAAGCAACCACTCAATCAATGAATTTAGTCATTGACGTGACGTTGACATTTTCTGTCAAGATTTGGAAGAATTTGAGGAAAGAGGAACTATTTTTACCCTCACTAGATGAGAAGGTATTGCATTTGGGTCTATTTGTCTGTTTGTTTATCTGCACAGAATGTATGTCTATTAATTCTCTGTAAACAGTTTAAGTTTTCTGTAAACAGTTTTAATACATGGTTTAACAGTTGTGGAAGTCCTGGATAATAGGATTAAGTTTTTTTAGTAGTGGGGGCTTCCTTTCACTGGGTCGGTCTAAATCGGTGTTGAACAAGCCGAGTGTTCGTAAACACATTCGGGATCTCCATGATAGCTATATAATAGCTCCAGCGGATAAGGCTGCGAATAATTTTGTTGTTTGTAAAAAAAAAAACTATGTAGAGCTTTTATTAAGAGAGTTAGGCATTGATACTGTTACTTTCACGAATCGAGGAAATAGCACATATGCCAAGAAATATGTTCCTTGTCATAAGTCACTCCAGGAAATAATTTCTGAGCATCAGGAAGTTTAAGGAAATAATTTCGGTATTAAATGTGAAGAGGTAAATGTTTGTATTCCTCGGCTTTTCTGGATCCCTAAGCTTCATAAGAACCCATACAAGTATAGGTTTATAGAGGATGCCAGGCAATGTTCCACCAAACAGTTATCGGTTATCATTAACTCAGGCTTCCAAGTTGTTAGAGAACAGTTCAGGAAATATTGTTCAGCAATTGAGAAGAATTCTGGTGTTAACACTTTCTCGAGCATTAATTCTTCTTTAGAGTTCTTAGATAGAATTCGATGCCTCAATATCAAATCGGTTGAAGTTTTTCATTTTTAAACTTTGTATACAAATTTGGATTTAGTATGAGTGAGTGATTCACTCTTCAAAGTGATTGACAAGGTTTTTAACTCTTTTAATAACTTTTTATCTGTCAGGTTTGGTAGAACATTCTTTTCGAAAAAGAAATACTCAAGTTTTCATTGTTTTGATAAACAGGTGTTTAAGGATGCTGTTAATTAAATTTAATAATTTTGTGTTTGTGGGATAATGATTCAACAGGTTAAGGGTATTCCCATGGGTGGGAATTGCAGCCCCCCTACTTGCAGACATTTTTCTTATTTTCTGTGAATTCTCATTTATGCAGAAACTGATGAAGGAGAAAAAAACCTAGGATTTGCTATAAAAAAATTATCTCATACATGTCATTATTAGATGATATTTGTGTGGTTAAGTATTTTTTTTGATAGGCAGCTTCACAAGATTTATACAGAGAGCCTGATTGCAAACAGGAGTGGAAATGATTGTACAGTTGCTGCATATCTGGATGTGTTGGTTCGAGTCAGACAGAATGGCTTTAGTACAAGTGTAGATCATAAAGTTGATGATTTCAGTTTCCCTGTAGTCTTGTACACCTTTCCAGGTAGCAATGTACCAATTAAAATGGGTTCCAATGTCTTTTCATTTCAGTGACTTAGATTTGTGAGAATTTGTTCAGTAAAGGATGATTTTGTGGAACGTGTTGAGAAGGTTTTTTCCATCACGTTAAACAAAGGATATTTGGCTGATTGTTTAATCAGGTATTGTGAGAATGTCTTTAGACTCCATCATCACCTTTTCTTTAAGTTTACTTGGTTTTCATGTAAACAAGTTCCGATTGCAATGCATTTAATATAACAATAAATTTATTAATATTAGTGAGGGAAATTCTTCAATTAATATTGTTGCGGATTCGCGCCCGCCAGCGTGCGGACGGCCACGTAACTCGAATCGCGGCACGTCGCCCACCGGACGGACAATCCAGTCGTGACCCTCTCGGACTAACGCCGGGAACTAGTCACGGGTGGACCTTTCGGTCTCACCACGATCGTGCCAATCGGCCCCCGCGTGGGATAGGGTTGCTCGCCAAATTCGACCTACCTAAGTACCCACACGGAGGGTAGACCGGGCGATCGCACCTCGCCGCAGGTCGACTTCGGACACGGACCACTTTAAGCGACCCGTTCCGTACTATCGGGATAACCGAGCGGTGTTATTCGTCGGCCTCGACGGTTCGATTAATTATCGGGCGTTTTAGCCCACGACCAACCCTTTACGTGAAGCAAGATGGAGATTCAATGAAAGAAAAGACGAAGCGAAGCGGGAAAACAGTTCAACATAACTCACATTTATTTCGCGATGAACGGGAAGCACACATATACAATTACACCAAAAGCACATGTAAAAGGAGAAGAAACACAATATTACACAAAAAGCAAATATAAAAGAGAAACACAATGCAGAGCTATCCGACTACCGAGCACACGGCAACACTTATACAATTTTACTTCACAGACGGCGCCGACAACACAGATACCCAAAGCAAAAGAAAAAGAACCACCCTCCAGGATGAGGGGGGTAGGCGGGCCTGGGGCCGAGACCGTGTCGGGCCTACCTGTCTGATGATGAGACGCAAAGCGGCGGTGGCGCCTCAACTCCGCGGGCCTCGCGGACAGTGTCTGGTAGGGGGTGGGAAAGGGGCCCCCTTGTCGCACTATCTCAGCGCGGGGGGGGGGGAAACAGGAGGGGGTTGTTGATGCTCGGGGGAGGAGGATATCACCCTGTCTCGGGTCCCGCGACGAGCGTCTCCACCTCGACCTCGGTCGCGCCGCCGGCCTCCGCAGCTCCCCGACTCCGACGCGAGCACCCCCTCGATCGCCTTCGCCGCCGCCACCTCTCCACAGCTCCGTCCTCTTCACTCTGACTAGTACCACTTCTTCCCAGCTCCACCAACAACTCCCAACCGCGAACTCGAACTGCGAACTTCTCCCCTCCGAACTGAACTGTTTGGCGAGCGCGGCCGTTTATATCCCCGTGGCTTCGCCCCGCCACCTTTGACACTTTACCTCCGACCCTTCACCTCCAACTGGCTCCCCATTGGACCGAGGAAAAGTGGGAGTGAATGCTTTTTGATCCATCAATTTGCATATAGCGACCACGCTCCAACGCCCTGGAGGCGGGGCCAAATCGCCCCACGCTCACCGATAGGACGGAACAGAAGTGGGCGTGAGTCGTTTTTGATCCGTTTTCTTCGGAAAGTCTGTGATGTTTCTGAACACGCTGCTCGGTGCGCGCCCTGCACGAGTCCAGTATCGGTGCCCACAAGTGGCGCAAGAATGGTGGTGATGCGATGGTGGCGAGTTGTGACGGTAAAGGTCGTGGCTGTTGTTGTGAAGCGGCGTTGTGGTTGGTGGTTGTTGTGTGATGGCTGTTGAGACGTGGTTGGTGGTGGTAGTAATGGCGGCTGGTCCAAAATAAAGATAGTAAAAGAAAAACGGCTATCTAAAAGGGTCGCAGCCCGCATGAATGACATTTATTCCCTCTAAACAACGGGTTTGGGCCTAACTACACATATACTTACAGAGATATCTCACCTAAGGGACCTGAATGGTGGTTTGTGAATTTCGTCAACCACAACACTACCCCCTCCCCTTTTTACAGACTCGTCCCGAGTCGTCAAATTCTCGTGTGCCATCATGTGTAGTTTTCCCCTAGTACATTTTACCTACGGATCCCTGAGTGCGACATTCATGGTATTCGTGTCCCCAAAATAAATAACCTGAGGGCTGAGTAACTACCTAAACAAACTCACTCACACGGACGACTTAAATAAAATTGCCGGCGCTAAGACAGACATGCCGGGGGCGCACTCATATGTACAGTACATCTTAACCTTAACTTACAAATTTTACACTAAACCATGGCCCAGGATCACTGAACTCTGCAAAAAGAAAGCAGTTAGCAGGGAGCCAGGCTGCTCACATGCAGTCTCTGACTCAAACAATGCAGGTGACGGGGAACGTGGCCGGCTGCTCACTCGCAGTCCAAGGCCTTCTCTTTTTAACTGAACGCAGTGAACCACAACGGTGCATGGGCTGCACAAACACAGTCTCCGTGCCAGCTCAAGTGGCACACGCAATGAACACAACGAATGGATGGATGAATGGTTTGAACTGAACGCAGTGAACCACAACGGTGCATGGGCTGCACAAACGTAGTCTCCGTGCCAGCTCAAGTGGCACACGCAATGAGCACAACGAATGGATGGATGAATGGATGTACGCAAACACGGTGCACGGGCCGCCACTGCAGGCCCGTGTTGTAGCTGCCAACAGGGCAGTTCTCGCAGCCTGCAAACTGTTGCCTTGATCCTGGCGCACATGGAAATGAACAGGGGGGGCAAAGCAAAAATTGAACGGGGCTGGTGAACGTGGGCAGTGGGCATGGCATGGCATGGCAAAGGCAGCAGGCAAACACGGCCCGCAGAAGAAGGCCGCTGCAGGCAAACACAGCCGGCAGACGAACTGGCCGGCACAGGCCTTGCAGAAAACAGCTGCAGACGATCCGGCCGGCACAGGCCTTGCAGCACAGCAGATGCAGACGATCCAGCCGGCACAGGCCTTGCAGCAAAACAACAGCTGCCGATGAAGTGGGCCGGCCTTTGCCTTGCAGCAACGCAGCCAGCAGATGAAGCTGGCCAGCCTTTGCCGTTCAGTGGAGGTTGGTGGAGGGAGTGCGGTGGTGCTGGCCACTCGGAAGGCGGGCTCGGACCTACCCTACGGTCTCCCTCCCAACCTATCGCTTTTGCCTGTCACTGTCTATACCCACTCCCTTAATTTGTCAAACCCCAATTCAGCCCCAACTTATTTTTTTATTATTATTATTATTATTATTATTATTTTTTTTATTATTATGGTTTTTTTTTTACTTCCCCACTATAAATCGTCCCCTAACCCCCTGTACTGTCCTTGTTCGGCTAACCTATTCTGTCACCTAGCCTACTCCCAACCCCTACGTTCCCTTCCCGGAGGGGAACAAGGGAGAGCTAACGTCCTGTGCCGAGGACCAACGAAGCCTCAGGATGGTCTCCCCAGACTTCAGCGATCTATAACAAAGTGGGTCCAGCGGCCCACAACGAGAGCGAGGGGATGGATGGTGCGGAGGGGTACACTTCCTAATCTACCCTATCCATTTAACTGTTAAACTACCCCGGGGCTTTCAACAAGTGCCTCTCGCTTAAACTATTGGTTCTAACAACCCAGATTCCCGTCGCCTGTGTTGGTGTGCTCACAATTTCGGGCCACGCCCCCCCAATTTTCTCTCCGTGCCCTCACACGGTCTCATGGCTGGGACACGTGGCTCCCTTTGGCAGGCACGACCCTCTGCCGATTCTCCGACGATGGCACCCCCGGGCACTACACTGCCTCCGAGCCTACCAGCTCCCTAAACACCGGGGAGTGCCCCCCATGGCACCTCCCCTGAAACGCACACGTGGCAGGCTGGCTTCCCAGGCCCCTTTCCGAGGGTCACCCGTGCCCACAACACTGCCCACGCGGCTAATGGCGCCCCGGGCCCCCGCACCAAGCAGGCGCACCCGTGCCCACTATGCTATCCCGGCCCCCCATGGGCCCTTGGCCTACCACGGCCGACTAGCCTGGTGCCCGGGGTACCCACTCAGCGATACTCACCTTTCGCAGCCACGCTCCCAGCCCGTCAACAGGGCTCCTGCACCCCTCCAAATGGGTTTCGAGCCTACATTCACACCAACAACAAAACGACCTCCATTTTTCAATTTAACTAACCCCCTAACTCACTCTACACTGACCCCGGGGTCCCTTGGGCGGGAGTCACTCCTCCTCCCAATCACTCATCGCACCATGCATTCCCCATTCGCTCCACTCATACAGACCCACTGGCCTCACTCACTCAACAAGTACTCACCTCACAACTCACCAACTCACCAACTCTTCAACACACACACCGCTGAACTCTGCCATCCTCCTAACTACATCCCCTAACTAACTCGTGCTCCCACGTCGTCCCTTAAACTACAGCACGTTCCTTTTAACACTACGTAGCTAAGCTACGTCCCCACTACACATTCACTGTCTGTCACTGTTCTCAAATGTCCCAAAAATTATTTACCCAACCTAAATCTCGCTATCATCCCTCTACCTAATCCATTCCACGGGCCCCATGAGGACTTACCCCTGCCCCATGGAGCCGGTCTAGCTAAGCTAACCCTTCCCCCTAACTAGTTTCCATCCTGTGCCCCGGTCAAGGGGTCTTCCACCCCTTGCCCAGGAATCCTGTGCACCCGAAAGTGAGGCTTGCTGTTTTTTGGTTTTTTTTCCATGCGCATCACCAGCGCGGCAACTCACAGCTCGCGCACTTTGCACCTGACCGTGACGTCATGCAGCTGCACGTGTTCCTCGTCCCTCCTTGGACGGTACCATCCGGCAGGGATACCCCTCCTGCCGGATTCCAACCCCATGTGCAGCCATGGCGTCACCGTGCGCATAAAAAAAAAAACACAAGCCCCACGTCTCGAGGGGTTCCCCACGCGAACACATGTGCTTTGCCCGTTGGAGCTTAACACACACGATCGCGTGGAGAACCCGTCCGGTCCAAATCCGAAATCCTGCCTAAACTTTGTCCGTCCGCGGGATCGGCAAATCCACCTCTGGCGTTTCCGGACCGGGACTTCACTCTCGCAAGCGAGCACGTGGGGGCCTCGTGCGTTGCACAGCACGGACCTCGTGCTCACTGCTGGGTGAACCCGGCACGGTCCCCGAAACAGCTACAGCCGCCACTCGGCTTTCTTTCTTCTGTCGCCGTCGTCGTCGCCATTCAACACACGCACTCCCGCGTGTTACGACGCTAACAAACCTCACCATTAAACTCACCCCGGGAGACGCGGCTGCATGTTCACACATGCCCACCGACATCTCCCTTACATACCGCTCTCTAACACACACTGTCTCCCTTGCACTCGGCCGTTCACTCACTCGTGCCATTTTCCTCACACCAACCACACCACTCACATACGCGGGGGCACTCACCCGCGGTGCCTCACTCATACACCGTGCCTCACTCACACACGCGGGGGCACTCATACACCGTGCCTCACTCACACATGCGGGGGAACTCATCCGCGGTGCCTCACTCATACACCGTGCCTCACTCACACATGCGGGGGCACTCATCCGCGGTGCCTCACTCATACACCGTCCCTCACTCACACACGCGGGGGCACTCACCCGCGGTGCCTCATCCACACTGGCCGTTTCATCCACACAGACGGCCTCTTCCACTTGCGGTGCCCCTTTTACACACGGCGTGCTGGGAAGCACGTACTCCGGCACAACCGCCACCACACCACTCACACACGGGGTCGCTTCCACACACGGGGACGCACTCACACCTTGCACCACACACACAGGGACAACCACACTGGGGATTTGTGTCCCCACAAGGGTCTCCGGGGCCTCGATACCCCCCAAGCTCTCCGTGCACCCGTCCACAGCACTCGTCCCCTCAACCTCGCAAAGCACGACCGAACCCACCTGGTCGTGACTCGCCTCAAGGGGGCATACTCCCTCCCCTCGTTCCTGGAGGAGGCTATCCCGCTGCTCGCTCCGGGTCCCTACACGCTCCGCGAGCTCACCCCCATTATCCTCCACTACCTCCGTGTGTGTGTGTGTGCGTCACTTACCCCGTCTTCATCGTGTAGTCTTCCCTCTATTGTTCACGTCTCCCGTGTCTCTGCCAACTCTTCACCCTTTACCTCCCTTGTCTCCACTATTTTTATTTCCTTTGTCGTCACCTCGTGTCTCGTCTCACACGTTTTGGTCTCCCCATTTAATTTTTCCCCCTCGGTCACCGCCGCGACCCTCGCCCAACACGTCCCCCGAATTATTTTTTCACCCGCCTCCACCGCGGGCCCGACAGCCGTTGCACCCCCTCCCAGCTCGTTCGCTCCCACACGTGGAGTCGCCATTTTAAGCTCCCTGCTAACGGCCTTCATGCCCGCCTGCAGGCATCGGCCCATGTTCTGCGTATCACCCCGCAGCTTTTTAGTTTCTTTTTTCATTTCCGCATTCATTTGTTGTGTACTCGCATCCATCCTCGTTTTCACTTCGTCCATTTGCTTGTTCATGTTCGCATTCATCTTCGCTGTCATTTCCGCATTCATTTTTGCCAGCATGGTGAATAGCTGGGCCATGTCGGGTGCGCTTGGGTGAGCCGTTTCGGCAGGGGTTGGGGAAGGGTTTTGGTGGAGAGGGGGAGGGGAGGTGTCATACACCGCGGCCGCCACCGCACCTATTTCGGGCTCTGGGTTCAGTTGGGCGAGTTCGTTTTCCTGTACAACCAACATTTCCTGCACGGGGATTTCATCCTGGACCATGGATTCCACACATTCTACATCCACTTCTAATACCCCCGGCTCCCGCTCGCCTTGATACGCCATCTTGCTTCTCTTGAAGGGTTAATTTAGCTCGCTCGTAATTTGGAGGGAATCGGGGGTCGCTCCTCTCACCCCTGGACCGATTCCCGTGAATTTAATTGGAGACAGGAGAGCCCGTTTTCCCGTTCTCCGATACCAGTGCCGCGAGGAGGGCGATGAGTTTATATCCCACTCCTGACACCAGTGTTGCGGATTCGCGCCCGCCGGCGTGCGGACGGCCACGTAACTCGAATCGCGGAACGTCGCCCACCGGACGGACAATCCAGTCGTGACCCTCTCGGACTAACGCCGGGAACTAGTCACGGGTGGACCTTTCGGTCTCACCACGATCGTGCCAATCGGCCCCCGCGTGGGATAGGGTTGCTCGCCAAATTCGACCTACCTAAGTACCCACACGGAGGGTAGACCGGGCGATCGCACCTCGCCGCAGGTCGACTTCGGACACGGGCCACTTTAAGCGACCCGTTCCGTACTATCGGGATAACCGAGCGGTGTTATTCGTCGGCCTCGACGGTTCGATTAATTATCGGGCGTTTTAGCCCACGACCAACCCTTTACGTGAAGCAAGATGGAGATTCAATGAAAGAAAAGACGAAGCGAAGCGGGAAAACAGTTCAACATAACTCACATTTATTTCGCGATGAACGGGAAGCACACATATACAATTACACCAAAAGCACATGTAAAAGGAGAAGAAACACAATATTACACAAAAAGCAAATATAAAAGAGAAACACAATGAAGAGCTATCCGACTACCGAGCACACGGCAACACTTATACAATTTTACTTCACAGACGGCGCCGACAACACAGATACCCAAAGCAAAAGAAAAAGAACCACCCTCCAGGATGAGGGGGGTAGGCGGGCCTGGGGCCGAGACCGTGTCGGGCCTACCCGTCTGATGATGAGACGCAAAGCGGCGGTGGCGCCTCAACTCCGCGGGCCTCGCGGACAGTGTCTGGTAGGGGGTGGGAAAGGGGCCCCCTTGTCGCACTATCTCAGCGCGGGGGGGAAACAGGAGGGGGTTGTTGATGCTCGGGGGGGAGGAGGATATTACCCTGTCTCGGGTCCCGCGACGAGCGTCTCCACCTCGACCTCGGTCGCGCCGCCGGCCTCCGCAGCTCCCCGACTCCGACGCGAGCACCCCCTCGATCGCCTTCGCCGCCGCCACCTCTCCACAGCTCCGTCCTCTTCACTCTGACTAGTACCACTTCTTCCCAGCTCCACCAACAACTCCCAACCGCGAACTCGAACTGCGAACTTCTCCCCTCCGAACTGAACTGTTTGGCGAGCGCGGCCGTTTATATCCCCCGTGGCTTCGCCCCGCCACCTTTGACCCTTTACCTCCGACCCTTCACCTCCAACTGGCTCCCCATTGGACCGAGGAAAAGTGGGCGTGAATGCTTTTTGATCCATGAATTTGCATATGGCGACCATGCTCCAACGCCCTGGAGGCGGGGCCAAATCGCCCCACGCTCACCGATAGGACGGAACAGAAGTGGGCGTGAGTCGTTTTTGATCCGTTTTCTTCGGAAAGTCTGTGATGTTTCTGAACACGCTGCTCGGTGCGCGCCCTGCACGAGTCCAGTATCGGTGCCCACAAGTGGCGCAAGAATGGTGGTGATGCGATGGTGGCGAGTTGTGACGGTAAAGGTCGTGGCTGTTGTTGTGAAGCGGCGTTGTGGTTGGTGGTTGTTGTGTGATGGCTGTTGAGACGTGGTTGGTGGTGGTAGTAATGGCGGCTGGTCCAAAATAAAGATAGTAAAAGAAAAACGGCTATCTAAAAGGGTCGCAGCCCGCATGAATGACATTTATTCCCTCTAAACAACGGGTTTGGGCCTAACTACACATATACTTACAGAGATATCTCACCTAAGGGACCTGAATGGTGGTTTGTGAATTTCGTCAACCACAACAATATTATTGGCTAAACATATTATATATGTTTACATATATATTTATTTTAATCAATGTAAATATAAATCTGTTATATTTTCTTTTACAATGGCAATCTTTTTCTGTATGTATATATATATATATATATATATATATATATATATATAGATAGATAGATATATAGATAGATAGATAGATAGATAGATAGATAGATAGATAGATAGATAGATAGATAGATAGATAGATAGATAGATAGATAGATAGATAGATAGATAGATAGATAGATAGATAGATAGATAGATAGATAGATAGATAGATAGATAGATAGATAGATAGATAGATAGATAGATAGATAGATAGATAGATAGATAGATAGATAGATAGATAGATAGATAGATATATATATATATATATATAGATAGATAGATAGATAGATAGATAGATAGATAGATATATATATATATATCATTATATTTACTTTCACAATTGCAATCTTTATACATACATACAAGGTCCATCAAAAAGTCATGGGACTGACTTCACAGAAATTTTATTCCAAAAAACATATTGAAATCACAGCTTGTCCCCTTCAAAATAGTTTCCCTCCAGTCTCACACACTTGTCCATCCTCTTCTTCCACGCTTCGATGCACCCCCGGAAGGCTTCTTCTGGAATCCTCCGGAGCTCTGTCATCACGGCCCTTTTGATTGCCTCCACATCAGGAAATCGGGTCCACTTGATCACCCCCTTGAGCTTGGGGAATAGGAAAAAATCACAAGGGGCCAAGTCCGGCGAATATGGGGGTTTCTCCAGAGTTGGCACGTTCCTCTCCACCAGAAACTGTCAGATGCTTAAGGCACTGTGAGCAGGGGCGTTGTCATGGTGGAGCACCCAGGCGTTGTTCTCCCACAGATCCCTCCTTTTGTTCCGGACTGATCTCATGAGGCGCCGGAGGATCTCCATGTACACGTATTGATTCACTGTTTGACCCTGTGGTAGAAACTCGAAGTGGACGATGCCCTTGATGTCAAAAAAATGCGATGAACATCACCTTAACCTTCGACTTCGACATCCTTGCTTTCTTTGGTCTTACTGATGCCAGACTTTTCCACTGACGACTCTGCCATTTGGTCTTGGGATCGAATTATATTATCCATGATTCATCACCAGTAATGACTCTCCCGAGCAGGTCTGGATCGTCCTCGAGGCGCTCGATAATGTCTTGACACAGTGACTCTGCTGTTTCTGGTCCTCGGACAACAGCTTGGGGACCATCTTTGCGCACACCTTGCACATTTAGAGATTTTCAGTGATGATTCTCTAGACAGTGTCCTTGTTGATGGAAAGTTTCTCGGCAATCATCCGCTCCGCGAGTCAATGATCTGCGCGCACCATCTGCTTCACACGCTCGATGTTGTCCACCGTTCTGCTCGTTGAAGGTCTTCCAGACCGTGGATCGTCTTTAACCTCCTCCCGTCCCTCTTGAACCTCTTGTGCTATTCAAATGCACGTGTACACGACATCGTTTCTTCCCTGTAGACTTGCTGCAGCATTGGGAAGGATTCGGAAGGTGTTTTGCCAAGCTTGGTAAGAAACTTCAGATTGGCTCTCTGCTCACGACTCGTAGTGCGACGAATCAGGCGAGAGAACGTGTAAAGCACGACCTGTAAAAAAATCACACAATGAGTGCAGTCAACCATCACCAATCATATATGTTGCTGGAATGTTACGAAAGACTGTAACGCAACCCGTTCATTCAAGTTGTGTAAGTGGAGCACACAGCAGGCTCAGTATATATATATATATATATATATATATATATATATATATATATATATATATATATATATATATATATATATATATATATATATATTGTTGTGGTTACCAAATTCGCAAACCACCATTCAGGTCCCTTCGGTGAGATATCTCCGTAAGTATATGTGTAGTTAGGCCCAAACCCGTTGTCTAGTGGGAATACATGTCATTTATGCGTGCTGCGACTCTTCAGTATAGCCGTTTCTCTTTTACTATCTTTATTTTGGACCAACCGCCATTGTTACCACCACCAACCACAACATCAACCACCCACCGCGGCGCCGCTTCACGTCACACCTCGCAACCGTCGCATCGCCACCGTTCTTGCGCCGCTTGTGGGTACCGGTGTTGGACTCGTGCAGGGCGCGCGCCGAACAGCGTGTACAAAACCACGGATTTTCCGCTTCAAAAACGGATCAAAAACGACACACGCCCACTTTTGTTCCGTCCAATCGGTGAGCGAGGGGCGATTTGGCCCCGCCTCCAGGGCGTTGGAGGGCGATCGCTATATGCAAATTTATGGATCAAAATGCATTCACGCCCACTTTTTCTCGGGCCAATGGGGAGCGAGGTGAAAGGTCGAAGGCAGGGGGTCAAAGGCGAAGCCACGGGGCTTATATAAGCGACCGCGTTCGTCAGTAGAGAGAGTTAAGACTTCACAGTCGGTGGAGTTGGGAAGAGGAAGAATTGGTTGTTGGTCGTCGTCGTCGTCGTCGTGTGCGTTGGAGTCGGAGCGAAGAGGACGGAGCTGTGGAGAGGCGGCGAGGGCAGACGAGGGGGTGCTCGCGTCGTGCCGGGAGCTGCACACCAGGGAGGCTGACGGCGCGACCTGGTCGAGGTGGACACGCTCGTCGCGGGACTCGAGACAGAGTAGAAATCCTCCTTTCCCCCGAGCATCAGCAACCCCCTCCTGTTTCCCCCCGCGCTGAGATAGTGCGACCAAGGGGGCCCCTTTCCCACCCCCTACCAGACACTGTCCGCGAGGCCCGCGGAGTTGAGGCACCATCGCCGCTCCGCGTCTCATCACCAGACGGGTAGGCCCGACCCGGTCTCGGCCTCAGGCCCGCCTCATCCTTGAGGGTGTTCTTTTCCTTGGTTTTGGGTATGTGTTGTCGGCGCCGTCTGTGAAGTAAAATTGTATAAGTGTTGCCGTGTGCTCGCGTAGTCGGTATTAGCTCTGCATTGTGTTTCTTTTCCTTCTATGTGCTTTTGGTGGAATTGCATTGTGTTTCTCTTCTTTTCTATGTGCTTTTGGTGGAATTGTATATGTGCGCTTTCCGTTCATCGCTAATAAATGTGTTTTGTGTTGAACTGTTTCCCGCTTCGCTTCGTCATTTCTTTCATTGAATCCTCATCTTGCTTCACGTAAAGGGTTGGTAGTGGGCTGAATACGCCCGATAATTAATCGAACCGTCGAGGCCGACGATAACACCGCTCGGTTATCCCGATAGTACGGAACGGGTCGCTTAAGTGGCCCGTGTCCGAAGTCGACCTGCGGCGAGGTGCGATCGCCCGGTCTACCCTCCGTGTGGGTACTTAGGTAGGTCGAATTTGGCGAGCAACCCTATCCCACGCGGGGGCCGATTGGCTCGATTGCGGTGAGACCGAAAGGTCCACCCGTGACTGGTTCCCGGCGTTAGTCCGAGAGGGTCACGACTGGATTGTCCGTCCGGTGGGCGACGTGCCGCGATTTGAGTTACGTGGCCGTCAGCACGCCGGCGGGCGCGAATACCGTAACAATATATATATATATATATATATATATATATATATATATATATATATATATATATATATATATATATATATATATATATATATATATATATATATTTTTTTTTCCACACTACTGGTCAAAAGTTTTAGAACACCCCCATTTTTCCAGTTTTTACTGAAATTTAACCAGTTCAAGTCCAGTGAATAACCTGAAATGGTACAAAGCGAAACGGTAAACTGCCAGAGGTTAAAAAAGCAGTTTAGTTTCCAAAAACTGAAAAATAATGTAAATTTCAGAGTTGTTAAAAAAGGCCCTTTTCACGGAACAAGTAATGGGTTCGCAACTGCAGCTGTTCTGCAACAATGGAAGTAAATTAAGCCTTGAAAGTTGATGCAAACAATTCCTACAGGTGTCCCAATTTTTGTTGATTCATTGCAAACCCTCTGTCTGTATAAAAGCAGTGTTGGAACAGACTGTGTTGCTGCACCCTCTGAAGCATTATTTGGACAACATTGCACTGCAGGAAGTAGTATATTGCTATCATAATGGCGAGAAAAAGACAATTAACAAAGGAAGACAGACAGATCATTATAACCCTTAAAAGTGTAGGTCTTTCCTTTAGAGAAATTGCAAAGCAGCCAAGGTGTCAGTGAGTACAGTTTCCTGCACCATCAAAAGGCACTTGGAAACTAGAGGAAGCTCTGACATGAAGAGGTCTGGCAGACCCAAAGCCACACCACAATCAGAAGACAAGTTTCTGAGACTCAACAGCTTGCGTGATAGGCGGCTCACAGGATAGCAGCTTCAAGCACGGCTTAACACTGGTCGAAGTAAGGAAGTGTCTGTTTCAACTGTGAAGAGAAGACTTCAAGCTCCAGGTTTGACAGGTCGAGTGGCAGTAAGAAAGCCATTATTAAGATGGCAAAATAAGAAAAAGAGGCTTGCCAGGGCCATGTAGCACCGCCAGTGGATGACTGAAAAGTGGAAGGTCTTATGAACCGATGAATCAAAATTTGAAATCTTCGGTTCATCACGCAGGGTTTTTGTACTCCATCGAGTAGGCGAAAGGATGGTTCCTCAGTGTGTGACACCAAATGTCAAACATGGAGGAGGAAGTGTGATGATCTCGGGCTGTTTTTCTGGATCCAGAGTCGGCGACTTGCACAGAGTGACTGGCATCCTGAACCAAAAGGGTGACCACAGCATTTTGCAGCACAATGCAATACACTCTGGTCTATGCTTAGTTGGTCAGGAGTTCATCCTACAGCAGGATAACGACCCAAAACATACCTCCAGGCTCTGTCAGAACTTCCTTGGAAGAAAAGAACAAGATGGTAGGCTTAAAATCATGAAATGGCTAGCACTGTCTCCAGACTTAAACCCCATCGAGCTGGTTTGGGATGAACTGGACAGAAGGGTGAAAGCAAAGAAACCTACAAGTGCAACACATTTGTGAGAACTTCTGCAACAGTGTTGAGAAGAAATTTTCGAACAATATTTGATTTTCATTGTAGAAAGAATGCCACAAGTATGTTCGGCTGTTATATCTGTAAAAGGTGGCTACTTTGATGAGTTAAAAATTTAGATTAAATTTCGTTCAACAAAACAATTCCATGATTTCTTTTTTTATCTGCAATTGTTTATTGGTTCTTGCTTTAATTTCAGAGTGCATTGAAACAATAAACTGCTTAAATTTCAGTAAAACCTGGAAAAATGGGGGTGTTCTAAAATTTATGACCAGTGGTGGATATAACGAAAACATGTGGGGTGTGACAAGCACTCTCCCGGTCACCATTCGACATAATCCTACACCAAAGCATCACCTCCAATCCAGAGGCTTCGGTCGGTGACTGTCAAACAGACGAAGATTACATGGTCAACATCAGTTAAACATCAAATGGATTTTGATTTTGGGATTGTTTGATTTTGGGATTGCCTATCCAGATTTTGGAATTGTTTGCTTGCCTTCATCAGGCTGGCATTCCAATAAATATCAAACCAATGATGACCACAATCGTCGTTTATACATCAAAAGCACCTCCTGACTGTTATGGTGAGCATCGCCACAGATTATGTCTCACATGTTCAAACTGCATCATCTGCAAAGAACAACCATCCATCTGCCACTCAGATGATTGTTCCTACTAATGCAAACCATTCAACCAGAAGGCACGTAATGTTATCGGTGGGTAAATTGAAACATGTGGAGTGTGATGAGCACTCCCCTGGTCTCCATTGGACACAGTCCTACACCAAAGTGTCACCTTCAATTCAGAGGCTTCAGCCAAGCGACTCTATTAAACAGACAAAGATTATGTGGTCAACATCAGTTAATCATCAAATGGAACTGCCTATCCCGATTTGAGGCTTGTTTGCCCTCATCAGAATGGCATACCGATAAATATCTAACCAATAATGACCACATTCGTCATTTAAACATCAGACACACCTCCTGACTGTTATGGTGAGCATTGCCGTGGATTGTGTCTCACACGGTAAAACTTCACAAACTGCAAAGAGCAACCGTCCATCATGGAGATCGGGGGAGTGCTCGTCACACTCCACTTGCTTTGATTTCTCTGCCGATCACATCACGTGCCTTCTGGTTGAATGGTTTGCATTTGCGGGAACAATCGTCTGGGTGGCAGACGGATGATTGCTCTTTGCAGATTATGCGGTTTCACCATTTGAGACGTAATCCACAGCAATGCTCACAATAACAGTCAGGTGTGTCTGATGTGTGTGTGTGTCTGATGTGTGTGTGTGTGTGTGTGTGTGTGTGTGTGTGTACATTTATACACATGCAAATATATATATATATATATATATATATATATATATATATATATATATATATATATATATATATATATATATATATTGTTGCGGTCTTCGCGCCCGCCGGCGTGCGACGGCCACGTAACTCGAATCGCGGCACGCCGCCCACCGGACGGACAATCCAGTCGTGACCCTCTCGGACTAACGCCGGGAACCAGTCACGGGTGGACCTTTCGGTCTCACCGCGATCGAGCCAATCAGCCCCCGCGTGGGATAGGGTTGCTCGCCAAATTCGAACTACCTAAGTACCCACGCGGAGGGTAGACCGGGCGATCGCACCTCGCCGCAGGTCGACTTCGGACACGGGCCACTTAAGCGACCCGTTCCGTACTATCAGAATAACCGAGCGGTGTTATCGTCGACCTCGACGGTTCGATTAATTATCGGGCGTATTCAGCCCACTACCAACCCTTTACGTGAAGCAAGATGGGGATTCAATGGAGGAAAAGACGAAGCGAAGCGGGAGAACAGTTCAACAATAAAGCACATTTATTCGCGGCACACGGGAAGCACACAAATACAATTCCACCAAATGCACACAAAAAAGAAAACACAATTCCATTTACACAAAAAGCAAACATAAAAGTGAAAACACAGTGCAGAGCTAATACCGACTACCGAGCACACGGCAACACTTATACAATTCTACTTCACAGACGGCGCCGACAACACATACCCAAAACCAAGGAAAGAAAATACCCTCAAGAATGAGGTAGGCCTGGGGCCGAGACCTGGTCGGGCCTACCCGTCTGGTGATGAGACGCGGAGCGGCGATGGCCCCGCAACCCGCGGGCCTCGTGGACAGTGCCTGGCAGGGGGTGGGAACGGGGCCCCCTTGGTCGCACTATCTCAGCGCGGGGGGAAACAGGAGGGGGTTGCTGATGCTCGGGGTATAGAGGATCTTTATAATGTGCGACGAGCGTCTCCACCTCGGCCAGGTCGCGCTGCCGGCCTCCCTCGGGCGCGCAGCTCCTTGCACGACGCGAGCACCCCCTCGTCCGCCCTCGCCGCCTCTCCACAGCTCCGTCCCCTCCGTTCCGACTCCAACGCACACGACGAGCAGCTCCACCGCCCGCGAAGTCTTGACTCTCTGTCCGTTCTTGTTTGCGACTCCTCGTTCTCGTTCTGCTGACTCTCTCGCTCCGACTTTTACGACTCCTTTGACTGACGAACACCGTCCTTTTATCCCCCCCGTAACTTCGCCTTTGACCCCCTCCCTTTGACCTTTCAACTCGCTCCCCATTGGCCCGAGAAAAAGTGGGCGTGAAGGCTTTTTGATCCACAAATTTGCATATATCGATCGCCCTGGGGGCGGGGCCAATTCGCCCCTCGCTCACCGATTGGACGGCAAAAAGTGGGCGTGTGTCGTTTTCGATCCGTTTTTGAAGCAGAAAATCCGTGATTTTGTACACGCTGGTCAACGTGCGCCCTACACGAGTCCAGCATCGGTGCCCATGAGTGGCGCGAGATGACGGTGATGCGATGGTGGCGAGTTGTGACGGTAAAGGTCATGGCGGTTGTGGTGAAGCAGTGGTTGTGGTCGGTGGTTGATGTTGTGGTTGTGATCATGGCGGTTGGTCCAAAATAAAGATAGTAAAAGAAAAACGGCTATCCTGAAGAGTCGCAGCACGTATAAATGACATGTATTCCCACTAGACAACGGGTTTGGGCCTAACTACACATGCACTTACCGAGATACCTCACCTAAGGGACCTGAATGGTGGTTTGCGAATCTGGTAACCACAACACTACCCCCTTCCCTTTTTACAGACTCGTCCCGAGTCGTCAAATTTTCGTGTGCCATCATGTGTAGTTTTCCCCTAGTACACTTTACCTACGGATCCCTGAGTGCGACATTCATGGTATTCGTGTCCCCAAAATAAATAACCTGAGGGCTGCGTAACTACCTAAACAAACTCACTCACACGGACGACTTAAATAAAATTGCCGGCGCTAAGACATACATGCCGGGGGCGCACTCATATGTACAGTACATCTTACCTTAACTTACAAATTTTACACTAAACCATGGCCCAGGATCATTGACTCTGCAAAAAGAAAGCAGTTAGCAGGGAGCCAGGCTGCCCGCATGCAGTCTCTGGCTCAAACAATGCAGGTGACAGGGAACGTGGCTGGCTGCTCACACGCAGTCCAAGGCCTTCCCTTTTGAACTGAACTCAGTGAACCACAACGGTGCTTGGGCTGCACAACGCAGTCTCCGTGCCAGCTCAAGTGGCACACGCAATGAGCACAACGAATGGATGCATGAACGGTTTGAACTGAATGCAGTGAGCCACAACGGTGCATGGGCTGCACAAACGCAGTCTCCGTGCCAGCTCAAGTGGCACACGCAATGAGCACAACGAATGGATGCATGGACACAAACACGGTGCACGGGCCGCCACTGCAGGCCCGTGTTGTAGCTGCCAACAGGGCAGTTCTCGCAGCTTGCAAACTGTTGCTTTCAGATCCTGGCGCACATGGAAATGAACAGGGGGGGGGGCAAAAATTGAACGGGGCTGGAGAACAGGGGCAGTGGGCATGGCATGGCAAAGGTGAGCAGGCAAACACAGCCCGCAGAAGAAGGCCGCTGCAGGCAAACACAGCCGGCAGACAAACTGGCCGGCACAGGCCTCGAAGAAAAACAGCCAGCAGCTGAACTGGCCGGCACAGGCCTTGCAGCACACAGCTGCCGATGAAGTTGGCCGGCCTCCGCCTTGAAGACAAACACGCCAGCCGATGAAGTTGGCCAGCCTTTGCCGTTCAATGGAGGTTGGTGGAGGGAGTGCGGTGGTGCTGGCCACTTGGAAGGCGGGCTCGGACCTACCTACCTGTCTCCCTCCCAACCTATCGCCTTTGCCTGTCACTGTACATACCCACTCCCTTAATTTGTCAAACCCCAATTTAGCCCCAACTTATTTTTTTTTATTTTTTTTTATTTTTACTTCCCCACTATAAATCGTCCCCTAACCCCCTTTATCGTCTTTGTTCGGCTAACCTATTCTGTCACCTAGCCTACTCCCAACCCCTACGTTCCCTTCCCGGAGGGGAATAAGGGAGAGCTAACGTCCTGTGTCGAGGCCCAACGAAGCCCCAGAATGGCCTCCCCAGAGTTCGGCGATCTTAACACCAAGTGGGTCCAGCGGCCCACAACGACAGCGAGGGGATGGATGGTGCGGAGGGGTACATCTCCTAATCTACCCTAACCATTAACTCTTAAACTACCCCGGGGCTTTCAACAAGCGCCTCTCGCTTAAACTATTGGTTCTAACAACCCAGATTCCCGTCGCCTGTGTTGGTGTCCTCACAATTTCGGGCCTCGCCCCCCAATTTTCTCTCCGTGCCCTCACACGGTCTCCTGGCTGGGACACGTGGCTCCCTTGGCAGGCACGACCCTCTGCCGATTCTCCCGCTATGGCACCCCCGGGCACTACACTGCCTCCGAGCCTACCAGCTCCCTAACACCGGGGAGTGCCCCCCATGGCACCTCCCCTGAAACGCACACGTGGCAGGCCGGCCTCCCGGGCCCCTTTCCGAGGGTCACCCGTGCCCACTGCACTGCCCACGCGGCTAATGGCGCCCCGGGCCCCCGCACCAAGCAGGCGCACCCGTGCCCACTACTCTATCCCGGCCCCCCATGGGCCCATGGCCTACCGCGGCCGACTAGCCTGGTGCCCGGGGTACCCACTCAGCGATACTCACCTTTCGCAGCCACGCTCCCAAGCCCGTCAACAGGGCTCCTGCACCCCTCCAAATGGGTCTCGAGCCTACTTTCCCACCAACAACAAAACGACCTCCATTTTTCAATTTGACTAACCCAGCTAACTCAATCTACACTGACCCCGGGGTCCCTTGGGCGGGAGTCACTCCTCCCCCCAATCACTCATCGCACCATGCATTCCCCATTCACTCCATTCACACAGACCCGCTGGCCTCACTCACTCAACATGCACATGCCTCACAACTCACCAACTCTTCAACACACACACCACTGAACTCTGCCATCCTTCTAACTACCTCCCCTAACTAGCTCGTGCTCCCACGTCGTCCCTTAAACTACAGCACGTTCCTTTTAACCTACGTAGCTAAGCTACGTCCCCTCTACACATTCACAGGTCTGTCACTGTCTCCAAATAAATCATTTTATTTCCCAACCTAAATCTCGCTACAATCCCTCTACCTTATCCATTCCACGGACTCCATGAGGACTTACCCCTGCCCCATGAAGTCGGTCTAGCTAAGCTAACCCTTCCCCCTAACTAGTTTCCATCCTGTGCCCAGGAATCCTGTGCACCCGAAAGTGAGGCTTGTTTTTTTTTTTTTTTTTCATGCGCAGCACCTGCGCGGCAACTCAGAGCTCGCGCACTTTACACCTGCCCGTGACGTCATGCAGCTGCACGTGTTCCTCGTCCCTCCTTGGACGGTACCATCCGGCAGAGATACCCCTCCTGCCGGATTCCAACCCCACGTGCAGCCATGACGTCACCGTGCGCATAAAAAAAAAACACAAGCCACACGTCTCGAGGGGTTCCCCACGCGAACACATGTGCTTTGCCCGTTGGAGCTTAACACACACGATCGCGTGGAGAACCCGTCCGGTCCAAATCCATTTACCTGCCTAACTTTGTCCGTCCGCGGGATCGGCAAATCCACCGCGTGCGTTTCCGGACCGGGACTTCACTCTCGCAAGCGAGCACGTGGTGGTCTCGTGCGTTGCACAGCACGAACCGCGTGCTCACTGCTGGGTGAACCCGGCACGGTCCACGAAATAGCTACAGCCGCTACTCGGCTTTCTCTCCTCTGTCGCCGTCTCCGTCGCCATTCCACACACGCATACCTGCGTGTCACGACGCACACAGTCCACACCATCACATTCACACGGGGAGACGCGGCTGCGTGCTCCCGCATGCCAACCGACATCTCCCTCTCATACCGCTCTCTCACACACACGGTCTCCCTGGCACACAACGACCTTGCACACGGCCGTTCACTCACGCGTGCCTCACTACTCACACAAACCATACTACTCACACGTGGTGCTCTATTCACTCGCGCGGGGGCACTCACCCGCGGTGCCTCACCCACACACGCGAGGGCACTCAACCGCTGTGCCTCATCCACACACCGTGCCTCACTCATACACGCGGGGGCACTCACCCGCGGTACCTCACTCATACACACGGCGACACTCACACACGCGGTCTCTTCCACACAACGTCCCTCACTCATACACGCGGGGGCACTAACCCGCGGTGCCTCACTCACACTCCGTGCCTCATCCACACACGGCGTGCTGCGAAGCACGTACTCCGGCACCATCGCCACCACACCACTCACACGTGGTGCCTCACTCATACTGGCCGTTTCACTCACACACACGGCCTCACTCACACACGGTGCCCCATCCACACCCGGCGTGCTGGGAAGCACGCACTCTGGCACCATCGCCACCACACCACTCACACACGGGGTCGCTTCCACACACGGTGCCGCACTCACACCTTGCACCACACACACAGGGACAACCACACTGGGGATTTGTGTCCCCACAAGGGTCTCCGGGGCCTCTACACCCCCCAAGCTCTCCGTGCACCCGTCCACAGCACTCGTCCCCTCAACCTCGCAAAGCACGACCAAACTCACCTGGTCGTGACTCGCCCTCAAGGGGGCATACTCCTCCCTCGTTCCTGGAGGAGGCCATCCAGGTGCTCGCACCGGGTCCCAACACGCTCCGCGAGCTCAACCCCATTGTCCTCCACTACCTCCGTGTGTGCGTGCGCGTCACTTACCCCGTCTTCATCGTGTAGTCTTCCCTCTATCGTTCCCATCTCCCGTGTCTCTGCCAACTCTTCACCCTTTACCTCCCTTGTCTCAACTATTATTTCTGTTGTCGTCACCTCGTGTCTCGTCTCACACGTTTTGGTCTCCCCATTTAATTTTTCCCTCTTGGTCACCGTCGCGACCCTCGCCCAACACGTTCCACGAATTATTTTTTCACCCGCCTCCACCGCGGGCCTGTCAGCCGTTGCACCCCCACCCAGCTCGTTTGCTCCCACACGTGAAGTCGCCATTCCCAGCTCCCTGGTCACGGCCTTCATGCCCGCCTGCAGGCATCGGCCCATGTTCTGCGTCTCACCCCGCAGCTCTTTCATTTCTTCTTTCATGTTTGCTTCCATTCCGTTTATTTGCTGTGTATTCGCATCCATCGTCGTTTTCACTTCATTCATTTGCTTGTTCATGTCTTTCATTTCGTTTGTATCTGCATCCATTTTTTCGATCATTTTCGCATTCATCTTTTCGTTCATTGCCGCCAGCATGGCGCATAGCTGGGCCATGTTGGATGCACTCAGCTGAACCGTTTTAGCAAGGGTTTTGGTGGAGAGGGGGGGGGAGGTGTCATACACTGCGGCCGCTGCCGCACCCATTTCAGGTTCTGGGTTTAGTTGGGCGAGTCCGTGTTCCTGCACAATCAACATTTCCTGCACGGGGATTTCATCCTGGACCATGGATCCTACACATTCTACATCCATTTCTTGTACCCCCGGCTCCCGCTCGCCTTGAGACGCCATCTTGCTTCTCGTGAAGGGTTAATTTGCTCGCTCGTAATTTGGAGGGAATCGGGGGTCGCTTCTCTCACCCCTGGACCGATTCCCGTGAATTTAGCCGGAGACAGGACAGCCCGTTTTCCTGTTCTCCGATACCAGTGCCGCGAGGAGGGCGATGGATTTGTATCGCACGACCTGACACCAGTGTTGCGGTCTTCGCGCCCGCCGGCGTGCGACGGCCACGTAACTCGAATCGCGGCACGTCGCCCACCGGACGGACAATCCAGTCGTGACCCTCTCGGACTAACGCCGGGAACCAGTCACGGGTGGACCTTTCGGTCTCACCGCGATCGAGCCAATCAGCCCCCGCGTGGGATAGGGTTGCTCGCCAAATTCGAACTACCTAAGTACCCACGCGGAGGGTAGACCGGGCGATCGCACCTCGCCGCAGGTCGACTTCGGACACGGGCCACTTAAGCGACCCGTTCCGTACTATCAGAATAACCGAGCGGTGTTATCGTCGACCTCGACGGTTCGATTAATTATCGGGCGTATTCAGCCCACTACCAACCCTTTACGTGAAGCAAGATGGGGATTCAATGGAGGAAAAGACGAAGCGAAGCGGGAGAACAGTTCAACAATAAAGCACATTTATTCGCGGCACACGGGAAGCACACAAATACAATTCCACCAAATGCACACAAAAAAGAAAACACAATTCCATTTACACAAAAAGCAAACATAAAAGTGAAAACACAGTGCAGAGCTAATACCGACTACCGAGCACACGGCAACACTTATACAATTCTACTTCACAGACGGCGCCGACAACACATACCCAAAACCAAGGAAAGAAAATACCCTCAAGAATGAGGTAGGCCTGGGGCCGAGACCTGGTCGGGCCTACCCGTCTGGTGATGAGACGCGGAGCGGCGATGGCCCCGCAACCCGCGGGCCTCGTGGACAGTGCCTGGCAGGGAGTGGGAACGGGGCCCCCTTGGTCGCACTATCTCAGCGCGGGGGGAAACAGGAGGGGGTTGCTGATGCTCGGGGTATAGAGGATCTTTATAATGTGCGACGAGCGTCTCCACCTCGGCCAGGTCGCGCTGCCGGCCTCCCTCGGGCGCGCAGCTCCTTGCACGACGCGAGCACCCCCTCGTCCGCCCTCGCCGCCTCTCCACAGCTCCGTCCCCTCCGTTCCGACTCCAACGCACACGACGAGCAGCTCCACCGCCCGCGAAGTCTTGACTCTCTGTCCGTTCTTGTTTGCGACTCCTCGTTCTCGTTCTGCTGACTCTCTCGCTCCGACTTTTACGACTCCTTTGACTGACGAACACCGTCCTTTTATCCCCCCGTAACTTCGCGTTTGACTCCCTCCCTTTGGCCCTTCAACTCGCTCCCCATTGGCCCGAGAAAAGTGGGCGTGAAGGCTTTTTGATCCACAAATTTGCATATATCGATCGCCCTGGGGCGGGCCAATTCGCCCCTCGCTCACCGATTGGACGGCAAAAAGTGGGCGTGTGTCGTTTTCGATCCGTTTTTGAAGCAGAAAATCCGTGATTTTGTACACGCTGGTCAACGTGCGCCCTACACGAGTCCAGCATCGGTGCCCATGAGTGGCGCGAGATGACGGTGATGCGATGGTGGCGAGTTGTGACGGTAAAGGTCATGGCGGTTGTGGTGAAGCGGTGGTTGTGGTCGGTGGTTGATGTTGTGGTTGTGATCATGGCGGTTGGTCCAAAATAAAGATAGTAAAAGAAAAACGGCTATCCTGAAGAGTCGCAGCACGTATAAATGACATGTATTCCCACTAGACAACGGGTTTGGGCCTAACTACACATGCACTTACCGAGATACCTCACCTAAGGGACCTGAATGGTGGTTTGCGAATCTGGTAACCACAACAATATATATATATATATATATATATATATATATATATATATATATATATATATACTGTACTTGTCAAAAGTTTGGACACCAACTCATTCAAGGGTTTTTCTTTATTTTTACTATTTTCTACATTGCAGAATAATAGTGAAGACATCAAAACTATGAAATAACACATGAAATTACATTGTATCCCAAAAAACGTGTTAAATAAAACAAAATATTTTTTATATTTTAGATTCTTCAAAGTCGCCACCCTTTGCCTTACTGACAGCTTTGCACACATTTGGCATTCTCTCAACAAACTTCATGAGGTAGTCACCTGGAATGCTTTTACAACTGTCCTGAAGGAGTTCCCACATATGCTGAGCACTTGTTGGCTGCCTTTCCTTCACTCTGCAGTCCAACTCATCCCAAACCATCTCAATTGGGTTTAGGTCTTGTGATTGTGGAGGCCAGATCATCTGATGCAGCACTCCATCACTCTCCTTCTTGGGCGAATAGCCCTTACACAGCCTGAAAGTGTGTTTTGGGTCATTGTCCTGTTCAAAAACAAATGACGGTCCGACTAAGTGCAAATCATATGGGATGGCGTATCGCTGCAGAATGCTGTGGTCGCCATGCTGGTTAAGTGTCCTTGAATTCTAAATAAATTGCCGACAGTGTCACCAGCAAAGCACCCCACACCATCACACCTCCTCCTTCATGCTTCATGGTGGGAACCACACATGCAGAGATCATCCATTCACCTTCTCTGCGTCTCACAAAGACACTGTGGTTGGAATAAAAAATCTCAAATTTGGACTCAGACTAATGGACAGATTTACACAGGTGTAATGTCCATTGCTCGTGTTTCTTGACCCAAGCAAGTCTCTTCTTCTTTTTGGTCTCCTTCAGTGGTGGTTTATTTACAGCAATTCGACCATGAAGGCCTGATTCACGCAGTCTCCTCTGAACAGTTGATGTTGAGATGTGTCTGTTACTTGAACTCTGTGAAGCATTTACTGGGCTGCAATCTGAGGTGCAGTTAATTGGCGATTTCTGAGGCTGGCAACTCTAATAAACTTATCCTCTGCAGTAGAGGTAACTCTGGGTCTTCCTTTCCTGTGGCGGTCCTCCTGAGAGCCAGTTTCATCATAGTGCTTGATGGTTTTTGTGACTGCACTTGAAGAAACTTTCAAAGTTCTTGAAATTTTCTGGATTGACTGACCTTCATGTCTTAAAGTAATGATGGAAGAAAAAAAAATTAATGGTGAATGGTGAAGAATCACTTTGAAAATTAAATAATTATCGTATCCAGATCCGGATTTGGATCTTCACCAAAATTGAAAAAATTTGTCATGGTAACACACCCAACATGTCCTCTAAGTTTCATCCGAATCTGTCCAAACTTTTTGAGATATCGTGCTATATATTAGTTTTGCCCGATCTCTCAATGGTGAAGAATCACTCAAAAAATTATCGTAGTCGGATCCAGATCTTCACCAAAATCTAATGATTTCGTCCTTGTCAAACACCCAAACTTCCCACCAAATTTCTTGCAGATCCGTCCACAAGTTTTTAAGATATCCTGCACACAGACAGACAAACAAGAAAAAGATGTCCTGCAAAGCACGATACTTGCAAAATACACCCTCCCCCCCCCACCTCTCCAAAAGTTGTCATGAATACATCAAATTGTCCATTTCATGAAGATTAAAATTGGCAATCTTAATCAAAGCTCAGGTCTATCAAATGAAAATTGATTATTTTTCATATTGAAATTGATGATTTTAGAAGTTTGACCTTGAGTTGACCTTTGACCTTTTGACCTCAAAAATAGTTCGTTTTCAAATTCAGGTGGTTGCAATTAATTGGTGGTTGAATTTGGTGACTTGATATGCAAATGATCTTCAAATTTCAAGTTAATTGGATTAAAATTGCTGATTTTAGAAATTTGGCCTATGTTGACCTTTTGGTCTATGTTGACCCCAAAGTTAATAGGTGGTTGAATTCAGTGACTTGAAATGTAAAGGGTCTTCAAATTTCAAGTCGATCGAATGAAAATTGAGGATTTTAGAAAATTTGGCCCAATTTGGCGCAAATTGGCCTTTTGACCGAAGTTGATCTCAAAATTAATGGGTGGTTGAATTCAGCGACCTGTTATGCAAACGATCTTCAAATTTCAAGTCACTCAGATGAAAATTTACAATTTTAGAAACAATCTTTCAATTTGGCCTATTTTGGGTTGACCTTATGGCCTATGTTTACCTTTTGACCTGTGATAACCTCAAAAGTAATAGGTGGTTGAATTTATTGACCTGACATGCAAATCCTTTTCAAATTTCAAGTCAATCGGATGAAATTTAAGGATTTTAGAAAATCTGGCTCAAATTGGCCGACTGGCCTATGAAGACTCTTTTGGTCGACGGAATTTTACGAAACTTCAATGCGAGACCATTACAACGTCGGCGCATTAATCTACGAAAATTTCAGAATGGTCGGTTGAGCGGTTTGGTCTGGAGGCGAGCGGACAAACAAACAAACAAACGAGTTACCGCACTCAGTAAATACTGAACCAAGCGGTGCCGAGCGGTGCCGTGCTGTGTCGTGCCGATACATTGTTTCTCATCTTTTCTTTTTCCCCCATCACGAGTATTGACCACAAACACGACATTGATTGACCTTAATGATGACCATACTTGTAACATTATTAAAAGAAAAGTGCATCAGTGTATTCATATGATGTTCCCTTTTCTCACACGGTGTTTCCTGTTACAAGTCGCGTAGTGAATTGAAGTTAAACTCAAGCTTCGATCAGTATTCGACGACTTCAATCAATGAAATCGTGCTTTGTATGTTGCCCTGTTGATGCCATATCGACGCATGGCCTGAAAATACCCGGAAATGATAACCCATTGAGCTCTGTGTTGTTGACACTTTCACTCTCCGCGGTGAAGCAATGCGGCGTGCATACCATATCACAACGGGTATGATGGTGCGGCACCGCGCTATCATGCTCTCAGCGACCCAACTTTTTGAAACTACGCACCGCCCCCCATCAAAAATGCTGCGTACGTGCCTGGACCCCTTTATACCTTTAAGACCCCTAAGACTTTTTAAGACCCTTCAGACTCTTTCGACAATTTAGACCCCTGAGACCAATGATCTTCAGTATTGTTTCAGAGAGGTGCCACTTTTGCCGATAAGACACGGGTGTAAGAGCCGCCGAACCACCTGCAGTTGGCACCACCTCCACATACTCTTCTTCATTGTGATTAACTGGGCTGCAAGCGTAATTGTTTGTGTACTGCAACCATATCCTGATGTAGTAATGTTACTCTTATGCTTCGCGTTGGAACACTCGTTTGAAACCATTGGGTCAATTTGATAACATTTATGGTGGATTATGGTGGAGGGTTCTCGCATTTGCATATTACACTGGGGAACAAAGTTTTTGTTGCATTGATACCAGCACTTGATCCTACCTAATTTGAATGTGCTGAATTCAAATCTGAAGTTAGTTTCTCTCTGTAAGCTCTAGATTTTTTGCAATCCACCATTATCAACATTTATTTGGTAAGTTACAATTTGCATTAAAAGCAAATTTATATTAAACATATATTTTGCAATTCAACATTTTCAACATTTATTACCTTCGCAAACTTTGTTGTGAAGGTTATGTTTTGATCGCTGTGTATTTATTTATTCATTTGTGAATATGTGTGTTTGTTTGTTTGTTTGTTATTCGCATAACTCCAAAAGCATTGAACTGAATCGCAGCAAATTTGGTGGAATGATTGGTTATTATCCGAGGACCATTTGATTAGATTTTGGGAGCGATCGGGTCAAAGGTCAAGGTCAAGGTCATGAAAAGGTCAAAATCGTCTTTTTACCATAGCGCGGTTAATTTGTATCCAATTTGCGTGCGACTAATGCCAAAATGTTCAGAATTCAATGTCCCATCTTGTGATATGTGACATGACACAATGACGTAATAACCCTTTTTAGTGGTTGGGAGTCAAAGGTCAGGGGGGGGGTCATGACATTGCAAAATGTGTGGTTTTAGTCATAACATGGTGAATTCTTATCTGATTTGCATGAAACCAACACCAAAATGTTGACTGTTCTGTTCCCCACACTCTAATACCAATTACAAAATTAAGAGTACAAAGGTCAAGGTCGAGGTCATGAAAAGGTCAAAATCGTCATTTTGCCATAGTGCGGTCGATTTTTATCCAATTTGCATGCAACCATTGCCAAAATGTTGTGAATTCAATGCCCAATCTTGTGATATACGATATGACACAGGAAATTTAATGTTTTTAAGCCATCATAACACATATGGGATGGCAGATGTGGTATGGGATTAAATACCCTCACAATCAACAGTTTCTGGGGGGGGGGGGAATGTAGCATTGGCGAAGGTATGCGCTCTACTGAGTGCCCGTTCTAGTTTGGTAAGTTACAATTTGAATTAAAAGCAAATTTAAATTAACATATATTTCGACATAAAGACGATAGGTGATTCAGAACAATTGATAAGGATGGAATGCAAAGTTCAAATAGGTCCTATTCAGGCAAGAACTTGCGCTTGTAGCTCTTGCATTTGTGGACTTCCACAGGGCAATCTCGGTTGATGCTCCAGCAGTAGTCTGCCATCATATTTTTGTCCCCCGCCCTTGGTAGCGCTCTTCCATAGTCATGAGGTCCTGATGGAAGCGCTCTCCCTGTTCCTCACTTACAGCCCCAAGGTTCTCAGGGAATTGATCAAGGTGACTATTCAGGAAATGGAGCTTGACACTCATGTTGCACCCAAGATCACGAAAAGCCAACAGCATTCTAGTAACCAGAAGCTCATAGTTATCTGCCTTTTTGTTACCAAGAAAGTTTTGTATAACTGCGACGAAAGACAGCCACGCTGTCTTCTCATTGTCATTAATCTTCCTTACAAATTCCTCATCACGTACAAGGGCACGAATTTGAGGTCCATCGAACACACCTGCTTTGATCTTCTCGAAAGACAAAGCAGGAAAAGCAGAAACTATATGTTGAAAACATTCACCATCAGTACTCAATGCCTTCACGAACTGTTTCATCAAGCCGAGCTTGATATAGAGTGGGGGAAAAATGATCTTCTCTCGGCTGACGATTGAGTCATTCACAATGTTTGTCATGCCTGCTTCCAGAGTTTCACGGATGGGCCACTCCTTCTGGATCCAGTGTTTCTCTCGAGCTCGGCTGTCCCACATGCAGAGATGGCATGGAAACTTTGTGAAGCCTTTCTGTTGACCAAGGAGAACGTTGACCATTTTCAGGTCCACACAAATGATCCAGTTGTGCTCGTGATATTTGAGTAAGTCAATGACCATTTTTATGTCATAATGTTCTTCTCGCAAATGCACTGAGTGACCAACTGGAACCGCTCCATAAACATTGCCATTGTGCAAGAGAATACACTTGAGGCTGCGCGTAGAGGTATCCAGAAATAATTGCCATTCTGTTGGATTATACGAAGTAACACCTAATTGCCTGAGAAGACCTGGGATATCGTGGCAGTAAACAAACTGCTTGTCTTCTGAGAAAAAGGCGACAAAGATCTGGTCCCGCTTTCGGAAATATGAAACATTTGCAGAGTGGTCAAGTAGATTTTTTTCTTGCAGCCTGGAGACTAATACCTCAACTGCTTTCTTGGAGAGCCCCAAATCACACACCTCATAACCATCCCTATCAGTTCCAGTCGATGCATTGAAATCCCCCAAGACTAGAAGTGTATCTCGTCTGGGGCACTGATCAACCACAGACTCGAGTGTGGTGTAGAATGCATCCTTCACGGTGAGATCACTCGCCTCAGTCGGAGCATAAATAGAGACCAGGGAAATGACACCTAAGGAGTGACGAATCCTTGGTCTCATAATTCGCTCATTGACCGGTGTTACCTCAATTGTCATTGGAGTCAGCTTATTGTACACAGCTACAGCAACTCCTTGGGCATGGTAACCATCAGAGCGACCAGACCAATAGTAGGTGTAACCACCCGCCATTATCTCACCACTATCTGGTCTCCAAAGCTCAGAGAGTGCTGCATTACCGATGTCCAAACACTTGAGCTCAGATGATAATAGAGACAGATGATCATCCTTTCTTAGAGATAGGACATTCCAGGCACCCACCCAAAGGGATCACCTCAGGTTAACCCAAGGAGATCGCCGTCTGGTGGACGACACCTCAGCACCACCCCGACACACACAACTGCAATCTGACCCGGGAAAGTTACCACGTGGTTTCCCTCCAATCATCAACGATTGGGGGTCCCGAAGGCTTTGCCCCAATTTCGTCATCTTGTGCTCATCGTCATAGTCATCCAATCTCGTCATCCTCACCAGGAAACCTCATAGGGAAGACGTTTTAGTCGCTGACACCCGACCATGCATTTAAACTGTTTAAACCATGTATTAAAACTGTTTACATAAAACTTAAACTTAGTGCACATTTTGTTACAAAATTAGACACAGAATCCACAATTGAAGACCAAAATGCAGCTCCAAGATTGAGTTCCTGGTTCCCTTTCTTTAGCTCCCATTTTGATCAGATCCCTAATATTGTTGTGGTGCCGGGTTCGGTGGTGAGGACGACCGCTAGATGGAGCAGTTGGGCCGTCTCCCACCAAACACCCGGAAATGAAGGTCGTCACTCCAGATAACTCCGAAGTCGACGGGTCGTTTAATGGATTGTGGACGCCAATATTTCGACCGCGCAGTTAGGGTCTTTTTATCTGATACCAATTTACCTAATTAGCCGCGCGGTCTAGATACAGGGGAAGCCACACCCTCAGCCGGCTTTGTCCGAGCAGAGTCGCTGTTACCGACTCGGATCCGGCGTAACCGAGCGGGAATGACCAAAGCCGTGCCGGCCCAAATAGCAATTTACGGCACAATCGGCCTCCCTAATTCTCAAGCTCGAACCATACTGGGTCAATGAAAGAAAACACAGACAACTAACTGGAACATTTAACAGTTATTTATTTACAAGGTAATAGGGAGGGAAACACAGAGCAGACTTAATCACAAATATAAATGCAGGCAAATGTACAATGGCAATTACTTAACAGTTTTACTTACATGACTGGCCACAGACGGACACACACACCCAAAAAGAAATGGTGCCAACTGGCCTTTATTCGGACCCTCCAGCCACGGAGGATAGGCAAGCTGGGGGTTAGAGTTTGGTCGAGTACCTGGCCGCCTCGTGCGTTTTTACCGACTCGCACTTGTGGAGCTCGGAGTCCGTGGAAGGGAACGGGATCCCCAGCTCGAGCGCTCCAACACAACCCACCACGGTGGGACTCAAACCCACGGACCAGAATCCAACGAGCGCAACCAGGATCCTACGAACGACCCGGCCAGCCACGAACGATGACCGACGACCAGGAGAGCCCAGCAGACCAGAAGCAAAGAACGACCTCCAAGGAACCCCCGGATACAGCTCGCGATCCTTCTTATCCCTCCTTAGTGTGGGTGGAGGGATCCACTCTCTGGTAACTCGCCTCCGGATTGGACGGGCGTTTTCGGGTGTCGTGGTGGCCAGCCATGATTGGAGGAGGGGCATGTCCGCGTCTCGGTGCTCCTCCCCCGAGAGAGGCTCTTTTGCCTTCCTCAGTGTCGACAGGGGAGACATTCTTTCTTGATGGGGCGGAGTTGGAGCTGAAGCGATCTCACCCCTGATTGGATGAGAGGAACATTCCATCTTGCTGGGGCAGAGTCGGCTCTGAAGCGATAGAAACTCCGTCTACGTTCGTGGCCTTGAACACGTGCGTAATGGAGCTGAAGGAGTGGAGGGGATTGATGTAGAAAACTAACTAGAAAGAAACTCGCAGCACACACATGAAATTCCCATTAGACATAAGGGAGGGATTCTAACTATCCACATATACTTAACGAAATAACGAAACTTTGGGTCAACTGTATGTGTGAATGTGAATGGTTTCCAGATTCGTAACAATATCATTTTTACTAATTATATTACAATACCCAGAAACTACATGTCCACAAGGACCATGTAAAAAAGGGGAAGACGACCATGCACAGCCAGTTTCAAAAATGTCCTTTACTCTATCTATACTAAGTTTTAAGAAATTTACCACAACTGAATAAGGATTGTCCTATGGTTTGAGTGAAAGTGAAATAAACCTTCAATGGGGTTTGCTCACTAATTTTATCTGGTAATAAACTCTCTACATTAGTATCCCTAAATATAGAATGAAGCTGAAGCCTATCCACCTGCTTGTTGAAAAAAATCACAAACGAAGAACTCATGGATCCCATCAACTTTGAGAGTAGACTTCTTCACCACAACCCTGCTACAAAAAGCTTCGATCAAAAACGAGCACATATCATATGAGTCTGCTAAACTCCAGAGAATATTAGCTAAGACTTGTTTGGAACATGACCTCAGAAGAACATAAAAATCATGAAATACCTTTCCTTCATAAAAAAAACCTTTAAGTTTATCAATTATCTCTGAAATCTCCATTTTTGGAGCTGGACGACACTGACTACGACTCCTGATTGGATGAGCAAAATTGAACACATTGAAGAACTCGAAGTTATGTTGAACATTCATGATATTGAAATAGCTGTTATCAGTGAAACATGGTTTCCCTCTGAAATTGTTCCTGGTGTGTTTGCAATCTCCAAATTTGCTCTTTTTAGCAAACCCACTGCAATAAGCGAGGTGGAGGTGTGTATGTATATATATATATATATATATATATATATATATATATATATATATATATATATATATATATATATATATATATATATATATATATATATATATATATATATATATATATATATATATAGTTTTTACCTTTTCGGGGTTGTCACTGAAGGTTGCTGCCAACGAAATGAATCAACGTTTCATCTTAGTGGTTCAGGACATTCTGCAACTCGATCTTAACCAGCTGCCTGCCTACCTACCTACCTTCTGCTGCTCCAGCACCTTCAGTGTCTCCACAGATTGTTTTTAAGAAACTCAAGAAATCGAATATTAATAAGAGTGGCGGACCGGACTGTGTTCTACCTCGTATTATCAAGGAATTTGCAGACAAATTGTATTTCCCTCTGACTGAAATATTCAATTGCTCACTTTGTGAAAGTGTGTTACGTGATATTTTGAAATCCTCTTTTGTTATACCGGTTCCTAAAGCTCAACCACCTAATTTGGATAACCTGGGTCCAATTTCGCTCACATGCTTATTTTCCAAAGTTTTTGAGAATTTTGTTGTCAATTGGATATTTGAGAACATTAGGAATTCTATTCACATTCAACAGTTTGGTTCTCTTAAGGGTTTGTCCACAACCCATTGTTTAGTTAAAATACTGGATGTGGTGCAGATGGAAGTGATAAATTTTTTAAGGGGACTGATAAACTTCAACATTCTTCAGTTTTGGGACCCACTGACTTCTCTAAAGCCTTTGATTCAGTTAGCCACCATATTGTTGTTCATAAATTTATTAATCTAGGTGTTAGACCATCTATTATCCCATGGATTTTCTCGTTGTTTTTTAATTTATTCAATCGAAGTCAGGCTCAACAGGGAAGTTGGGAAACAAACAATCCTGGGCTCCCACAAGCACAAATTGGTTAAACTGTTTGGCATTTGGGAGCTTTCTTAGCCATGATAAATGATTGTTTTCCAGTTATCCTGAAATTTCATACAACAAGTAAGTATGTTGATGACATGACTTTTTGTCAAACTTATAGTGACACAACGTACTCATCTGTTGCAGCAGCAACTTGACTGTCTCCAAGAATGGTCATGTCAAAACAATATGAATCTTAATACCAGTAAATGTCAGGTCATGATAACATGTTTTATAAGACTCCTGGCAGAGTGCCCAGTTTTCAAATCGGATATTCAGTTGTTAATCAAACGGATTGTGTTAAACTGTTAAGCATCCATGTAGCCTGGTGTTGGCCTAGTGGTTAGGGTGGCTGGCTTGGGATCACATGTACTAGACATGTACTTGGCTTCCCCCACCTAGGTCCTGAGTTCAAGCCCTGTTTGCCACTGAATTAACACCAGGTGGGGTTGACTTAGCCTGTCATCCTTCTGAAGTCAGCAAAATGAGTACCAGTGGACTGGTAGAGGGGCATGGCATCAGCAGCACAGCTGTGCTTCCAAGAAATGATAGCTACCCAGCAGCCAAACTACCATATGCAAGAACAAGGCATCCATGTGCAAGAAAACTTAAAATGGGACACTCAAGATCAGGCCATGTGTAAAACCTTCAACTGAAAACTCTACCTTTTTGTGGCAACTTAAACGTTGAAATATCTGTTTCTGATTTTATTTACAGCATGTTGGACCCACTTGGGAATATGCTTCACCCGCATGGTTACATCAAGTCCAGAGGGAATGTTTGGAGAAATTGCAATGGAAACTGTTTTGTATAATTCTCTCTCTCTTGTGACCTTTGTGGAACCAATCCTCATGGAGACATTTGTTGGGTACTTAATGTTCCTGTCCTTTTGAAGAGGCTCGAACAGCTCTCCCTCAATTTTGACAATGTACTCTTGAAAACAAACATACATAGGAATTGGCTTCACCCACCAAGGAACATATAACCAAAGGAACTCTGACAAGTTATCTACTATTAGATGTCGAAACAACCGCTATAAGTGCAGTCCTATCCCCCCTTTTTAACCCCCATCGAGAATAAGAATTGGATGAGGTCATTGTGTTCAACAAGCGTTTGGTGTATCTTGTGTTTTGCTATCTATCTGTGATTCTTTCTTGGTTTTACATTATATTTTATCCCAATTATCCAGTACGATATTTAATGTGCGAGTTGTTTTCCTTTGTTGTTTTCGTGAAATTCAGCCTATGGCTGCAAAAGTCTTTTTGAAAAAAAACGATTATTATTATTATTATAATCGTCATTCTTCTTCTTATTATTAACAGGATGGGGAGAATTATTAACAGGAGGCGTTTTCCAGTTTTTTTCGGTTCGAGGCTCGGAAGATTTAGGCTCAAATCATCTCGAGTGGCAAGAATAGGTGTGCTTGCGCTTGTGCAGTGTGCTCTGTGCACCTTCTTTCCCAACACGAAGGAAAGACTCATCAACTTGTATTTTATGACCTTCAAAGCCATCCCACAACCAAGTTGACGAAATAAGAAATGTGTCCATTGGAAAAAGCTGGCTTCATACAAAGTTACATGATGATTGGATGGAAAAAGCGGCCAGCTTTCCAAAAAAAATCCGTCTTCTTCAGGCGTGGATATCAGTGTTTCACGTGTCAGGATTAAATGGCCTCGACGTCGCTTCGCTTGCCCTCGGCCGAACTACATCACAGAAACCCGATGACGTCGTCACTGGCTTGCAGTGACGACGTCACGAACAAAACGACTTTTCACGAGGTGCAAACCTGGAAAACATCTTTGTTGGAATGAAGTCTGAAAGTGGAAGTCGGGAGGTGAGATAATCTTAATCCAATGTCCTTCTTTTGTCCAACTTCTCTGTGATGTCATTCAAACATGAGTTATAAAGTATTTATTGAAGAAAAAGCTTAATACAGGTGTTCTTAAATTTCCCAAGTTTGAATTACAGGTAAAACCAGCAGCAGGTTTGGAGTTGGTTGAAAGAAAACACCCTCAAGCATTTCAATTTCTTACTTGTCTGCTTTTGTCATTAATTTTGCACAAGACATTCTTGACAGGTATTTCAACATCATAAAAAATTCTGAATTCGCCTCTTGCCAT
The DNA here is from genome assembly GCF_056783735.1 of Eptatretus burgeri. Classification (NCBI taxonomy): domain Eukaryota; kingdom Metazoa; phylum Chordata; class Myxini; order Myxiniformes; family Myxinidae; genus Eptatretus; species Eptatretus burgeri. The sequence continues at coordinate 11,943,856 of NC_140965.1, read as the reverse complement.
CAGATGTCACTCTCTCAATTTCTGACTTATGATCGGAGTAAATTCACCCTTTACGAGAAACATCTGCTTCCTAGGGGAGCACCAACCAGTAATGACTTTATTTTGTGTTATACTGAACTACCAAAAATACCTGTCCCCAATGATGGTTAAAGTTTAACTACATCAATCAAGTTAAATGATTTCTTGACTTTAAAAAGGTTAATTGTGTTGCTCCAAAAAAAAATCAGACCTTTTCAATTTGAGACTAAGTTGTCATCCTGTTTGCCCAAAATTCCGATCGATATTGGTCAACTTATCCTCAATTTGAAGTCTCAAAATGGCTTCTGAGGCCATGGCCATGTGACTTCCTGCACAAAGTTGTATCTTCCCCCACCCAGGTATGGAGTTTGTGGCTTTAAAAATATGGCCATGCATAAAGAAAAGGGAAAGAGAGGAGAGAGAAGAGAGAGAGGCGAGAGAGGCGAGGGAGGCGAGAGAAGAGAGAGAGGGGAGGGAGAGAGACAGAGAGACAGAGAGACAGAGAGACAGAGAGACAGAGAGACAGAGAGACAGAGAGACAGAGAGACAGAGAGACAGAGAGACAGAGAGACAGAGAGACAGAGAGACAGAGAGACAGAGAGACAGAGAGACAGAGAGACAGAGAGACAGAGAGACAGAGAGACAGAGAGACAGAGAGACAGAGAGACAGAGAGACAGAGAGACAGAGAGACAGAGAGACAGAGAGACAGAGAGACAGAGAGACAGAGAGACAGAGAGACAGAGAGACAGAGAGACAGAGAGACAGAGAGACAGAGAGACAGAGAGACAGAGAGACAGAGAGACAGAGAGACAGAGAGACAGAGAGACAGAGAGACAGAGAGACAGAGAGACAGAGAGACAGAGAGACAGAGAGACAGAGAGACAGAGAGACAGAGAGACAGAGAGACAGAGAGACAGAGAGACAGAGAGACAGAGAGACAGAGAGACAGAGAGACAGAGAGACAGAGAGACAGAGAGACAGAGAGACAGAGAGACAGAGAGACAGAGAGACAGAGAGACAGAGAGACAGAGAGACAGAGAGACAGAGAGACAGAGAGACAGAGAGACAGAGAGACAGAGAGACAGAGAGACAGAGAGACAGAGAGACAGAGAGACAGAGAGACAGAGAGACAGAGAGACAGAGAGACAGAGAGACAGAGAGACAGAGAGACAGAGAGACAGAGAGACAGAGAGACAGAGAGACAGAGAGACAGAGAGACAGAGAGACAGAGAGACAGAGAGACAGAGAGACAGAGAGACAGAGAGACAGAGAGACAGAGAGACAGAGAGACAGAGAGACAGAGAGACAGAGAGACAGAGAGACAGAGAGACAGAGAGACAGAGAGACAGAGAGACAGAGAGAGAGAGAGAGAGAGAGAGAGAGAGAGAGAGAGAGAGAGGAGGGAGAGGAGAGAGGGTGGAGAGATTCGCTTGTATATATAGATTGCTAGCAGGGGCTTACTGGCATTGCCTCGAGGGGCTGTTTGTGGGGGGGGGGGATACCCGGTGCTGCCTGGCTGGGTGAGCTTTTCCTGGCGATGATTTTGGAATGTGTTGGATATTGAAAAGTTATGGAGTTATTGACCTCATGGTGTTTACCTTTTGCCTGCAGGGTGGCGGCAGCACTGCCTGACCCCAACATCTCAATATACACTTTATAGCAGCCTTTGGTGGCCTCAAAGCGGATGTCAAGACCAACGTGTGGAAGCTTAAAACCTTGCTCAGATTCTTCAGTTTCTTCACCGCAAATTTGGGGCATCTTGATGCTGCAGTTCGGCAATGAAAGAATAACATACAAATGCACAAATAAACAAACAAACACACAAACACTTCAAATTATTTATGTAGATATATTGTTGCGGTCTTCGCGCCCGCCGGCGTGCGACGGCCACGTAACTCGAATCGCGGCACGTCGCCCACCGGACGGACAATCCAGTCGTGACCCTCTCGGACTAACGCCGGGAACCAGTCACGGGTGGACCTTTCGGTCTCACCGCGATCGAGCCAATCAGCCCCCGCGTGGGATAGGGTTGCTCGCCAAATTCGAACTACCTAAGTACCCACGCGGAGGGTAGACCGGGCGATCGCACCTCGCCGCAGGTCGACTTCGGACACGGGCCACTTAAGCGACCCGTTCCGTACTATCAGAATAACCGAGCGGTGTTATCGTCGACCTCGACGGTTCGATTAATTATCGGGCGTATTCAGCCCACTACCAACCCTTTACGTGAAGCAAGATGGGGATTCAATGGAGGAAAAGACGAAGCGAAGCGGGAGAACAGTTCAACAATAAAGCACTTTTATTCGCGACACACGGGAAGCACACAAATACAATTCCACCAAATGCACACAAAAAAGAAAACACAATTCCATTTACACAAAAAGCAAACATAAAAGTGAAAACACAGTGCAGAGCTAATACCGACTACCGAGCACACGGCAACACTTATACAATTCTACTTCACAGACGGCGCCGACAACACATACCCAAAACCAAGGAAAAGAAATCCCCCAAGAATGAGGTAGGCCTGGGGCCGAGACCGGGTCGGGCCTACCCGTCTGGTGATGAGACGCGGAGCGGCGATGGCCCCGCAACCCGCGGGCCTCGTGGACAGTGCCTGGCTGGGGGTGGGAACGGGGCCCCCTTGGTCGCACTATCTCAGCGCGGGGGGAAACAGGAGGGGGTTGCTGATGCTCGGGGTATAGAGGATCTTTATTATATGCGACGAGCGTCTCCACCTCGGCCAGGTCGCGCTGTCGGCCTCCCTCGGGCGCGCAGCTCCTTGCACGACGCGAGCACCCCCTCGTCCGACTCGCCGCCTCTCCACAGCTCGTCCCCTCCGTTCCGACTCCAACGCACACGACGAGCAGCTCCACCGCCCGCGAAGTCTTGACTCTCTGTTCCGACTCCTTCGCCTCGTTCCGACTCCTTCGCCTCGTTCCGACTCCTTCGCCTCCGTTCTGCTGACTCTTTCTCGTTCCCGTTCTGCTGACTCTCTTCTGACTCCTTTGCGACTCCCTTCTTCCTCGTTCCGACTTTTACGACTCCTTTCGACCTTTACTACTTGTTCCGACTTTTACTACTCTCGTTCCGCTCACTCTCGCGACTCTCCTTTTGGGCTCTCTTCTGACTCTCTCGTTCCGTTCTTGTTTGCTGCTGACTCTCTCGTTCCCTCTTGCGACTCCCTCGTTCCGACTTTTACTACTCCTTTGACTGACGAACACCGTCCTTTTATCCCCCCGTAACTTCGCCTTTGACCCCCTCCCTTTGACCTTTCAACTCGCTCCCCATTGGCCCGAGAAAAAGTGGGCGTGAAGGCTTTTTGATCCACAAATTTGCATATATCGATCGCCCTGGGGGCGGGGCCAATTCGCCCCTCGCTCACCGATTGGACGGCAAAAAGTGGGCGTGTGTCGTTTTGGATCCGTTTTTGAAGCAGAAAATCCGTGATTTTGTACACGCTGTTCAACGTGCGCCCTACACGAGTCCAGCATCGGTGCCCATGAGTGGCGCGAGATGACGGTGATGCGATGGTGGCGAGTTGTGACGGTAAAGGTCATGGCGGTTGTGGTGAAGCGGCGTTGTGGTTGGTGGTTGTTGTTGTGGTTGTGATGGTGGCGATTGGTCCAAAATAAAGATAGTAAAAGAAAAACGGCTATCCTGAAGAGTCGCAGCACGTATAAATGACATGTATTCCCACTAGACAACGGGTTTGGGCCTAACTACACATGCACTTACCGAGATACCTCACCTAAGGGACCTGAATGGTGGTTTGCGAATCTGGTAACCACAACAATATTACTCTTGGTATTATGATGATGTCGATGGGAATATCAATTTTTATGTAAAGAGGCACAATCAAGAAAGAAAAGCATATTAAACATGACCAATTCTGAAGCAAACATGAAAGAGCAGAGAGCAGAATCAAGGTAAGGTGCTGATGATGACGACTGTTTTCAAGACATTATACAGTAACGCAGAAAATTGGCACATTTCATAATGATTTGTAAAACTTACAGGAGATTGATTTACTTTAGATTTATTTACGAAAATTCTCACGGACATTCCCACATCGAAACAACAGAATATGTCATGCTTTACGCTCCCCTGTCATCCTAACACCGACTTCACAGAGAAAATTTTAAGAGAAAATAGTCGGGAACAAGAGCAAACCCGTGTAACCTCCGCAGTGAAAGCGCTGCTCGAGAGAAAGGGTGATTCTAATGGGTTTTTCTAAAGGGTTATTATAATGGGTTATTATAAGGGGTTATTATAAGGGGTTATTATAATGGGGTATTATAAGGGGTTAGTCTAAAGGGTTATTATAATGGATTATTATAATGGGTTATTCTAATGGGTTATTATAAAGGGTTCTTAAGGGTAATTCTCAAGGGTGATTGTGTGTGTGTGTGTGTGTGTGTGTGTGTGTGTGTGTGTGTGTGTGTGTGTGTGTGTGTGTGTGTGTGTGTGTGTGTGTGTGTGTGTGTGTGTGTGTGTGTGTGTGTGTGTGTGTGTGTGTGTGTGTGTGTGTGTGTGTGTGTGTGTGTGTGTGTGTGTGTGTGTGTGTGTGTGTGTGTGTGTGTGTCATTGATAGTCATTTCCATAATTCGGGTTTCAGAAGGTGGAACGAAGTTCTCCCAGAACTCGAAGGATCCACCGTCGTTTCAGTGAAGCATCGTCACTGAGCCCTGAACAGCCTCCAACTATAGTTTGTTTGTGGTGATTGTTCCCAGGGATGGTTTGTAGGACCTTTGTGATGTTCTTCTTTATCATTTCCACTGCTCCAATTATCACTGTTAAAATTTCAGTGCTCTTCAGCTTCCAAGACCTTTTCGCTTCATTCTTGAAGGCTTGATTTGTGTTATTTATACCAAAATCACTGAGTGCGGAATCATCAATTAACAATGACTTCTTTTCCTTTTTGTATCTGAGTACTATGTCCGGTCACAATGCTTTGTTTTCTATGTTCACGCTGGATGGGATCATCAGGTCATATGTGAGCAAAATGTCCTTGTTTTCAATGATTGCTTTTGGTTCGTGTTTTATTTCCATGAGGTTTGTGGAACTGGGATATTGAAGTTTCTTCAGATGTGCCAGTGGATTACTCCACATACCTTGTTGTACCTTAGTATGTCCAGCGGTTCTGACATGAGTTTTTTTTTACATCCGAACAGGAGGTGACTCGTGCTTTCTGTTTCTACCTTGCAGAATCCACACTTGTCCAATTGCCTCAGTCCTGCCAATTTTTAAAAGCCTTTCATGTGATGTCCTTAAGGCCCGGTCACACCTTGACGTTTTAGCCAACGTATGCCGATTTTTGAATTTTTTTTCTAAAACGCTGGCACACGTTGAATACGTTATGGGTAAGTTTTGATAACATTGAGAGCACGCTGAAAAACACTGCCATACGTCGTTGTACGTTGGCTTTAAACGTTGTACTTTTCGGTTGTCCTCAAATTTTTTCATGCTTGAAATTTCACGACGTATGCCGGCGTATGACTCACACGTTCCGCTACGCTGGCCACAAGTTGTAGGCACGGTCTGCGATCGTTGACAGACGTCAACACATGCTACTTGTAAGTTAATCATAAGTTGAGGCACGCCGAGGTAAAGTTTAGAGTACCCGAAACTTATTTCCTACCTATGATTAACGTGTTGTTGGCACGTTACGCGATCGTTGCCACACGTCGACAGACGTTACTTTTAAGTTACTCATAGGCTGAAAGACGTCGGTATAATGGATCGTCCTTGCGTCAGCGTCCACGGCCACGGCCAGGACACTTATTTGCAGCATTCTTCAAACTTTTCTTCGGCATGACGAGGATGTTCACACTTCGATGTCTTGCTTGGCTATGATTCCAATTGTCCATCGGCAGCGTCTATTTAAAATAGTCGAGTTTGAGCGTTTTAACACGTTCAGAAGAAACGTTTCAAATTTCCAAACCCCAGCGTCAAAAAAAACAAAACAAAAAAAAAACAAAGGCGAGTGACAGCAATTTAAATCGTTCATTGTAAACAATGAAACTAGCTGAGTGGTACCGTTTAAACAATAGTGGAGATGCAGCCATTTAAATCGTTGAGTGGCAGCCTATGAACATACCCGTGGACACGCGGACGCAAGGACGATCCATCATAACCCACACCCTCCCCCTCACACCCACCTACTACTGCCAACATGAACAAACTACTACTAATACTAATACTAATATTAATACTGATACTGATACTGTTACTGCTGACATGGACATCGACTCAAAAAGGACTCGAAAACACTGTTGGGTTCCCCTTTTATGAACACCATTTTTATATACCAATTCCCAAAACCGCTGGGAACACGTCTTTATATGGCAGTTGTAACCAAGAAACACGTTCATTTTTTTTTTTTTGTCGACCGGAAGACGTCATTGGAATACGTCTACATACGTCGATGTGTGTTGGGACTACGTAAAGAATTGGTTCAAAGCACGTCAAACATAAGTTAGAAATAAGTTTCGCGTAAAAAAAGACATTACCGCGACGTGTTTCGACTTATGAGTAGCTTATAAGTAGCCTTTGTGGACGTGTGTAAGCGTCCGCATATCGTGTGTAAAACCTATCCTCATCGCATGTGAACGTGTGTCATACGCCGAGTACGTCGTAAAATTTTGAACATGTTCAAAATTTCTTGACGTACTCTACTTACTACGACGTATGATAGCGTATTTAGCGTTCTACTCGCGCATACCAAACTTACCCATACCGTATTCGACGTGCCCCAACGTTTTAGACACACTTTTTGTTACGTCGGCATACGCTGGCAAGATCGCCAAGGTGTGACCGCGATTTTGACCCTTCCATTTCTACGGCAGTTATGATTTGAATCGTTGTGCGTCAGCCTTTTAATAGGCTACGCCACGACATCGTCGGCGATGCGTGCAACGCGCTATGCCTGAGTTAGACTATCGTTGGGCATCGGTTGTGTAGGCCGACAACAGGTTCAGCATTCGTTGGTATAAGTTATCTATAACACAACGAAACGTTCTGTGTCCGTTACCAATGCGTTATACATAAGACCAAGTCGCTATGAATACGTCCGAATCTTTAAAAAAAAACATCAAAAGTTCAACGTAAGCCAGCGTTTTACATACATTTTAACACGTTGCCATCGCTGGCTAAAACGTCAAGGTGTGACCGGGCCTTTAGTCTTGAGAATTTATCATGATTTGTTCTCTGTCCCAATTGAGCTGACCTCTTCTGAGTCATTCCATTGATCTTTCTTTGTCTATCTCCAATCTGTCCAACTCTTTTTATATTTCCCTGTTTTGTCTTTTTCCCAATAGTCACTATATATCCGTTGATATTTCGTCTTGTATTTTTCTTTTGTCTTTTTTTTTACAACCGTTGGGGCTGGATTTGTTGCTGTTTTGGTTTTGTGCATGACACCTTCTATTCGCACCTGTTTTTGGAAGTGTTTTCAAAGGTGAGTGAGAGATACCTTTCTGGCTTGTGTTCATGCTTGTGTTCAAAATTGTACTCGGAAGTGTATTGAACTTTTTACGTACTCTGCTAATCCTACAGTCGTCGATCTGTGCACTTGATTGAGTTCCATCAGGTCGCCACCTCCTTCTTTCCTCAGCAGGTACATTCTCAGGATGCGTTGATTTTTGCGGATAGTGAGGAGTTTCCTTGTTCTGATTTCCACTTGTGGCCACATTACTATTCCACAGCTGCATTGGAACACCGGTACTGCTTGTGGGTTTATGGCTTTGATTTTGTTTGGCTGTGGTAAGTGTAACATGGTTCATATGTTTTGAGGTTAGATTGCCATGTAACAGGGACCTGTCAGAGTAAGTCTTCTTAACTCTCCATTCTCTTAATTCGCCTTTATTGCATCTCTCAAGAAATGTCTTTAGTCGCATTTCTGAAATGAATTTTTTTAAAACCCAGTTTGCTATGCATGTTCACTTTCCATCGATCATCATTTTTTCCAACTTCAGTGCCCCTCTCACCCCTCCCTCTCAAAGCAACCATCACACTCTTCTCCGTCCAAGCTTCCCTCTCACCTTTCTCAAAAACTCCCCCCTCACCTTTCTCCCTCAACTCTCCCCACTCACCCTTTTCCCACCATTCACCCCCTCACTCACCCTTCTCAAAATTGCCCCCCTCCCCTCTCATCCACAAAACTGCCTCCTTCCCCTGCCCTCTCTCCACCATCTCTTCACTTCACCTCCTCAAATCCTCAACTGCCTTCTGCCCCCTCTCTTATGAAACGTTTTGTTATGTCAGGTGATTGAGCATCACCACCGGAAGGGGCAAAACCGTACCTCATCCAGAAGGATGGGCTCTCCATTGATGCAGACAGCCTTCTTTGGGGTAGCTGAGTGATAATTCCACCAAAACTCTGCGGGAAAATTATCAGTGAATTCCACAATGCTCATTCAGACATAGTCACCATGAAAGCTATTGCCCCAAGCCCATGTTTGGTGGCCTGGTTTGGACAATGACATTGAGTCCAGTGCACACCATTGTTACACTTATCAAGCCCATGCCAAGACACCGCCACAGTCTCCATTGGCCATGTTGTCGTGGCCATCAAACCATGGTCCAGACTACACATCAACCATGCTGGTCCATTTCAAGGGAAGCTTTTCCTTATGGTAGTTGATGCCCACTCCAAATGGATTGAAGTTCTTGTGGTGCCATCCTCATCCTCTGCTGTACAATGGAAGCTCCACGTACCATGTTCGCGCAACATGATATTCCGAACTCCATTGTAATAGATAATGGATCGTCATTTACGAGTTCAGAGTTTCATAACTTTTGAAAAATGAATGGCATTAAGCACTACACATCTGCCCCCTACAAATGTGCCAGTAATGGTCAAGCCAAACGTGCTGTTCAGATCATCAAGAATGGTCTCAACCGTCAATGAAGTCTCCATTCAATCTCGTCTAGCTCGTGTGTTACTCAACTACCGCACCAGACCACATCAAACCACCAGTTGCTCACCTGCCAAGCTTCTGATGGGTCGTGAATTAACAACACGGTTATCATTAGTGCACCCAGACGTAACGGTCCAGGTCGAGGATAACAAGTATCAACAGAAACGTAATGACGACCAAACGTCTGTATACCGCAAGATGATGGAAAAAACTATCTCAGCAGGTTCCACAAAATCATCCTTTACTGAACAAATTCTCACAAATCTAAGTCACTGGAATGAAAAGACATTGGAACCAATTTTAATTGGTACATTGCTACCTGGAAAGGTGTACAAGACTACAGGGAAACTGAAATCATCAACTTTATGATCTACACTTGTACTAAAAACATTCTGTCCAACTCTAATAAACGCATCCAGATATAGAGTAACTGTACAATAATTTCCACTCCTGTTTACAATCAGGTTATCTGTATAAATCTTGTGAAACTGCCAATCAAAAAAATATACTTAACCACACAAATATCATCTAATAATGACATGTACGAGATAATTTTTAGCTAATCCTCATTTTTTTTCTCCTTCATCAGTTTCTGCATAAATGAGAATTCACAGAAAATTTGAAAAATGTCCACAAGTAGGGGGGCTGCAATTCCCACCCATGGGAATACCCTTAACCTGTTGAATCATTATCCCACAAACACAAAATTATTAAATTTAATTAACAGCATCCTTAAACACCTGTTTATCAAAACAATGAAAACTTGAGTATTTCTTTTTCAAAAAGAATGTTCGATCAAACCTGACAGATAAAAAGTTATTAAAAGAGTTAAAAACCTTGTCAATCACTTTGAAGAGTGAATCCCTCACTCGTACTAAATCCAAATTTGTATATAAAGTTTAAAAATGAAAAACTTCAACCGATTTGATATCGAGGCATCGAATTCTATCTCAGAACTCTAAAGAAGAATTAATGCTCCAGAAAGTATTAACACCAGAATTCTTCTCAATTGCTGAACAATATTTCCTGAACTGTTCTCTAACAAGTTGTAAGCCTGAGTTAACGATAACCGATAACTGTTTGGTGGAACATTGCCTGACATCCTCTATAAACCTATACTTGTATGGGTTCTTATGAAGCTTAGGGATCCAGAAAAGCCGAGGAATACAACGATTTACCTCTCTACATTTAATACCGAAATTATTTACTCAAACTTCCTGATGCTCAGAAATAATATCTTGGAGTGACTTATGACAAGGAACATATGTGCTATTTCCTCAATGAGTGAAAGTAACCGTATTAATGCCTAACTCTCTGAATAAAAACTCCACATAAAACATTTTACAAACAATAAAATTATCAGCAGCCTTATCCGCTGGAGCTATTATATAGCTATCATGGAGATCCCGAATATGTTTGCGAACACTCAGCTTGTTCAACACTGATTTTGACCGACCCAGTGAAAGGAAGTCCCGACTACGAAAAAACTTAATCCTATTATCCAGGACTTCCACAACTCTGTTAAACCATGTATTAAAACTGTTTACAGATAACAAAATGTGCACCAAGTTTAAGTTAACAAAATTAGACACAGAATCCACAATTGAAGACCTAATGCAGCTCCAAGGTTGAGTTACTGGTTCCCTATATTTAGCTCCTATTTTCATCAGATCCCAAAAATCACTATTACTAATTATATTCAAATCCCGAGAAACTACGTGTCGACAAGGACCATATAAAAAAGGGGAAGACGATCATGCACAGCCAGTTTCAAAAATGACCTTTACTCTAGCTATACCAAGAGTTTTAAGAAATTTACCATAACTGAATCAGGATTGTCCTATGGTCTGAGTGAATGTGAAATAAACCTTCAATGGGGTTTGCTCCCTAACTTTATCAGGTAATAAACTCTCTACATTAGTATCCCTAAATATATATGAAGCCAAAGCCTATCCACCTGCTTGCTGGAAAAATCACAAACTAAGAACTCATGGATCCCATAAACTTTGGGAGTAGACTTCTTCACCACAACCCTGCTACAAATAGCTTCGATCAAAAAATAGCACGTGTCATATGAACCTGCTAAACTCCGGAGAATATTAGCCCGTTATCTTTCATGGTTTTGGAGCTATGGAGGAGGGGGGCGCGCGCACACACACACACACACACACACACACACACACACACACACACACACACACACACACACACACACACACACACACACACACACACACACACACACACACACACACACACTCCGTTAGGAAAAAAAGGGGGGGGGAATTTAGAACCAGTGGCAGAAGGAAATTCAATAGAAACAAGAAAAAGCAATCAGAAATTGCAGACCCTCGCCAGGACTTGTTTTGCGTGGTGTTTGTGTATTTTGTGTGGTGTTTGTATACTGAACGAGCAAAAAGTAATGATGAAGTCATCAAGAAGAACCTGGATAGGATTTAGGTTTCAGCTGCTACTCTTCTTCCCTCAAACCCACCTAGGCACAGCCAAGTGAACCTTATGAAAACAAAAAGAAAAGAAAAAAAGTACACAGATTCAAAAAAAATTAAACAATTCTGGATTGCAGATCATGCATTCAATCAGGTTGAAATATAAAACACATCTTCCCCATCACCACAAGATCATAATTGTGAAGTTTCATGTCAATCGAGGAAGCAGTTCAAGAGAATTAATTTTTTTAAGATTTTCATTGAATCCAATATGGCTGCCAGACCATGTGACCTACCAATTATTCATGAACACCCTGGCATCTCCAAGGCTTGCGGAACGTGTATGAAGTTTCCCCTCGATCTGTCCAGATGTTCTGGAAGAGATTTTTCAGGGTTTTCGGGCAAATCCAATATGGCTGCCAATCCATGTGACCTATGACAGCATAGGGTGGGAATGTTTTGTTCCTCATGGATAAGCAATCATATCTGTAAAGTTTCACTTCAATCTGTTCAGCTGTTTGAGATTTTTGGAGGTTTAAAAATAACAACCAAAAAAAAACATGGCTGCCAAACCACATGACTGATGACATCACCACCAATTTCTCCCCAGATAACCCTCAAAAATTCTCAGACTGATCGGAGGTAGTATGCAATTATGGTATCACAATGAAGGCACCTATTAAATCATTAAAAAACAAAACAAAAAAAAACACTTCTTCCCCACGAGGAATACTTACCATGTGCTAAGTTTCACTTTTTTCCTTGGTGCAGTTGGGAGATACAAAGGTCCAAAGTTTTTTCTTTTTTCCAACATGGCTGCCACACCACATGACCTATGATGTCACAATTATCATTTAAACATTCTACATGAGTAGTCACTTCCATGTTGAAAATATTGTTTCAATCTGATAAGCGGTTGTAGAGAAAAACCGTACTCAAGTTCTGTGTGGACCAACAGACAAACAAACAGACCCAAATGCAATACCCTCCTCCGGAGAGGGTAATTAGAATCATTATGGGGTGAAAGTGGTTTTTTTGTTTGTTTGTTCTGATTTTTTTGAAACGAGTAGAGGAAATAGAAATAGGATAGGATAGTATTGAGGAAATAGAAGTAAGATACCCAGGAATACACCCAGGACCAATGAGCTAAAACAGGGTACACTTTCTGTCGGAGGAAGGCCTTGATAATACGAATGAACAGCACAAAATAACGATCAAATTTACATGAAATATTGCACGGGATAAAACATAAAACACATTGACGAAGACACAACAACAAAAACACGATGAACCCGGTTCAGAAAACTCAGCTTTGGTGAGGTGCAAACAAGCAGCTCAGATTGTGCCATTCATGTGCGAAAAACCATGAACTAGAAGTCCTATGAAATAAATATGAAATTTCCATGTCATATTTACAATTCCTTTTACAATTCCTTATCGGAAC
>NC_140965.1:11918525-11928525 GCF_056783735.1 Eptatretus burgeri | reverse complement strand
CGTAGTTTTAGTAATTTTGCTGTGCGGAGTTAAAGGGCTAGCCCATATTTATGTACAACTAAAATGGACACCAGTTTTCCAGTCAGCCTTCTTTGAGCAGATCAAAAAATAAACTGAGGGGAACGTGTACACCTTCACGTACTGTGCGTGTGCCAAGTTTGAACAAATTCGGACCATGCATGTCTGAGAAATGGTTGGGGACACATTTCAAGTAACAAAATGGCCACCAGTCAGCCAACTTGGATCTGATCTCAAAAAAACAATGGCGAGCATATGTAAGCCATCTTTCATCGTCTGTGAGCCAAATTTGAACAACGTATACGCATGTCCGAGAAATAGTTGGATGTGTTCAACATCAGGTTTTTTACAACTAAAATGGCTGCCAGTCGGCCATCTTGGATCTGACGTCAAAAAAGCAACGAGGTGCTTATGTAATCCATCATTCATTTTCTGTTTGCCAAGTTTGAAGACCCTCTCACAGACATCATAATCACCACCCATCCAAACCCAAACTACCTGCCGGTCCTGCCAATATCCATGTTCCCTCTATCCAGGATGTTTTGAGGTACCTATTCCAATTCCCGTTTAAGCATATTCTACTCTTTCTGTTGCCATACCTTTCCAGCTAGACCATTCCATGTATGAATCACTCCGAGTGAAAGATCCCAAGACTGTGGCACCTGGTCCTATCCCTATCCCTCCTGCATTTTCTCCTGTTTATACCTTTCATCATATTAAACATTGATTCGAAGGAATTGCTCTCTAATTACCCTGCGCTTGCGAAGCGAAAAGCAGGGTTAGGCATTCGGTTGCGTACGTGTCTGCATTTTTAAAGTTCACTTTCTCGGCAACCGCTGGTCCGATTGACATGAAATTTTACCATAGGAGTGCCTCCGCCTGTATAATTATTTTATTCACAATTATGACGTCATATGTCACATGGTACGGGCATCATCTTCGAAAAAACGTTACACCTCTATCTCCCAAACCGCTCAATGGAAAAATTGAAACATGGCTCTGTCAAATACTCCCAATGGGGAATAAGATTTGTTGATGATGATGTCATTGGTGCCTTCATTATGACATCATAATTCGACAAGTACAATGCCTAATCTGATCAGTATGACAAACAAATTTCCTCTGCAACTGTTAGTCCGATGGACACAACATTTTCAGAATATGAGCAGCTCCTCCTATAGAATTATTTTTAATGATAACTATGATGTCGCTGGTCACGTAGTGCAGGCGCCATCTTGGAAAAAAACAAAAAATAATTGCACCTCTACATCTCCGAAACCGCTCCATTGTAAAAATTGAAACATGGCAAATTGTCAAGTACTTCCCTTGGGGAATAAGATATGTTAATTATGACATCATAATTTGACAAGTACAACGCTTGATTCGATCAGTATGAATTTTATTTCTCTGCAATTCTTCGTCTGATTGACACGAAATTTTCACCATAGGAGCGTCTCCTCCTGTAAGATATTTCAATGATAATCATGATGTCATAGATCATGTGGTACAGGTGTTATCTTGGAAAAACTTTGCACCTCCATATCTCTGAAACCACTCCATGGAAAAAATTGAGACCGAGCTCATTGTCAACTACTCGCCATGGGGAATAAGACATGTTAATGATGATATCATCGGTGCCTTCGTTATGACGTCATAATTCGACAAGTACAACACTTTTTTTTTGTATACATTGTCGAGGCTCGTATGAGAGCGAGCACACAACGTATAACAAGGGAGGCAGGAGACAAGAGGGGCAGGAGACGAAGGACAAAATAGTGGGGAACAGAAACATTAGATCTGTGGAAGGGAGAGGGATGGGGCGGGGAACATGGGATACACAAGATGGACACTACAGGAACTTTCAGGAAGGAAAGCAGGGAATTTGAAGGAGGTGGGGTTGGGGTGGATTTACGGGAGTAGAAAAGATCATGGTTTTGGATGGGTGAAGATAAGAGGTGGTGGTGAACAGCTGTTTTGAAGGCCTGGAGGGAAGAATATTCCTGATGTTGGCTAAATAGTTGGAGTGGTGGGTTTGGGATCGCAGGATCCTGAGTTCAAATCCCCCTTGGCTGTTGAATTAATACCAGGTGGGGTTAACTCTGCCTGTTATCCTTCCGAGGTTGGCAAAATGAGTACCAGCCTGCTGGTATCCTGTGTCAGAGTGGCAACCTGTCCAGGATTGTTCCCAATAGCCAAGGAAACTGCTTAGGCAGCACCAATGCTCTGCACAGAGTATAATCCCAATGGATGGAATGGATGGAGGGAAGAATGGGATTGAAAAGAGTGCAGAAGTTTATTCCAAAGGCGGGAAGAAAGAGGAATGAAAGAGTGAAGGTGAGCAGTGATTTGTGATTTTGGTATTTTTACCAGAAGAGGGTCGCTGGCGGACCTTGAGCGCTCTGTGGAAATATGTGGGGGGGGGACATATCGCAGACAGAGCAGGGGGGGGGGTGCGGCGATACCGGAGAGGAGACGGAAGAAGACAAAAAGACCACCGACCTGCCTGTAGTGAGAGAGTGAGATCCCCAAAGACCCAGCCTCACCGCGGGAGATGTCAATGATCCTAAATGCCTTGGTTTCCACAGGGTGAAGCCAAGAAAGGTGAGAGGCAGGAGCACCAGCCCAGGGGAAAGAGCAGTGCTCCATCAGGCTGCGGACGAAAGCTTTGTATGTGGTCAGGAGTTCAGATGGGCTGAGGAAGAACTTTGCACGACAGAGAATTCCCAATCGGCGACTGGCTTTGGAGGCCAGGTTTGAAAAGTAAACATATCTTATCTTATTTATCTTTTGTAAACACTTATAAATGAAAACACTTATCCGGTTTTTCTGCATTTTTTTTCTCAGCAACTATTGGACTGATGGACACTAATTTTTCACCATAGAAGTGCCTCCTGTATAATATTTTAATGATAATCATGATGTCATAGGTCATGTGATGTAGGCGCCATCTTGGAAAAAATGAAAAACGTTGAACCTCCATATCTCTAAAACCGTTGACTGCGCAGGGTAATTATTCTACGAATACTATCGAGTTGTAAATAGCAACCAATTCTTCAATTATTTAATACAAAAATCATATTGTGAAGCTTCAGACAGAGAGATGCTGGCACAAGGTTCTCTCAGATTTTTTTTTATAATCAAGGAATAAAAAGTAATTTAGAAAGTCGAAAGAAGGGAGAATGAGAACATATATATATATATATATATATATATATATATATATATATATATATATATATATATAAATATATATATATATATATATATATATACATATACATATTGTTGTGGTTACCAAATTCGCAAACCACCATTCAGGTCGATTAGGTGAGGTATCTCGGTAAGTGCATGTGTAGTTAGGCCCAAACCCGTTGTCTAGTGGGAATACATGTCATTTATGCGTGCTGCGACTCTTCAGGATAGCCGTTTTTCTTTTACTATCTTTATTTTGGACCAACCGCCATGATTACCACCACAACCACAACATCAACCACCAACCACAACGCCGCTTCACCACAACCGCCACGACCTTCCCGTCACACCTCGCAACCGTAGCATCGCCACCGTTCTTGCCCCGCTGTGGGTACCGGTGTTGGACTCGTGCAGAGCGCGCGTCGAACAGCGTGTACAAAATCACGGATTTTGTGCTTCAAAAACGGATCAAAAACGACACACGCCCACTTTTTGCCGTCCAATCGGTGAGCGAGGGGCGATTTGGCCCCGCCTCCAGGACGATCGATATATGCAAATTTGTGGATCAAAAAGCCTTCACGCCCACTTTTTCTCGGGCCAATGGGGAGCGAGGTGAAAGGTCAAAGGGAGGGGGTCAAAGGCGAAGCTACGGGGGGATAAAAGGACCGTGTTCGTCAGTCAGAGTCGGTCGGAGAGTCCAACGAGGAGAGTCCAAAGAAGAGTCCAGGGTCGGAGAGTCCAACGAGGAGAGTCCAAAGAAGAGTCCAGAGTTGGAGAGTCCAGAGGCGGAGAGTAGGAGAGTCGGAAGCAGAGGGTCAAGACTTCGCGGGCGGTGGAGCTGCTCGTCGTGTGCGGAACGGAGGGGACGGAGCTGTGGAAAGGCGGCGACACCAGACGAGGGGGTGCTCGCGTCGTGCAGGAAGCTGCACCCGAGGGAGGCCGACAGCGCGACCTGGCCGAGGTGGAGACGCTCGTCGCACATAATAAAGATCCTCTATACCCCGAGCATCAGCAACCCCCTCCTGTTTCCCCCCGCGCTGAGATAGTGCGACCAAGGGGGCCCCTTTCCCACCCCCTGCCAGACACTGTCCGCGAGGTCCGCGGAGTTGGGGCGCCATCGCCGCTCCGCGTCTCATCACCAGACGGGTAGGCGCGACCCGGTCTCGGCCTCAGGCCCGCCTCATTCTTGGGGGTATTCTTTTCCTTGGTTTTGGGTATGTGTTGTCGGCGCCGTCTGTGAAGTAGAATTGTATAAGTGTTGCCGTGTGCTCGGTAGTCGGTATTAGCTCTGCATTGTCTTCGCTTTTATATTTGCTTTTTGTGTAAATGGAATTGTGTTTTCTTTTTTTTGTGTGCTTTTGGTGGAATTGAATATGTGTGCTTCCCGTGTGCCGCGAATAAATGTGCTTTGTGTTGAACTGTCTCCCGCTTCGCTTCGTCTTTTCCTCCATTGAATCCCCATCTTGCTTCACGTAAAGGGTTGGTAGTGGGCTGAATACGCCCGATAATTAATCGAACCGTCGAGGTCGACGATAACACCGCTCGGTTATTCTGATAGTACGGAACGGGTCGCTTAAGTGGCCCGTGTCCAAAGTCGACCTGCGGCGAGGTGCGATCGCCCGGTCTACCCTCCGCGTGGGTACTTAGGTAGGTCGAATTCGGCGAGCAACCCTATCCCACGCGGGGGCTGATTGGCTCGATCGCGGTGAGACCGAAAGGTCCACCCGTGACTGGTTCCCAGCGTTAGTCCGAGAGGGTCACGACTGGATTGTCCGTCCGGTGGGCGACGTGCCGCGATTCGAGTTACGTGGCCGTCAGCACGCCGGCGGGCGCGGAATCCGCAACAATATAAATATATATACATATAAATATATATACATATATATATATACACACACACACACATAAATATACACACATATAATATATATACATATATATATACACACACACACACACACACATAAATATACACACATATAATATATATACATACACACATATAATGTATATATATACATATATATACACACACACACACACACACACACACACACACACACACACACACACACACACACACACACACACACACACACACACACACACACACACACACACACACACACACACACACACACACATATATATATATATATATATATATATACATATATACAAGCCAGTAGGCGGATATGGGTAGTCGAATACCCAATAGAACCTGACGCGATGGGCCCGTTCGATGGGGAATGACCCGAGGATTAAGCACAAGAAAATTCATGATTCTAGCTTCAAGGGTTAATGCTGCAGATTATTTTTTCGTTAAAATACCCCCACGTTGAGGTTTTTCAGCCGTTGCTAGGCAACGGAGGGGTCCTTAGCAACGGTTCTTTCTCATACATAACTAGGACATACCATGAACCGACCATACCAGTTTCATGTATATCCGACTCATAGTCTCTGAGATATAACGAACTTCATTTTTTTATTGTTTTCGACCAGGGTTCATTCAAAGTCTATCTTCTCCGATAGTTTTCTTAGGATCCGGCTGGAAATTTTTGACAATATGGCTGAATGTACTGCCCACAGTCGCTCGTGGCCCGATATTTGATTTTCGAAAAATTAATTTTTTTATGATTTTTCAAAAATTTCAAAGTCTTGTTGCTAGGCAACGGTGGTGTCCATAGCAACGGTTCTCATTTGCACACGACTAGGTCATGGTATGAACCTACCAACTAAGTTTCATCGAAATCGCCATTGTATTAACTGAAATCGCCATTTTAAATACTGATAATAAGGGTAGAACAAATTTAAAAAAAAAAAAAAATTATTTTATTTTTTTCCGACCAGATCGACTACCCAATATATATATATGCTATATATATATACTACCCAATATATATATATATATATATATATATATATATATATATATATATATATATATATATATATATATATATATATATATATATATATATATATATATATATATACTTGGTGAATGCACCTGGCGCTGCCCGGGTTCTTTTTGAATGAATTTAATCTTCTATACATATGTCTGACGCGAGCACAGCATCAGTTCCCTATTGGGTCATGGCAGTCATAGGCTAAGGGGGTTGGTGTCATCGGCTAAGGGGGGAAACACACCCCCTCCCCCCCAGCCGAGGGGCCTTGCCACATTGCCTATAACCTTCCCGGGGCCAATCCCGACATTTTTTGTTTCAGTGGTTAGCTCCTATCTTTCACCTTTCAATAGATTAGCGCTTGCAGACAAACGAACAAACAGACAAACAAAAACTTAAAATCATATGTTAGATATATTGTATATGGCATTGGCCCCATGTCAATCGGCTGAACTTGAAAAATTAACGTTACGAAATCAGGTGATGGCGTCATAATTCGGAAACCGGAAGTCAGAAGTACAATTATTTTACATCGGGACACTCCTGGGTACATGTTCTGTCAGCATGTGAAGTTTGGTGAGGATCAGTCCAGTACTTTTCATGTGCATAGGTCACAGACAAACACACTATCAACTATATATATATATATATACACCGTATTACCCCGCTTATCCGCCAAGTTGGGGCAAGGGCATTTTTGGCGGATAAGCGGGGGTGGCGGATAAGCGAGGGTACACGCGAGATGATCTGGAGGGGTGCAAGGGGTGTCAGGGAAGGCTCGTAGGGGCCTAAGAATCTCATTCCCTACTCACTAGAACGAAACCAAACAAATGGAACAACATACACCATATTTTCATAAATTATTCACGTTTTTATTGCTGCCCATACAGTACATGTGTGTTATGGGGCCATTACAGGACCCCAACAGGATGGAAGAAATCAGTAATTTCCTTTTGTTCAGAAAAAGAGATTACAAGTTCATTCAGGCGCATCCTGAGTTTTGAAATGGCAGTAATATCCTCCTCATTTGTATTACGGTTGCTCTCTATGTACCTCGTGACTTGTTCCAAGGCGCGCTTCGCTTCCAATGCGCTCGGAAAGGTGGCGACTTCTTCAGGCGCATCCAGTTCCTCGGTATCCTCGTCATGAATGGTAGTCACAAGATCGACGATTTCATCATCTGTAAGAACCTCGGTTGGTTCTTGATGATCATCGACATGATCGAATTCTTCTGGTGTCATCAGCACGGCTCTATCTCTGTTGAAATGTTCAGCGATCTGTTCAAAAATGTTCCTCGGATACGTAGTGCTGGTGGTGGTCGAAGAAGAGGACGTTGTCGCAGGATCGAACCAATTGTCCAGGGTGATGCCAGTGTGTTTGAAACAGTTCTTGATGGTTTCGCGTTTCACTTCATCCCAAGCTATCTTGGAGAAGCGAATAGCGTCGCTCAGTTCCAGCTTCGGTTCTCGATTTTTGTCAATCGCATCCACCAAATGCTGTAGTTGACATCTTCGATAATGTTGCTTGAAATTGTTTATGACACCGGCATCCATGGGCTGGAGATGCGACGTCGTGTTAGGCGGCAGGAAATGCACTTTCGTATTGGTAAGACTAACTTGGCCCTCCTTGTTCTCGAGCAGAATATGAGATGCCACATTATCCAGCAACATCAGCACATGGCGGTTCGCTATTCGCATTTTCATATCAAAATCGCGCAGCCAATCGTGGAACACTAAGCTGGTCATCCACGACTTTTTGTTGTTGCGGTAATCGCAAAACAAGTCATGCTTGAATCCCTTGAAGCACCTGGGATTAGCACTTTTCCCGATGACTAGTAAACGGGACTTATCACTACCGTCAGTGTTTCTGCAAACAGCGAGTGATACTCGAGCTTTTGCGTTCTTAGTTCCCCTCGAATACTCCCCCGTAGTGAGAGATCGGTCAGACAGCATTTGGTAGAAAAGGCCCGTTTCATCCATGTTGTAGACATCACGAGGCTGGTAATCTTTCAGCACACCCTTTGCCTGTGTTCTACCAGCACTCACTAAATCCTGGGACACACGAGCACTTTCACCGCATAACTTCCGACATTATATACCATAGCGCATTTTGAAGCGATTCATCCAACCATTCGAGTAATGGAAGTCGACAATTTCCAGCTTACCTCCAAAAAAACATGGCTTTCGTCCTCAGTATAGCTTCAGTTAGTGGAATGGTTTTAGCACGTGCTGAGCTAAACCAAAGAAAGAGCGCTTGTTCCATATTCGAATGTTTGCCACCGACTTGTCGCATCATAGACATGTCCAGCGATTTGTTCAGCCATCAGTCTGACTGTTTTATCACGTCACCGATTGTCCTCCTCTTCACGGGCTTTCCCCATTTCGCTGCAAAGAAATTGGCAACGTCTTGTTGAGATTTTGATGGAAAACTCTTAGAGGCATCACAGATTTCTCTCTTCTCTTTCACCGTCAATCACTGACGGTCCCTTTTCCTCTCTACAGGAGCCATGCTGTTTCAAACTTTTTTTAGAAACCACTAATCCAATAAGCACTGTTAGATCCACAATACACACTGGAGATGGCGCTGCAAATGCCACAAAAGCATAAACAAAATTAGATTTCACAATACTCTACCGGATGTGTACTGCCACAGGCTCATTAGTACATTTCTCCATGGAAGCGAGAAATTTCCTGATGACTCATCACTGGCGGATGTCACGGGCGGATAAGTGGGGTAATTTTGCAGGGATTTCCATTACTGTGTACGTCGGGCAGACCTGGCGGATGGCGGATAGCGGGGTGGAGGAAGAGCGGGGGAATTTGCTAAGCTTTTAGCTCAGATGTTCGGTTCCTGAGCAAATGACGGCAGATAGCGAGGGTGGTGGATAAGAGGGGGGCGGATAAGCGGGATAATACTGTAAATATACTGTGTGTGTGTATACACACACACACACACACACACACACACACACACACACACACACACACACACACACACACACACACACACACACACACACACACACACACACACACACACACACACGGCGCCGCGAGGAAGAATGATGTAAGGGCCACATCGGCCATTTTGGAGTTAATGCCATGTAGCACTATTTTAACCCTTCCCCTATCATTCGAGCCTATCATCATATCATTAAAAAAATGTCGCTTACATCTCTCCTCCTCGCCGGGCCTCATATATATATATATATATATATATATATATATATATATATATATATATATATATATGTATATATAAACATACAGTGGGGAGAACAAGTATTTGATACACTGCCGATTTTGCAGGTTTTCCCACTTACAAAACATGTAGAGGTCTGTAATTTTTATCATAGGTACACTTCAACTGTGAAAGACGGAATCTAAAACAAAAATCCTGAAAATCACATTCTATGATTTTTAAATAATTCATTTGCATTTTATTGCATGAAATAAGTATTTGATCACCTACCAACCAGTAAGAATTCTGGCTCTCACAGACCTGTTAGTTTTGTCTTTAAGAAGCCCTCCCATTCTCCACTCATTACCTGTATTACCTGCACCTGTTTGAACTCGTTATCTGCATAAAAGACAGCTGTCCACACTCAATCAATCAGACGCTAACCTCTCCACAATGGGCAAGACCAGAGAGCTGTCTAAGGACATCAGGGACAAAATTGTAGACTTCCACAAGGCTGGGATGGACTACAGGACAATAGGCAAGCAGCTTGGTGAGAAGTCAACAACTGTTGGCACAATTATTAGAAAATGGAAGAAGTTCAAGATAACAGTCAATCTCTCTTGGTCTGGGGCTCCATGCAAGATCTCACCTCATGGAGCCTCAATAATCATGAGAAAGGTGAGGGATCAGCCCAGAACAACACG
>NC_140965.1:11893525-11916025 GCF_056783735.1 Eptatretus burgeri | reverse complement strand
ATATATTTCACACAAGGACATTTATTATAAAGCACGTATTACACACACAACACAAGCAAGGCAGTAATGCAATGTACAGGCAGGAAATAGAAAATGTTACGACCGACTATAATGAGAATGTAATGCACTTAACAGGTTCTACTTACAGGGACATGGCGCCACAGCAGTCATACAAAACAAAAGAAATGGAAAGACCTCCTCACAGGCAAGGGGGTAGACGGGGTCTGGAGACCGTTATGGTCGTGGGCCGTGGATGACTGAAAAGGCCCATGAGACCGTGCAGGTTACCTGCACCCTCGAGGTGTCTCGGTGGGCAGGTCGCGACGTCTGCTCCCCACGGCAGCTAGCGTGGCCGCGCCTGACTCCGGGCCTTGCGACGATGGGCGGTAAGCTCTCTCTGGCGCTCCTCGCCAGACGCGCAGGTTCGCACCACAGAGCTGGCAGGGCTGCGCCTCCCGTCTGCATCCCCAATGCGTTGCCCGGACTTGCCACCGGCCCACGCCTTCGCCAACAGGTCGCTCAACAGGACCACCGGGAGACAGGGGAAGAAATCAGCGCCAAGACGAGAGGGTGGGAGAGGGAGCACGACCCGACGTCCACGAGAGAGAGAACTCGACCTCGACCACCAAGAGACAGAGAAGTCGACCTCTACTTCTTCCAAGAGAAGCGAACTTCACCTCGACCACCAAGAGACAGAGAACTCGACCTCGACGTCCACCAAGAGAAGCGAACTCCACCTCGACCACCAAGAGAAGAGAGAGCCCGCGTGCGGTCCGCCTTATATAGCGCGGGGCTCCGCCCTTCACTCCTCCCCGTTTTCGGCTCCACCTCCCTTCGAGAAGCTTCCCGAAAAGGGGCGTTCCCTTACTCCGACCGCCTCACGCCGTGCATCCACCAATCGGCAGCGAGCTGCCCTGCCCCCTTCCCTTCACACCAAGCGCGGGGAAAATAGGTGGGAAAAAACCCCACAGGCTCCGCAAGAGCTTTTGTTCTGCCAATTCTGCCCGCGTTCTCGGATGGTTCCCGATGCGGAAACTGTCGTAGCGTGGACCGTGGAGGATGGCGTTCGGAAGTGGGGGTAGTGGCGAAGATCGTGGTGTTTATTGTGAGGGAAACTGTAGCATGGTTGGCATTGTGACGTACTTGGTGGCGGTTGTTGTTTGCGTGTAGGTTTGTTGCGTGCTTGGCGTTGCGGCGTACTTGGTGGTGGTTGTTGTTTGTGTGTAGGTTCAAAATAACGATAGGTAAAGAAAAACACTCTCTCAAAGGGTCGCAGCCCGGTGAACACAAATAATTCCAATTAAACAACGGTGGGGAAATCCAACTGAGCACAGACTTACCGGGGTAACTGATCTAAGGAACCTATATGGTGTATTGCGAATTTCCACAGCCGTAACAATATATATATATATATATATATATATATATATATATATATATATATATATATATATATATATATATATATATACACTGTATATACGCACACAGACATTTTGCCTCAATCTGTCCAGCCGTTCTGGAGAAGTTTAAGAAAAATTTTTTTTTTTCAAAACAAGATGGCTGCCGAACCACGTGATCAATGACGTCACAATAAATTTTTTCAACGGTGAATTGATGTGTAGATGACGCTCAAGAAATTTCCGATTTTTCCCATGCAGCGTTCTACTTGACGAATTTTCACCGGCATACCGCTTCACCGATGACGTCACGAAAAATCACCCGTGTTCCCCATAAGGAGCTTAGTAAAATGTATGAAGCGAAAAAAAATTTCCATTGCAAGGTTTCAGAGATACAGAGGTCCAAAATTTATCGGTTTTTTCAAGATGGCGCCCGTACCACGTGACCTATGACGTCATAATTATCAATTAAGTATGCTATCAAAAAAGATACATACTATGGTGAAAATTTAGTATCGATCGGACTTACCGTTCCTGAGAAAATGTTTTTTAAAGCGAAAAGCCTGCGAATTCCAGCAGAAAAAGAATAATAAATAATAATAATAATAAACAGAAGAAAAACAATCGGTTACCCAGTCCATTTGACTGGGTACCTAATGGCCTAATTAATAAATCGATTATAATTTAGTAATTCATAAATTTATTGATTTATCAAAAAAATTAAAAATACCGTTTTTGCCAAAGCATATCTTCACTTTTGTCCCCAAATTTCAGCTTCCGAGCTCAAAGGATGGTTGAGATATCGTCCAGAAGAACAAGAAAACAAACAAGAAAACAAGCAGTCATAGACTGGTACAAACGAAATCGTCAACTTGACCTCTGACCTTGTCTAATAAAAGCTGTCTCTAGAGAAGGTAGCAACGCAAACCAGAAGTTTCTATGATGATTCTGTACCAAACCATCGAAAATCGTAACGTCGACCGAAGCAAAAATCTCCATTTCTCCACGCAATTATTTGATATTATTTTATTAAAGTCACAAAACCGTAATATTCGGCCATCCACCAACAATCTTTACATAATCCGACAGCTTAGCGAGTCAGGCATGCGACGATAACCTTTATTGGGATAAAAAATGACTTTTAAACATCATCTTTATCGAAAACACCGTCAGCGCGCACACGCAAAACCTTTACGTGACTCAACGACGCCTCTGCTCGAGCGCGCTGCACCACGTGACGAGCCGTGACGCGGCGAGTGAAATATTTTTTATACAATCTTAAAACGTCTCCAAAACATGAGATTTTTTACCAGAATTTCGACAACCGATTTTTAAGCGTCCTAAGCGATCGCAAAAACCAAAGACAAAATTAAAATCGAAGTTAAAACGAACTCGTAACGTCGACCGAAGCAAAAATACTCCGTTTCTCCACATGAATTTACGGAATTATGTTTGACCTCACTGTGACCTTTACCTTTGACCGATTTTGACAAAAATCTAATCAGCGCAAGCCATCACCCTCCTGAATCACGTGGTGCAATTTGACATTGGTAGCTTCTTCCGTTCTCGAGTTATCGTGCCTATAAACAAACACACAAACACACACACACACACAAGCAAACAAACACACAAATAGAGGACGGAAGTCATCAATATACTTACGAAATCTTTAGATTTCGTAAGTAACAAACAAACGGCGTAAAAACTGAGTACTCCTTTCCTTCGGCGCTCGCGTCATGCATCGCCTGGATATAGAATTGGGAAGGAGCGTTGTACAATATTTCTTTGGAATCAGAATCACATTCGTCACTTTGGTAAGCGTGAAGAACACAGCCTTGGGAAGTCCACAGATTTGAACAAAAGTTTTCAAAATGGCATTTTATACAGCAAGAGTGACAGTTTCTGCAGGATAATAAAGTTTGGTTACAAAAAGAATAGCAATTCGATTTAAAGGTGAACAGCACAATTATGAAACGATTTGATTCAACAAACTACACTGTGACATCACCCAGAGACGTACTTCAAACAAAGCTTTTTCATCCACATTGCGTGGAGCTCCAAGCACAGGGACTCCGAGGTTCACAGACTCCACCTCTGATAGGTCCACTTCACCCTTTCCGTTTGTGTCATCCTTCGATTCGTAGTACCGAAGCTGTGGGAGTGTCATTGGAGAAGCAAAACAAAGCAGAGCTCTATCTGGATGAGATGTTTCTATTTATACCGAGAGACTGTTCGGGTTATCATAATGCCACTGGCAATTAAACAATTACATCCCAAAACATGACCAATGAGATCAATCGACTGAGGATTCTGACTGTTCCCAGGTGAATAGGATACAATTCCAGTTCTGGGTTCATCCACAGCTGGACGCCATCTTCTCTGCTCCGACACGTCTTCTAAAGACGAGCATGTGTTTTCGTTAATTTGCTGATGTGATGTACTTGCATGTCTTATGTGCCTTTGTGCTGGGGACGTGTGTCCTTGCATGGGTAGTGTGTTCTTGTGGGCCCCATTCAGGTCTGTTGCTCAGATTCCTCCACTTACCCTTCGTTCATTTCCCTGCTAACTGCCCCTACTTCCGCACAGTTGGATTACTTTTTCCCTCCCTCTATCGTCTTACTCTTCCATGAGCCCCAATTTCGTATGACATAAAAATCAAATAAAAAGCAGCAAGCTTGTGTGTGATCTGAGTGTCTGTGGAACATGATTTTATCCTTTATGGACCCCTGTGTAGAGGGACTTTGAACCAAACAGCTTTGAATCAGACTGAGAACATTGAACTTCACCAACATTTCATCCTGTTTCACGAGCCCTATTATTTTTGGCAACATTTCATCGCCTAAGAGCTTCCCAAGGATCGTAAAAAAATCAAAACTGTTTCATACAGGCTACATACCTGGTGTTTGGTTTTGTCCAGCACAAACCATCGAGCCTTCCAGCCCTTGAGAAGAGCACCTCGCTTGTACAAACAACCTTCAAATGACCTGCAGCAGGAGCAAAGTTATTTGGAGCTTTTGCAGAGCAAGTCTGGACACAAAACAATGATAGGCACATCACAGCTCAATACCTTTGCTCACTGAAGACCAGCGGGATGGTGTTGTAAAGGTCTAAACTGGACATGGAGCCATGCTTGGTGCGGACAGTGTGAGACGAAATGGTGAGGGCATCATCTGCAAAAC
This sequence comes from Eptatretus burgeri, assembly GCF_056783735.1. NCBI lineage: Eukaryota > Metazoa > Chordata > Myxini > Myxiniformes > Myxinidae > Eptatretus > Eptatretus burgeri. The sequence continues at coordinate 11,911,446 of NC_140965.1, read as the reverse complement.
TTCCGTTGAGGGCGACAAGCGAAGACCCGACTCCGCTCTCAGCTGGTTGTGAAAATGTTCCAGTGCTCGTCGAGGGGGTGTGAGGTCCAATGGACGTTCTCGACAAATTTCCCGGAGAGACCTGCTGCAGGTTCAAAAGTCAGGACCTCGTTAACAGAGTCGTACCGAATTGGTAAGGAGAAACAAAAAGAATCGAAAGTCCACACTGTACCAACCTTAGCTTGCTCTGGCATGGAATTAACCCATAGATCTTTCCAGCATTTTCCTGTTCTTCCTAACTCTGACTCCAACTTCTGGATCTCCTGAAACGATGGTCAAGTTGTAAGTTTTTGAGGCACCCTGTTCCCTGTTAGAGGTTCAGCTGGGACACATCTAAGCAACATGCTCTGTTGTTGATTAAAAAAAAAAGTCATGTTTTGAACGAAAATGTGATTTTTAAAGCTACTTCCTTGGACTTCGGATTACTGTTTAAAAACAAACAAACCTAAAGGAACATTTTGAAAACAAATCTTTTGCAGTATTAACTTTGCCAACACTCAAGGATAAATAGATGAATAAAATGACTTCAATTTGCATGTTTCACAACAACGCTCAAGCATTTTGGAATCCAATCTAGAGGAGTGCTGTTACAGTTGCATGACCCGGTGGTGTGATATTGTGTAGGTCTGTAGGATATTGTGTGGACAGCTATCAGCACCAGTGTGGGCTCTTATTTGGACAGCTAGGAGAAGACGTTTGACTTCATCACCTCGCAAGATGGTGACAACCTATTCGGTAAAAAGATGCACACCATTGGACCTGTTCTGAATTAAATGAATACGTTCTTCTTTCGCAATGTAGCACATGGCTGCGGGTAGCATCATTTGCTGGGGGTGAAGCTGTGCCGCTGAAGCAGTGCCGCCTGTAGGTTCGAGCAGGAATTTGTAATTTGTTCAGGGTGCTGGCAATAGCTTGCCCACTCTCACAAAAGACACCGTGGGATGTTTAACATCCAACAACTTATGCCGGCGGACGGGATGCTCGTTTGATGTCCATTTTAGACGGCGCACACATTGATGAATCTCACTGCCTGCAAAACCCCCAGGATGACAGTTTATAGCTGGGCCAAGATTCGTACCCAGGCTATACACCTCAGAGGAGAGCGTGCATACCTCTAGAGTCAAGACTATCTTGCAAGCTTAAAATGAACACCAATAATTAGTCCCAACAATCTCACCCTTTTTCTGATGGTATTTTGAGGGCTAGTTTTCAGTAGTATCACCAGCATATTTACCTTCGCATTCTGTGAAAGGTTATGTTTTGGTCGCTGTGTATTTATTTATTTGTGAATATGTGTGTTTGTTTGTTATTCGCATAACTCAGAAAGTATTAAACCGAATTGCATGAAACTTGGTGGGATGATTCGTGAGTATCCAAGGACGATTTGATTAGATTTTGGGAGCGATCGGGTCAAAGGTCAGGGTCAAGGTCATGAAAAGGTCAAAAACACTCTTGAGCATAACTTCCTTCATAATACAGCTATCGACATGCAACCACCGCCATATTGTTCCATGACGAGATACCTTTCGGATATGTGGTGTCGGATTTGACGTAACGTCATCGGAAGTGCGTCTAAATGACGTCACAAGATGACGTAAATTTTCAATTTTCGATCTCATCAGTTTTGATCATACCGTTTTGTAGGACTTACCTTAAGGACGTCACACACCAAATTTGACTTCGATCGGACTGACCGTTATGACGTCATTGACGTTTGAACATGACGTTTTTCAATTGTGGCTAAAATGTCCTGATATTTTACATTCAAATATCTATATAATTTATAAAGTAAAGTCTCCCAAATCCAGGCATTAGGATCAGTACCAAAATATCTGTTTATTGATGTACAGGTTGTGCCAATTAACTCTGTAGTCAAGGTCACACTCAAGGTCAAAATATACTTGTAGGTATAGCTTCAGATCTAATAGAGCTATTGACATGAAACCAACGTTAAAACATTCAGTGAACTACGAGCTTTCAGAATGGTAGTCCCCGATTGGACGTGACGTCCCCGGAAGTGCGTCAAAATGACGTCAAAAGATGACGTCATTTTTCAACTTTTTAATTTTTCAGTGTTTATCATTCCATTTTGTTGGACTGCCTTCAAGGTTACACACCAAATTTGATGTCAATCGGACTGACGGTTGTGACGTCATGGACGTTTTAAAATGACGTTTTTCAAATGTGCCCGGAAAAAAGTTGCGGCGGCGAAGGTATGTGCTCTACCGGGTGCCCGTTCTAGTTTTACAAGCGTAAAGAGTTCTGGTCTGTAAATGTCAGTGTTCAAGTTACATTCTCAAAATTTAAGCAAGACAAGCTCATGTGCAAAGAGAGACAGACCAGGCCAAACCTCGAATAGATGTGTAATGGCATCTGGCTGGGCACGGCTGCAGTCAGAGTAGCAAGGCCAGATTGGATGACGTTGAGTACGCAGTGCCCGATCTGAACCAATCGCATCTTCTACAGCACAGCTCGGTGTTTCCCAAAGTTCGGGCTCGTATGGAAAAGCATCACCCAAGGCCTCGCATGTGTAGTAATCCCAGATGTACAGTGCAGGCAACGAGGTGCATGGCCTTAGTAGCTACCAGGAACAAGAGGTAGCGTATTGAAAGGTAGTAAACCAATAACAAAAGAACAAACAGACGACTGCACAAATGAACAAACCCTGCAATTATTCCTGCACTGCAGAACCTAAAGCCCAGCATGGATAGCACAAAATAAGCCTCGACAGACCAGAAGGTGAGATAGGCTCGAAAAGTAAAGGTTTTGGTTGAAGGATCACTTAAATATGAGAAAAATCAGGATTGTGCCATGCTGTGCAAAATAAGCAGCAAGCTTATTGTCGATGTGAGAAAACAATACAAGTATCTAATTGCAATTAAAAGGGTTGGTGATGACTGTCAATTCAACTCTTGCTCTTCCATGAGCCTCAATCTTGTTGAGGAAATCAATTAAAATAAACAGCAGGTGACCTTATATGTTTTGCATCACCCATACCAATGTCATACGTACACGTTTACAGCATTGGTTCAATAAAATAAAGTCAATCCTTTTTTGGCCTGATGTACTGGGGTGTGTACACACGACAACACGTGCGCAACACAAACATGCACCATTTGTCACCTCTTCATCTTTTTGTGGAAAGTATAATAGGTTGTAGAACACAGGGATGCCTTTGTTGAGGTTTTCAATGTAATCCCAGATGGAGGTAGCCGGCTGATGGCCATTCATTTCCACGTTTTCATCCATCAGAGACCCTGACGAAGCACAATCGTACACAATTTAGCGAGGAGGTTCCAAGGATATGCTCCAAGGGCAGGCGAAGCTGGAAGTACCTTTTCTCTCACCTTCCTCACTGCACTCCAAGTCAGCATCAAATTGGAAGGTTTTGAAACGGTTCGAAATGTGGTGATAAGCGAGGAACTTCAAGTAATAAAAATTAAACTCAAATGCTGATGGGAACTGCCGCTGAATCTGCAAGATAAAGAGGTATATTTATATGGAGAGAAACAAGAGAGAGCGAGAGAGCGAGAGGGAGTTTTAGAGAAGGACAGCAATGACTGCAAAGCCAGGAGGAGGCCAAAGCATTCATATATATGAGGAAGAGTGGACACAGACCTGATGCACGCAGTCCAGGAAGATGAGGAAGACGGGGGTGAGGCAGAATCGAGGCTGCGAAGATAACAGTCCCGAGTAATACGCAAAGCGATGCCCAAATGCAAACCACTCTTTAGTGAGCAGAGTGCGAAAACCATCAAGTGTGCGGTAATAAGACTCGCTCAAAAGCTGTGCAAGACACACCACCTGCAGCAAATGTAGTGAGAGGGTCCACGGGGTAAAGGAATTGTGGAAAAGTACTCGTGCTGTCCAATTTTGTTTTCAGCAATTATCATTTTCTCATCACAGCTCAGCTTTCAAAAAGAAATCAGAAAAAGGCAAAACAACCACAATAACGGTAAAAGTCCAAGTTACAACAGCCACATTTGCACACCTGTGTGGTAGCATCCCAGCCATCCTCCAGCCCAACGATCACTGACGATCCAGCCTCGAGAAGTTTGGCCACACTCAAGGAAAGCTTGAGTAGTTTCTGTACCTGAAAGGAAAGCATGGAGTCAAACTGATTTTCATGCAAAACAAAGGTCAGGTGATTCAATATCAGGAAGACCTGTAGGGATCGAAAGAAATAGCAATGCAGTGTCCCTTTTATTAAAGAAGCAAGACGCTTCTCAAGGAAAGCATGTTTAAACACACCATGATTACATAAACAATTTTTTGGGGAATCTTCATTTTCACGGTGCACCATGAACCTGAAGAAGCCAGCCAGATTCCTCAACAGCCACAAGGAAACTTGTCGTGGGAGACGTGGGTGGTACGCAGGCACGCAAAAGCTTGCGGAAGGATGCTCGGAGATCCGGGACATCTGGGAACTCAACGGCCTGGTATTCCACATGTGGAAACGGCTCGAATCGTGCTGCCTGGAGATCAGAAACAAACAGAAAAGCTTAAAATAGTGGTGCCTAATTTCCAAGAACAAGAATAAAACAACAACAATATTATTTAAGCCCAAAAACACACCTTTATCTGCGACTTCTCCCCCAAGATGTAAAGCCAAGCTCGTCGACCTGCTGAACCCAGAAGGATGTCCTTGGTTTTTGGGGATACTGGGACTCGGTAATTGGAGATGGCTGGAGACATTGGTGCACTGCGGACACTTTGCATGGTCATGGAAGTAGTGGAAGCCGGCGAATCAGGGGATCGTGGGTCATGTGCCTGCATGCTGCACGTGGTGTCTATGAAGCGTCGACTGAGTCGCAAACTCCCCCATCTGGCTGCGTATTCGAGAAAGGTATTGAGGATCATACCAAAGGGAGATGGCATAATAATTCGATTATCAGGAAGAGGAAATAATTAGCCAGCAAAGTTCCATTCCCTGCACAAAACACACTGCCCACCTCTGCACAACTATTCTACTTACCTGCATTTACAAGGCTTGAAGCATTAGCTTGCTTGTGTCCATCATCGCTCTGCTTCATCATCGTGCTCAGCCGGTTCTGCTTCGCAATCTCTCTGTGTCCTGCTGCTTGAAAACAAGAGAAAAATCCACAACAGGACAGTGACATTTTTGGCAGAAACAGAATATTGAGAGCTATAGGAACACAAGTTGAACCCCAGATATAACTCCTCCCGCAAAATACCAGTTTGTTCTGGAAATACCAGGCAGCTGCAAGGGCCACAGGTCACCTGTGCAAGCGAGAGGACTGTTCTCAGGTGCCGATGAGCCCATTGTGGAGAAAAGTATGGCATGGAGGAACCTCTCATTATCCAGCCATGGCTGAGAGTCAGCACTTACAGGTCCTGTTTGGGCGGACAATGTGATAGCACATCAGATCTCCAGAGTAACATGCAAAGAAGTACTGAGAGTGGAAATGTGAAAGGTCATGAGGGGTTGACCTCAATAATCTATGTTTGAAATAGAAATCTCAAATTGTAGCTATCACGTTTGCTGTTTAAAGCTCAGGTAGACAGCCAATGCTCCTCCCAAGCAAGTCCATCTACAACAACAGTAAGTTCCCATTTTTATGAGAATACTACCATCAAATAACACAAACGAATATACAGCACATGGACACGCACCAAAATCTCAGTCAAGTAACAAAAAATAACCAGTTATAGATCATGAATCAATATCATGGAGGTTGATCAAATGTCAAAGTGTAGCACACTGACCTGCAGGATGTGCACCATGAGACTTGAAGAGACCGCCAACCATGCCCTTTCCCAACGGTCCACCAGAGCGCAAGAGCAAACTTCCTGACCTTGAATGTCGCCATGAGATGCTCGGCAGGCGATTCTGTCGGTAGCAGCGAGCCAGCCGTTGCAACACCGTGTCCGTCACAGCAGAAGGTACAAGCAGCCAGTGAGGGTAGCTGCAAACAGTCAGGATAGAATTTGCCACAAAATGCACGATAAAATTGACATCCTAATCCCACAACCAGCAGTCAAAACACATACATTATAACCATGCACAAATACGAACGATATTTATGTCAGCTTGACAAAGAGCTTCTGTTATAAATTGGTGTATGCATAATCATATTATATACGATCTCGTGAAGTCAATGGCACTTCATTGCAAATCCCCACACTTCCGACCGAGCAAGGTTTAAATATGGCAAAAAGTTCCACTATCACGTTTTTAGTGGAAAATTTTTCCCCCCGTTTTCACCACTGGGACCCTAAGTCCCATGGGAGCATGAACCGGGGTTCAAATCCAAAAACTCGTTACATATTCCCCCAACGTTGATTGCATTTACAAAGTTTCATTTATTATTATTATTATTATTTTTAATGTACCCGTCATTGCATTTTCCGGAATTTCAACTTTTGACCCCACCCCAGGATACGGAGCCATAAATGATACTGCTCTTGCAACTTCATGCCATTTGGTGGTCATCACTACCAAGTTTGGCAAATTTCTGCACAACCGTTTAGGAGGAGAGACAGACAGACAGACAGACAGACAGACAGACAGACAGACAGACGGACAGACAGATGGACAGACGGAGCAGAGTAAAATATCCCACCTTTTTTTTTTCTTCAAAAAAACTGCGATCAAGTCCATATTTTAAATATACAAATACTGTTGTTATTATAGGTAGAGCATTAAAAAACAAGAGCGCAAGTGAGCACAATATATGCCCGAACAAGAAGGTATATACAGAATTGTGCTCTCTTCTTCTTCTTCTTCTTCTTCTTCTTTCGGCTGCTCCCGTTAGGGGTCGCCACAGCGGATCATCCTTATGATCCGCATAGTGATTTGGCACATGTTTTACGCCGGATGCCCTTCCTGACACAACCCTGATCGCCTCTTACAACACAGGGATATGGTACACCTATTTTAACCGGGGTATACACCGGCCGAGTACACTGGTACTCATTTCGCCGACCTCGGAAGGATGACAGGCTGAGTCAACCCCCTGGTGTATTAATTCAGTGGCCCAACGGGGCTTGAACTCAGGACCTTTTGGATCCCAAGCCGCTGCCCTAACCACTGCGCCAACACCAGGCTATTGTATATACAGAATTGTGCTACTACATGGAAAACAGCATCCTGGTTGCCATGGCAACCACTTTAGATGACGAACGTATGTCGCGACACACCATCTCCACAGTCTGTACCTATGTACCAAATATGAAACGTGAAAGTTGAAAACTTTGGGAGTTAGAGTGCGGACAGGAATGAACGGACGGACAGACGGACAGACGGACGACCGGTATCACATAATATGCCCCGATATATATATATATATATATATATATATATATATATATATATATATATATATATATATATATATATACATACATACATATACATACATATACATATCGGGCGTTTAAAAATTGGTCTGAAAGCTTTTTCTTGCCATCAATATAATTTTTTTCTTTGCTTCCGGATTGATCCATCATGGCTGAGAGATGAAAGTGGTGCTCAAAAAGCACGAATTGCTGCACAGTTTGAGGTTTGTCAGTCTGCACAGTGATGATGATGATGATGGTGATTTGGGGGTGCTTTGAGGGATGAGGGGCTGTTCTCTTCCTCAGGCACAAGATCAGGAACCTCAATGGAAAATCCTGATGATGAGGCAAGAGAATTGGCAACTCAGATGGGACAAAATATGGTGATGCTAGTGGACGGTGGAGGCGTGTGTGGAGATGTAGAGGCGGTGGTGGTGGTTTCTGGAGCAGTCGTATTTGCAGTGGTGGTGGGTCTTTTAATCAAACGAAGGAATGAGGACTGCTTCATTTTCTTTTGGAAATCTTTTTGAACCTCATTGCAAGGCATCATGAGGTCCTCCAGCCCTTGCTTCAACTTTAAACTTCACTACATGAACGGAACCAGCTCAACCACCATGTCCAAGAGATTATTGGCTTCTAACATGATGTTACCAAGGGTGGTAAGAGTGAGCTTTGTTCGTATCCAGGGGCGTACCTAGAGTATTTGGCACCCAGAGCAGACCCTTCCTTTGTTCACCCCCCCCCCCCCAGATGAACATTCTTCGAAATTAAAGACACAGAAAACATATATCACGTTTGGAAACAAAATTTCAAGCAGATTACAGTACTGTACCTGCAGTAGGTAAATTGGAAAGAAGAAAAATGCAGGACATAAATTTAGCAGGCAATAGCAAAGTACCCGCCCATGGGCGGGTACAGTTATCTGTTGAATGGCGTTGGTCCCGTCTCAATCGGATGAAATTGAGAAATTGATGTTATCCGGTGACCTTGACCCCGTGACCTTTGACCTTGACCTTGATCCCCTTATGTCCGTTCCCAAGGATCATATATGCCAAGTTTCATCTCGTTCTATCCAACGGTTTGGCCGTCTATAAAGGGCAAACAAACATGAAAAATTGATGTTTTAGTCAATTTATGACGTCATAACTCGAAAACCGGAAGTCGGAAGTGAATGTCGTCAATCAACTGTGTCATTTAATTTTGATTATCTGTCGAATGGCATTGGTCCCGTGTCGATCGGATGAAATTGAGAAATTGAAGTTACCCGGTGATCTTGACCCCTTGACCCCCCCCCCCCCCCCATGTCCGTTCTCACGTCCCAAGGATCACTCATGCCAAATTTCATCTCATTCCATCCAACGGTTCGGCCGCCTATAAAGGACGAACAAACAAACAAACAAACAAACACACACATACAAACATATTCTATTTTTTTAGTATCGTAGATGTGATAATAAAAACATCTTCAACCACAGACAAAACATCACCAGTAAGAATTTTCCAAAAGGTAACAAGAAATCCAGTGTCAGGGAACGCCCGGGATTACATCAATTCCGTGGCGATGTTTTTCCTGCCATTAACTAGTTAATGGAGGAGATTAACTTTTCAGAAGGCCTGCGAATACAGTACAGTAATGTAATTAACTGTTCAGAATGAAAGGGTTAACCCATAAAGCATGTCAAGCTACCATCGCGGCCAAGACATGGTATATGCAAATGAGTTTAAACTGACGTCAACCCAATTAACGAATCATGTCCTGGTAACTTATGAAAACTTGCTTCGAATTGGTGGAGAAAGCCGATGATAAAAAAAGCATTCCTGGGATCGTGCCTTACATTGTCCGCTGCTGTCGTGCTTTGTATGAGGACTCTTGAGGAGAAATTTAAAAAACGGTCAACAGTCTCCTCTCAGCAGCTACTTCAAGCCATCAACATCTGCTTCATCCACCGACGAACCCATGCCAAGCACATAATCATCTCCGCCTCCTCCTACCTCCTCCCATTCACCACCACTTCCACCACCTCCCACGCTGTGAATGTAATGTTGTGTTCCTCCTCCATGTTTATGTTTGGTTCAGCGTACGATGACATAACGATGTTTTTAGTTCTGAGTTAATGTCTTTATTATTAGGAAAATAATAATAATATTATAATGTCACTTGCAACTAAAACCATCGTTATGTCATCCATCGTACTGGTATTTGTTCTGATGTGGGAGCATTAAAGTGGTGCCCGGAACCATCTCACACTCTCCGTGTCAGGGTTGCTGGTCTTACTTTCTGTCTCACTCAAACTATAGCTACCGGGCTGGCTTTAATATCTCTTTCCTGCAAACAAACATCAAAAACTTTTCTCACTTTTAATTGATGAACCGTTTGCAATTGTTAGAATGGAGGAATCTCCTCTTCCTGCTGTCAAGCTAATTAGAACACCAGACAGCCTCTGGTAAAAACACAGGTTTCCAGTTTTCACACTGCAATAATTTGAGTTTGATCAATCACCGCTCGGTTATCCGCAGCCACGCCGTACGTGCGCAGGGGTAGTGAGTGGGGGTTCGCACACCTTGTGTACACGGCTATTATTTTACAGTAATAATTGTGCGATAGATGATGTTGTTATTTGCATGCACTCACTGCGATTTGAAACTAAATCTCACTGGTACAAAAAAAACAGTTCTGTCTGTTTAAAACGAGTTTCCCTTTCATTCACAAGTTCCAACTGGTAAAGAATAAAATAAATAATGGTCAGGAATCAAGTAAAAACAATCATTTCATAACAAGTCGATGCGTTTGCATTGAAAAGCATTCAACATAAATAATCCGAGTCAACACGGGAGCAGTTGCAGGTAGATTATGGCACTCGGACAGGGACACATCTTACGTGTGACAAATGGCTTGCGACTCATTAACTGGCGATATGCGAAATGGATGGGGATTTCCTCGACTCGGGCTCGCGCCAACGACTGTGAGCCCGAGGCGGTGGAAATCCAGGAGACACAAGGTCTCAGCAGCATGGTCAACCCCTAGGTGGCTGACTGAGATGGTTCCAGGCCCAGCGGCCGAGCTAAGACTCTCCGTGTCCTCCGAGATAACTGCAAATATGATGGTCACACGGGATAGCAATGAGATCACAGTACTTGCTGAAAGACTCGCATGGAGGTTGTGACTTGAATAAGTTGTGGTGTCAGCCGATATTGTTGTGGGGTCAGCTGTGCAACAAATATGCAACTTGCCAGAATAACGGTCCTCCTCGCTTAAGGCTGAATTCCTCGACGGAAAGGCCTCCCCAAGCTGTGTTGCTGTTTTCCTCCAACCCATGCTCTTCAGACCAGCCTTTTTAGCATTCTTAACAATGTTCTTTGAAAAGGACCTGCAGCAGTCGGCAGAATGACGTGGTTGCAAATAAAATAATTACCAACACAAACATGTGAAAAGCCACCTGAATTTGACAGACTTACACAAATGTCTGGTTTGGCTTGTCCTTGGTTTTGGTGCACAGATGCTGAGTGACACAACTCCCCTGCATGTAAGCAAAAGTGCCTAAAGGAGATCCAGGGCAGCGGAGTTTCTGCAGCTGCTTGATGAAAGCATCCACCATCTCAGGAGCCACGTCGGCGTCGAAGCCCAACCGTAGAAGCTGCAGACAAAACCACGAGGATGGAAAATAAATGCGAGATGGCAGGCCCCACGCCATTTGGAGATCCGCTGCTCAGACCTCAAAGAGCAAACATGATTAATGCACCAACTGTTCTCAGAATCAACAAAAATAAGTACTTGGAAGGTAGAGCTGTGAAGTTGAACTCCTTCAGAAATTAGCTGTCCAAGTGATGTCTGTCCTGAAATTTTCTTTGCTTTGGACAGACTACCGACGGGGAAGCTCCGTTTGACCATCTGTTCCCCAGCTGCAAGCATGCACATATACATGTGGGCAAGTTTTTACAAGAGGAAGCAAACCTCGATCACACGTTCTCCCTGTCATTCATTTCCTCTATACAATCTACATGACGTCCTAACAATCCCTTTAAGATATATGACAAAGGAAGTCAGGTTTTGTGCTGGATAAATCTCAGAGCCTGAGCAACAATGAATTTGTATGAGGTATACGTGCAGCATAGGAAGAGACAAACCAAGAGGCTCGCATGGTGTCCCAAGGAATACAACACGATAAGTCGTGAGGAAAAGTGCACCCTCTGCAGGGAGTAGCGTGGGGCTGCCGGTGTAGGGATTAGAGGCCTCCTCTCGCCCATCTGGCAGCAGAAATGCCCTGAGGCCTGCTACAAACAGTTGCTCGTTCGGTAATAGAGGAGGCAGAATGAGCTTGAGCTGAGAAGAATGAGAGGGGAACATGTTTAGGAAGAAGAAGAGTCAGTGTAACCAAAAGAAAGCAACAGTCACACAATTAACTCAATTTGACAAGTTCCACACATTCAGGTTTTTCAACCACAAAGCTACCACAAATCTAGAAATCAGTGCATCAGAGCTCTGGATTTAATCAGTTGCATACTTAAAACTAACTCATTAAAATAAAGGCAGAAGGTAAAATGGTTTTCATGTTGAAGAAATGTCAAAATAATGTTTCCAAAAACTATGCTGCGACAAGAACTTTATATATATATATTTTTAAACGTGTTCAAAACAAAAATAAACGAAGCACAGCTGATATCAAATACCCAAATTGAGAAAATTTTATCCCACCCCTTTAGTGTCATAAACGGGGGCACGCAGGATAGCCTGGAGGTACGCACACTCACCTGTAAGCTATCTAGCCTGGGCTTGAATCCCAAAGCAGCTATAAACTGTCATCCTGGTGTTTCACAGGCAGGGTGATTCATCATATGCGTGTGCCGTCCCTAGGATGGACGTTCAACAGGCGGCCCGATCTGCCAGCATTAGTTGGTGGACGGGAAAGACCCCACAGTGTCCTTCGCAAAGAGGAAGCGAGCTATCGCCGGCACCCTGAACAAATTACAAATTCCTGCCCGAAGCAGCAGAGGGCACTGCAGCAGCGGCACAGCCACACCCTCAGCCAATGATGCTACCCAGCAGCTTGTGCTGCATGCAAGGAAACAAATGATTGTTATACAATGCCAATCCTCTTCCTTTCTTCGAAGAATACAGCATTAGAGAAAGGTCTAAGTTTGAGGTTCTGCAGCATGACCTGTGTGCATTCCTTCGCAATTCAGTACGTAGCAATCCAAACTCCAAGGCAATTTGCAAAATGTATGGTACCTTCTGAACTGGTGGCAACTTCTTGCTCTCCCTGTGAACAGCTTCCAGGTTTTCAATGTGCATTGTGACATTCCCTAAAAAAGGCCAAATGCAGAAAACCCACACACTTAAACACACCCGACCATCCACACCTGCCACCTCCAACATAAATAAATAATAATATTACACCAAACATGATTGCCCTTAATGTGCAAGTTTAAAACCAATCATATTCAAGTTCACAAACGAATGGGGTCGGGATCATTTAATATGACCTTTCACATTGCTACAAAGGCTTAAGCAAAAGAGAGCAAATTAAAAATAAAAATCCACAAAAAAAAAACACCTTTTTTTTTAATAAAAAATTTTTTCCAAATAATTATTTGCTGAAAACACTTCTTGGCACTCACTGACAAACTTCTGAAACTTTGATGAAGATCTGTTTAGCCATCTATCAGAAAAATGGTGATGCACAGAGATAGACAGACAAGCAAACATCTCCCTTATCGTATAGATTCAAAGAAAAGTCACATTAATTGCATCTTCAAAGAAATTTAAGGCAAATTGGTATCAAAATAGGAAATTTATGGTGAGACTTGAATAAGGTTGATCCATATGCCGGTTCTAGAATTGACGATGATGACAACAGTTGTACACATATATATTGTTGCATACCCGGGGTTGGGGGCGAGATGACCAGGAGGGGAGGGGGTGGGGGGTGGAAGGCTACCTCGGGTTCCCACCAGACTCTCCTGAATCGCAGGTCGATGCATTGAAATTCCCCAAGCCAAGAAGAGCGTCTCGTCTGGGGCACTGATCAACCACAGACTCGAGTGTGGCAGAGGATGTGTCCTTCGTGGTGAGATCACTCGAATCAGTCGGAGCATAAACAGAGACCAGGTAACGACACCCAAGGAGTGACGAGTCCTTTGTCTCATAATACGCTCGTTAACCGGCGTTACCTCAATTATCATTGGAGTCAGCTTTATCATTGGTGTCACACAACTACAGCAACTCCTTAGGCATGGTAACCGTCAGAGCCACCAGACCAATAGCAGGTGTAACCACCTGCCATGATCTCGCTGCAATACGGTCTCCGAACCTCAGAGAGTGCTGCAATACCGATGTCCAAACGCTTGAGCTCAGATGATCACAGAGACAGGTGATCATCCTCTCTTCGGGATAGGATATTCCAGGCACCCACCCAAAGGGACCACCTCAGGTTAACCCAAGGAGACCGCCGTCTGGTGGACGACACTTAAGCACCACCCCGACACACACTACCACAATCTGACTCGGGAAGGTTGGAATATCCTATCCCAAAGAGAGGATGATCACCTGTCTCTGTTTTCCTCCGATCATCAAAGAGTAGGGGTCCCGAAGGCTTTGCCCCAATCCGGTCATCCGGTGAACTGCCCTGTGGAGGCCAGCTGCACTGGAGGTACTCCCATGGAGTGGGTTTTCAGATTTCTTTGTGGTATGTTTTGCGGAATGAAGGGTTTTACGATGGCTGGAGTGCAAATCCTGCCACCAACCTCCTAAAAAATAAAAAGGAACCCAACTGCAGGAAAATGTCCTGACACAGTTGGGCACTGGACATGGATGGTCGTTGGCTCACAAGGAGTCCTCAGCCTTTGGAGGGTGGGGGAGGGGGGGTGGGGGAGGGTTCTTTTTCTGCCTCATGACCTGACTGTGTGTACTACCAACATGTACGGTATGCAAAATTTGGTGGAGATTTGACCAGCCCTGTTTTTGTCAATGATTTTCAGATGTACATACAGGTACCTGGAAGAAAAAAAAAAAAAAACATGGAAACACCTGGGTAAATGAGGGACAAGTAACAGCTTCCACACATGTGTGGCCCATGTGTTACGCAAATACATCCCAGCATGCTTCGGGTCATGTATAAAAATGCTGCACAGGTCTGGTTGCTTATAATTATGCCAAGCATGGCTGCAAGAGGAGAACCTCCCCCCTCCCCCCCTCTCTCAATGCCCCAGTCCACAGAGCACGTGTGGTCACTCAATGGGTTTGAAGAGCATGACACTGATGCTTTTCATATGTCATGGCCTTCTCAGTCACCAAATCTGAACCGGACCGAGCATTTATGGGATATTAGTACATTACCCGTCCCACGGACGGGTGGCAGAGGTGGTGGTGGTCACGTGATTTTGTTGTCCTTCGCGGTTCGGAGATCTGCAGTCGTGATTTCGTTCCTTTTTCGTGTGCCATTTTTTCCGAATGAGGCGTTGATTCTTGAGTGGCTTTTATGGGGTTGTAATTTAAGATAGTCACACGGAGACACCGAATATGTTGTCACAGCATTTAAAAAAAACACAAAACAGGTGGTACACTTTCGCTCGTGAGCTAAAATGTATAGCGATCCAGAGTCATGTAAACCAAGTACAATATAGCTGAGTTTAGTGAACCGTTGACGCTTCGTCTCAGAGTACAGAACAAATACTTTGCTCCATTATAATAATTATCGTAAAAAAAAAAACAAAAAAAACTGCCGTCATGGGTCAGTTCTGTGGTCGGCACGTGATAGCACTGGACCAATCATGTTCGGTGATGTACCTCGGGCAGCACAGCTAATACTTGGTGGCCTCGGCTTCACTTTTTAACCCCCCCCCTCATTTTTGCTCGTTTGCTTGTGATAGCGAGTTAAACAGTAGAGCGATCCAGTCATGTATACCAAGTACAATATAGCTGAGTTTCGTGGACCATTGACGCTTTGTCTCAGAGGAGATAAACACTTAGCTCCATTGTAGTACGTATAGATTCTGGAACGACACCTTATGCAGCGTTTTCCACCTCCATCAAACATGCGTCAGTTGTTTGACTTTCTTGTGGAAGAATGGTGCCACATCTCTCCTGCAGAATTCCAGACGCTGGTGAATACCAGACGCCACGGTGCATACAGGCCGCACTGGCCACACGGGGTGGCCCAACGCCCGATTAAGTGACTTTACATTGGTATTTCCATTTTTTGTTCACTACCTTGACATACATATACATACATCCATACAAACATACATACATACATCCCACCACCATGTATGGTAATGGTTATCATGTATGCCTTATTTAGCACGAGCAAATACCACCTGTCGCTTCACTGATGGGAATACAAAGGGGTGAGGGGGTGAAAACAAGGGGGGAGAGTGAGGAGGTGGAGGGGATAAGAGAGAGGATGGAGGGGGAGGAAGGAGGGGTGTGGGAGCGAGGAAGGAGGGGTGTGGGAGCGAGGAGTGAGAGGAGTGAGGAGAAGTGGGGGAAAGGAAGGTGCGCGAAGTGAGAGGAAGGGAAGGCAGACGTGTGGTGGAGTGTTAATTACGATTCATACTGTCTCATCAAACTTATTCTGCATACAATAACATCAATTCCATCCATTGGGACCATACACGGTGCAGAGCGTTGGTGCTGCCGAAGCAGTCTCCTTGGCTATTGGACACAATCCTGGACGTCTCGCCACTCCGACACAGGATACCAGCAATCTGGCACTCATTTTGCCGACCTCGGAAGGATGACAGGCAGAGTCAACCCCACCTGGTATTAATTCAACCAAGCCAAGTGGGATTTGAACTCAGGATCGTTAGATCCTAAGATCCCAAGCCCACCACCCTAACCATTAAGCCAACACCAAACATATAGAACAACAGTGACGATGGAAACAAAATAATGTCTGAAATCCATTTTCTACCGGTCATATTATAAATACCACACGGAGACAAACACTGCCCGAACAAGTCTGGAGACAAAACTCACTGGACGCGTCCGGAGCCAAGCTGTCTGGAGACAAAGATAGCCCGGACACGTCCAGAGACAAATACTGTCCGGAGATAAACACAGAAGGGTACAGAGACAAACACTGTCCGGAGATAAGTAACGCCCGGGCATAAACTCCGTCTGGAGACAAACACCGTCTGGGCATAAACACCGCCCAGAAACGTCTGGAGACAAACACCGTCCAGACATAAATGCTGCCTGGACACGTTTGGAGACAGACAAAGAGAGATGTGTGGGAATGTGCTGCACTATATTCAGAGGGGGCAGAGCGAGGATGGGACAGAGAGGGGTAGGGGTAGGTGAGTTAGCACAGAGAATATGTTATGCTTTATTAACACGCAACACACACAACACAAACACACTCGTATAGATAGTAGGATAACCCACCACCATGTATGCCTTATTTAGTATGGTGAGATAACCGACCCGGAACACAGAACAGACTGGAAATCTGTGCACGTACCTGGAATCATGGCGTGCAGACTGCGAATGCGTTCAGCAGAAACTCCACTCTCCGTGCAAACTTTGTCCACAAAGCGCGAAATGAACCGCGTGACAGAACCTGCTGTATCCGACCCATCTGCTTCTTCAAAACCACTCTCAGAATCCATGCTCCCTGTCACACTGCCTGCAAGGCTAAACAACAACAGCGGAAATGTTTGGAAGTCTGAATACACAAAAACGGTTAACGAAGCAAACGACTTGACAAACAGAAAATGCCATCGGTCATAAACCATCCATATACTGGATCACCAAGCAAGGGGATTTCCTGGACATAATTTTGTCACTTCCAAATGGAAAACTACCCCATCCATCTCCACTCCTCTGCCCAATACCTGTTGGTCGGTACACTGTTGCTGCCACTCTCAGCATCTCCCGTGCTGGGCCGCAACAGCGTTCCACGGCGAGACGCGTCAAGGGGTACGAGCAGGCAGAGCATGCGGTTGGCATATTGTATTGCTTGGCTGAACACAATCCCTTCTTCTTCTTGTTCCTGCTTTCTTCCAACACCTTCACTGCTTTCTGCCCGCAGCTCCTCAGCCGCTACCAGCATGGGACTCTTTCCGTCTTGAAACCATTCTCGATCCTGTTGATCAGCACCCGGCAGAAAAAGCAAGGAGTGGATTTGAATGCACCTCATCTTGACGGCGTTTATGGGGTTGTGGGAGAGGGTGTGGGGGGGGAGAGAAGCAATCTATTCATTCAGAACATTTAAAATCCCCCCTCCATCCCTTCTCCTATCTTGGCCAATCTATTTTCACTTCTCTATTAAAAAACAAAAAACATTATGGATATAAATAGTATAAACGGTGGTGAGATCTCATGAGCATAGCATGCTTTGGTGTGCTGTTGGTCCTTTCTGCAGTAATAACTGTCAGCATCATTTTATAACACCCGTGGTCTGCTCAACCCCCACAAGTCCAGGTTTGGATACATTTGTTGCATTCTTCTCCCGATTGTGAAATCGTCTGTCTGTTGTCTTGTCCTCTTCACTTCAGCATTTCAAATGTGCCAGACATCCCTTCGTCCTGTGCTTATCCATGGAATGCGTTGTGTTCGTGCAGCAGGTTTGAATTCCCTTTGCAAC
>NC_140965.1:11886025-11888525 GCF_056783735.1 Eptatretus burgeri | reverse complement strand
GAAGTACAGGAAAGTATAAGGAAGAAGGGGTTGGCGAAAAAGAAGTGGGATAGTCAGAGAGATGAAGAAAGTAGGCAGGAGTACAAGGAGTGGCGGCGAAAGGCAAAAAGAGAGGTGGCAAAGGCCAAGGAAAAGGCATATGACGAGCTG
Organism: Eptatretus burgeri; assembly: GCF_056783735.1. Classification (NCBI taxonomy): domain Eukaryota; kingdom Metazoa; phylum Chordata; class Myxini; order Myxiniformes; family Myxinidae; genus Eptatretus; species Eptatretus burgeri. The sequence continues at coordinate 11,888,375 of NC_140965.1, read as the reverse complement.
TATGAGAAGTTAGATACAAAAGAAGGGGAAAAGGATTTTCAAAAGAAGGGAAAAAGAAAAAAAAAGAAGGGGCAAGACAGAGGGACCGAGCTGGGAAGGATGTGCTGCAGGTTAGGGTGATAAAGTACGCAAATGGGAATGTGCTGACGAGCGAGGAGTGTGTGTTGAGAAGGTGGATGGAGTACTTTGAGGAGCTGATGAATGAAGGAAAAGAAAGAAAGAAACAGAGACAGAGACAGAGACAGAGACAGAGACAGAGACAGAGACAGAGACAGAGACAGAGACAGAGACAGAGACAGAGACAGAGACAGAGACAGAGACAGAGACAGAGAGAGAGAGAGAGAGAGAGAGAGAGAGAGAGAATAGTGAATCTGGAAGTGGGGTGGATCAGTAAGGATGAAGTGAGGACTGCTATGAAGAAGATGAAAAGTGGAAAGGCGGTTGGCCCAGATGGTATACCAGTGGAGGCATGGAAGTGCTTTGGAGAGATGGCAGTGGGGTTGTTAACCAGATTGTTTAATAAAGTCTTGGAAAGTGAGAGGATGCCGGAGGAGTGGAGATTAAGTGTACTGGTTCCGATTTTCAAGAATAAGGGTGATGTGCAGAGCTGTGGAAATTACAGAGGGATAAAGTTGTTAAGCCACACCATGAAGTTGTGGGAAAGAGTTGTGGAAGCTATGTTGAGAGGAGAGGTGATGATCTGTGAGCAGCAATATGGGTTTATGCCAGGAAAGAGCACCACTGATGCAATGTTTGCTTTGAGAATGTTGATGGAGAAGTATAGGGAAGGCCAGAAGGAGTTACATTGTGTGTTTGTGGATTTAGAGAAAGCTTATGATCGGGTGCCAAGAGAGGAGTTGTGGCATTGTATGAGGAAGTCGGGAGTGGTGGAGAAGTATGTGAGGATCGTGCAGGATATGTCTGAGGACAGTGTGACAGCGGTGAGGTGTGCGGTAGGAATGATGGATCGGTTTAAGGTAAAAGTGGGATTGCACCAAGGATCGACTCTGAGCCCTTTCCTGTTTGCAATGGTGATGGACAGGTTGATGGACGAGATCAGACTGGAGTCCCCATGGACTATGATGTTCGCGGATGACATCATGATCTGTAGGGAGAGTAGGGAGCAGGCTGAGGCGAGCCTCGAGCGATGGAGGTACGCACTGGAGAGAAGGGGAATGATAGTAAGTCGGAGTAAGACGGAGTACATGTGCGTAAATGAGAGGGAGGGTGGTGGTATGGTGCGGTTGCAAGGAGTTGAGGTGGGGAAGGTGGATTGATTTAAATACTTGGGATCAACTGTCCAAAGTAACGGAGAGTGTGGGAGAGAAGTGAAAAAGAGAGTGCAGGCAGGATGGAGTGGGTGGAGAAGAGTTGCAGGAGTGATTTGTGACAGAAGGGTAGCTGCAAGAGCGAAGGGGAAAGTATACAAGACGGTAGTGAGACCAGCTATGTTGTATGGTTTGGAGGCGGTGGCACTAACAAAAAGACAGGAAGCGGAGCTGGAGGTGGCAGAGTTAAGGATGCTGCGATTCTCGTTGGGAGTGACGAGGATGGATAGGATAAGAAATGAGTATATTAGAGGGACAGCGCTGGTAGGACGGTTTGGAGACAAAGTGAGAGAGGCGAGATTGAGATGGTTTGGACATGTGCACAGGAGGGAAACGGAGTAGATCGGGAGAAGGATGTTGAAGATGGAGCTGCTAGGCAGGAGGAGAAGAGGAAAGCCAAAGAAGAGGTTCATGGATACGGTGAGGGCGGACATGCGGGTGGTTGGAGTGTCAATGGAAGATGTGGAGGATAGAGCGAAATGGAGACGGTTGATCCGCTGTGGCGACCCCAAACGGGAGCAAGCCGAAAGAGGAGGAAGAAGAAGATATACACAGTCGATAACTATATACATATATATATATATATATATATATATATATATATATATATATATATATATACATATATATATATATATATATATATATATATATATATATATATATATATATACACACATATATATACACATATATATATATATATATATACATATATACATATTGTTGCGGATTCGCGCCCGCCGGCGTGCGAGCGGCCACGTAACTCGAATCGCGGCACATCGCCCACCGGACGGACAATCCCGTCGTGACCCTTTCGGACTAACGCCAGGAACTAGTCACGGGTGGGCCTTTCGGCCTCACCACGATCGTGCCAATCGGCCCCCCGCGTGGGATAGGGTTGCTCGCCAAATTCGACCTACCGAAGTACCCACACGGAGGGTAGACCGGGCGATCGCACCTCGCCGCAGGTCGACTTCGGACACGGGCCACTTTAAGCGACCCGTTCCGTACTATCGGGA
>NC_140965.1:11866025-11881025 GCF_056783735.1 Eptatretus burgeri | reverse complement strand
CCATGCCAAATCCAACGTCATCGCCCGAGTCGGGCGTCCCGACTGGCTCCGACCCCCCACATGGCCCGCCAGCCTGGGCCGGGCTACGGACTATGGGTAGACACTGGTGCAGCCCACCCACCTTACTACGTGACTCGCTCCACATGGCTGGTTTTGGGTAGACGCTGGTGCAGCAAGCCCACCTTACTGCGTGACTCGCTGCATATGTCTGGTTTCAGGTAGACGTTGGTGCATGGTTATGGTAGACGAGACGAGGCGAGGGGGAAAGCGAGGCAGAAGGCACCGTGGATCGTCACGCTGTGGTAAACGAGACGAGGGGCAATCGAGGCAGATTTACCTCAAAAAAGAAAAGGTGGGAATGAAATAAGAAGGGAAAAATGATTTGATAACCTCACTCTTAGCCCATCACAACGCACTCCCTTGTCTTCCCACTAAACAAAAGGAAGGGGGTCTATCTAAACGTATATTAATGGCATAACTGTCTCGGGACACCTATCTGTTGTATGCATGCGGTTCAGAGAACCGCAACAATATATCTCTATCTCTATCTCTATCTCTCTATATATCTCTCTCTCTCTCTCTCTCTCTCTCTCTCTCTCTCTCTCTCTCTCTCTCTCTCTCTCTCTCTCTCTCTCTCTCTCTCTCTCTCTCTCTCTCTCTCTCTCTCTCTCTCTCTCTCTCTCTCTCTCTCTCTCTCTCTCTCTCTCTCTCTCTCTCTCTCTCTCTCTCTCTCTCTCTCTCTCTCTCTCTCTCTCTCTCTCTCTCTCTCTCTCTCTCTCTCTCTCTCTCTCTCTCTCTCTCTCTCTCTCTCTCTCTCTCTCTCTCTCTCTCTCTCTCTCTCTCTCTCTCTCTCTCTCTCTCTCTCTCTCTCTCTCTCTCTCTCTCTCTCTCTCTCTCTCTCTCTCTCTCTCTCTCTCTCTCTCTCTCTCTCTCTCTCTCTCTCTCTCTCTCTCTCTCTCTCTCTCTCTCTCTCTCTCTCTCTCTCTCTCTCTCTCTCTCTCTCTCTCTCTCTCTCTCTCTCTCTCTCTCTCTCTCTCTCACACACACACACACACACACACACACACACACACACACACACACACACACACACACACACACACACACACACACACACACACACACACACACACACACACACACACACACACACACACACACACACACACACACACACACACACACACACACACACACACAGGAATTTTTGGGGTGGTTTATTAATCTTGCAAGTTCCCGAAAGAACACGGAACACCACTTGAACTCATAAAGTGGCAGCTCTGGTGTTAAGAGCGTACTTACATTGAAAACCGTTCAACAGAGGAAATTGAAACTTTACCATATGTTACATTACCATTTGACATAGATAGCACGTATTACTTGGATGACGCCCGCCCCTTCAGAACTTACATGGTGAATTAAACAAAGCCTATTGCCCAGAGACAATGTCACTTCCTTGTGTTCAAAATTAGAATCGCTGTAATCGCTTCAGCCTTTCTTGTGCTCGGCTAATAAAAAAGCGAAGAAGAAGAAGAAGTACAATTTGGCGTTTTAAAGTCTCTTTACAATTTAAATCTCCCGATTTATACTATTACTTTGGCGATCTATTCTGGCGTCTATATCAGCCTTGGTAGTTATGAAAACTTGAGAACGCGAATAAAAGCTACTTCGTAAAGGATTATGAATATACTCTATAGCAGACTTTTCAAAGTATAATTTGTACACATTGACCTCAGAAGTACACAACTTTGCCGCCAGAAGCAGTGCTGGATTAACCATAAGGCAGACAAGGCATGTGCCTTAGGACAAGCCAAAAATTTGGGCCAAAAATTCTTTTCACATTAAATATTTGTCTTTTTTTGTATTAAATATTTTGTTATTGAATCAGTTCATCTTTTGTCTGGGGTCCATTTCCATGAGCCCGAGATCTAATTTAAAATTTTCAGGCCATTCTCTAAAATTTCAAAATGTGCCTTAGGGCCAGCTGAGGCTAAATCCGGCACTGGCCAGAAGAGTTGGCTCGCACCAAGTCCTTCTCAAGACTGCATGGGGTATGTATTTTATGACTACCACCTCGTTTTATCAATGTAAAGTGCCTCGAGGCAGTTCCTTGTGAAAGGTGAAACAAATCATATTATTATTATTTGTCTTACCCTGAAGGGGATGCGGGACTATTGCAACACCCGTCTGTCCGTCTGTTTGTCTTGCCTGTCTACGTCCACATATGTTTGCTTTAAAAATGCTTTCTCTGCAACCGCTTATCCGATCGATGTGAAACTTCAAACATAAGAGAGACTCCCCATGGAAAATATTTAATTGCTAACGCTGATGTCATCGGCCACATGGTATGGCAGCCATATTGGATTGAAGGGAAAAATTTGGACATAATTTTCTCCGAAACCGCTCAACAAAAAAAAAATTGAAACTTGGCATATGGTCATCAACTTCCCCCCAGGGGTATATTGCATGATAATGATGATGTCATCAGTGAAGTGGTATTCCAGCCATAGTTGGTTGAATTGAAATCTTTATCCGAAAAAATCTGAAACTTCTTGTATCTGATCTATGACCGCGTGTGAGTGAAGAATTAAATTTATGAAGTTCATAATCCATGCCAAGAAACTATCCATAATCCATGACATAATAGGTTATGATACGGGTACAACGGTACATGGGCCATAATAGTAACGTGTTCAGTTAACGATGGTATTTTTGTTCAAAACGAATGTGCAAGGACAGACTATGTCATTCAAGATGACAAGTACCGTTATAGTTACGAGAAGCACCCACTCCCTACGCGAGCCGCCAAGGGGTGTCGTTATTTTTATGATTATTAATACCATTGCAGAGTACACATCCTGCAGGCAATCTTGTTCCAAGCATGCAACAGGTTCTTCTAATCATCTAATGCATACCATTATTTGGGCGGTGTATGGACAGCAGACGGCTGCCTCGATCGCTCCCGAAAATAAAATCAACCCGGGTTGGGTATATGAAGGGAAAAACATGCGTACTGCTTATGTGCATTTATAACACATTATGTTTAAAGAGCTTGGATCATTCCAATTGCACCCACACTCCCCAGCCCCCCCCCACCCCCAAAGGAAGAAAAGGCAAAGATGGGCAAAAAAATTGTTTTTTTTTTTCAAAACTTGACGGAATAAAACAGAACTTTCACATGCACAACTTCAGAGTACCCTCATTAATCCCTGAAAGTTTCAGCTTCCTATAGGTAAAATCCTCTCAGAGGAGTAGATGACACATACATACACATTACATACATAGTGTCTAAACTCCTCCCTAAATCAGAACTGTTCTTCTCACCTCCTTGTCTGCATTGGGAAGGTAGAGTGCGCGGATGTCTCGCTGCACATCATCGTAGAAGGAATATTCCCAGAAGAGAGAATTCATCCACACTGGGTGTTCTTGGACTCGTGTGTACAAGTATTGGATGACACCCAGGCAAAGTTTCTTGGAGATAAACAAGGAATTTATCGTGGCAGACCATGAGCGGTGTGGGGAGAGGATGGTGACAAAAAATGGGAAATTTCATATAAACACAAATAATAATAAAAATTTGCAAGATCTCAATAATCTGTCTTTGTCCACTTAGATTACAAAAGGCCCACAATGTCTCCCCTGAACTTAGATTGCAAAAGGTCTTCCTTTTATCATTACCAACATCCTTTGCTGTTGGGCGAGGGCACAAGGCTTTCTTGTACGATCTTACGTTCGGTCAAACTATCTGTCTTTCTTGTCGACCTGTCTTCCTCCCAAAACCAGGTCATTAGTTCACACTTTTCTGACATTTGTGGAGGTTATTGCCTGTCTGCTCAATCTAGCTCCCTCCTCGAGGCACATTGTTTTGCAATAGGAAGTTTAAATGTTGTCTCCCATTGCAGAAACATACCCGACAAAACGTCGTGATGAGGGGCAGAAGGGCAGCAGCCACACCATTCTCATCGGAACTCGAGCAGTCCTGAAAGCAGAGGTTTAAAATGACCCCAGCAGGGGATCATCGAAAATAGCTTCCAGCATCATTGCTGTGGCAAATGAAACACAATATGAATGGCAGAATGGCTTTTTCGTTGGTTGGTTCTGGGTTTGAGTACCGGTAAAAATGAATGGACCAATATTAACAATTTGTGTAGCACCTTCAGAGGGTGCAGCATCAGAGCTCACCATTTTTGGAGGGCCTGTGAAGTCAGCCATCACGGTCAACATTTATTCAAGGATACTAGCTAGCAAAGTTAGCTCTTTATACATATTTCCTTGCAAACTTCACCCTGAACTTGAGAAATTAATGAAACATCTTCCAAGATCATTTGGAGGTGAAAAACGTGACGAGCTGTGACATACTTTGAGTGCACCGTTCACCAAGCGAACTACGTAATCAAACTGCTGGTGCTCCAGCACATTGCGATTCTCATGTGCATACTCGGCCAGCTTGCGAGTCAACAGCCGACGAGCTGTTGGGCTCTGCATTGCACGCAACGTCGCTGGGAGACTCTGAGGATGGGCAGAGTAAGAGGTGATCAAGATGGTGGGTTTTTCTTTTTTGAGTGATGCTATTACAATGCATCTTTGTTTTTCTATGGACCAATATATAGGCTATTTGCAGAAAGCAATGAGAGGAGAGAGAGAGAGAAAGGAGAGGAAGAGGAAGAGGAAGAGGAAGAGGGAGAGGGAGAGGGAGAGGGAGAGGGATAGGGAGAGGAGAGGAGAGAGAGAGGAGACGGAGGAGAGGAGACGGAGGAGAGGAGACGGAGGAGAGGAGACGGAGGAGAGGAGACGGAGGAGAGGAGACAGAGGAGAGGAGACGGAGGGAGACAGAGACAGAGACAGAGACAGAGACAGAGAGAGAGAGAGACAGAGAGAGAGACAGAGAGAGAGACAGAGACAGAGACAGAGACAGAGACAGAGACAGAGACGGAGAGAGAGAGAGAGAGAGAGAGAGAGAGAGAGAGAGAGAGAGAGAGAGAGAGAGAGCCAGAGACAGAGGACAGAGACAGAGGAGAGAGATAAAGAGAGACAGAGAGCGAGAGAAACAGAGAAAGAAGGAGAAAGAGAAGGAGGAAGAGAAGGAGAAAAAGAAGGAGGAAAAAAAGGAGAAAGAGAAGGAGAAAGAGAAGGAGAAAGAGAAGGAGAAAGAGAAGGAGAAAGAGAAGGAGAAAGAGAAGGAGAAAGAGAAGGAGAAAGAGAAGGAGAAAGAGAAGGAGAAAGAGAAGAAGAAAGAGAAGGAGAAAGAGAAGGAGAAGGAGAAGGAGAAAGAGAAGGAAAAAAAGAAGGAGAAAGAGAAGGAGAAAGAGAAGAAGAAAGAGAAGGAGAAAGAGAAGGAGAAAGAGAAGGAGAAAGAGAAGGAGAAAGAGAAGGAGAAAGAGAAGGAGAAAGAGAAGGAGAAAGAGAAGGAGAAAGAGAAGGAGAAAGAGAAGGAGAAAGAGAAGGAGAAAGAGAAGGAGAAAGAGAAGGAGAAAGAGAAGGAGAAAGAGAAGGAGAAAGAGAAGGAGAAAGAGAAGGAGAAAGAGAAGGAGAAAGAGAAGGAGAAGGAGAAGGAGAAGGAGAAGGAGAAGGAGACAGAGACAGAGATGGAAAGAGAGAGAGAGACAAACCTTTTTGACTTCAAGCATTTTGTTTTCAAAGATGCTGGAAATGCAGCTGCTGACAACTTCCAATCTTCGGGAACTGTTTCCGCAACAAGACATCTGAATAGATCCTGCACAAGGAGTAAAAGTTGTGATTATGTATTTTTGGGGGTTTTTTTTTGCACTTTTTAACAATCTTAACCATGGACATTTGTGAGCCCAAACCTTCCCAAGTTTACAGACTACCTGCCATACCAAGAGGGCGTCCAGGAGGGACAATGGCTTTTTTCTCAACAGGAGTCATCTCTGGCAGTGGGGAGGTGCACTGTTTGAGAACATCGTGGATCACCTCCGGCTTGAGATAGGGAAACACTGGGAGATGTAGGCGCAGGTATGCACCATCTGTAGGTTGAGGAATCTTCTGCTGTGGTGGCTGAGGACTTGGGTTCTCCTTTATTGGTGAAAAATAAATATTAATAAAAATTACACACAAAGGACAACATTCAAACAAAAGTATCTGGATCTAGATCTTCACCAAAATCTAATCAATTAGTCCTCATCACAAACCCAACCTGTCCACTAAGTTTTGTCCGAATCAGTCCAAACGTTTTTGAGATATCCTGCTCACAGAAAAAGACAGACAAACAGGAGTGAAAATATAACCTTCGTCCACCTTCGGTGGCGGAAGTATATATTGACAATATTGCGTAGGAAAAACAAGTCTTAGTAAATGTGTTCGTCTCCACCAAGTATATCTTCAGTATCATCAAAAAAAACTACCTCATCAACACAGTCGTCTTCCAGGGAAAGGCCTTCCAAATTGAATGACTTGCTCACAAGGTCTAACCTTCATCATTTAGAACTGCAATGTCCTGAGTCATCACTTCGTAGTAGACGCAAAGCAGAAACGGGAAAAAAACATTTGCAGAATCCTTTAATTTGCACCTCATCAACATCTTGGATAAATTTCACGAAAACTTTGAGTGCTTTGAATGGATTATTGGGAAATTTACAGTAAAAACTAGAACAGCACTTGGTAGAGTTTTACCTCTGCCAAGCTGAACAATTTACTTTTTGGATCCCACTGATAGGCCGGATCTGCATCCGAATCTTCACCAAAATCAAATCAAATCAATTGGTCCTTGTTACACACCCAACATGTCCACAAAGTTTTGTCCGAATCCATCAATAACTTTTTGAGATATCCTGTTCACAGACAAACGAATAAACAAAGGCAAACAGACAGGGGTGAAAACAATAACCCCAGCCACTCTTGGTGGTGGAGGTAAATCTTCTTCTTCTTCTTCTTCTATGCTACGGTATCAGCCTACTTCAAATGGGGTCGCTGACACGGATTCTGCTCCACCATTTGGGTTGATCATATACGCATTTTTTTTTTTAGTCACACCTTTCTCCTTCATGTCCGCTTCCACACAATCACTCCATCTCCTCTTCGATCTGCCTCGCCGTCTCTTTCCAAGTGGTATTATTCTCATCATCTTTCTACCCACATACTCTTCATCATTTCTCATCAGATGCCCATACCATCTCAATCTAGTTCCCTGTACCTTCGTAGATGCTTCAACCACCTTCACAGCTCCTCTGATGTATTCGTTCCTCACATGGTCTTCTCATGTTACACCACACAACCATCTCAGCCACATCTATTCTTTCCTCCAACCTTCTTATCATCGGTCATGTCGACATGCCGTACAACAGCGCCGGCCTCACGACCGTTCTGCACACCTTTCCCTTCAGTCTCATCAGCATCTTTCCATCACAAAGCACTCCTGAAACCTTCTTCCAGTTACTCCAGCCTGCCTGTATCTTGATACTCATCTCCCCATCCAACTCAACATCCTGCTGCACCATTGATCCCAGGTACTTAAACTTCTGCACCTCCTCGATATTTTCCCCTTGCATCATCAATCCGTTTCCCTCGACTTCTTCACTACTCACTGTACATCTCATGTACTCCATCTGACTGACTAATCCTCAAGCCCTGATCTTCCAATGCCTTCCTCCATTCTTCCAATATAAATTCTTCCTCTCCCTTACTTTCGGCACACAATACTAAGTCATCCGCAAACAGCATGCAAAATGGTGCCTGCGTTCTCACATCAACTGCTAGAACATCCATAACCATAACAAACAAAACTACAAGTGCACTCGGTAGAGCGCATACCTCCACCCGTAATGCCTGATCCAAGAGAACATATCTGGCCGAATACATTTTTGAAATATCATGATATACAGTACTGTATCGTTTTTTGAGATATCATGCTTCATATCGTTTTTGAGTATCTCTCATATCTCTCAATGGTGAAGAATCACTTTAAAAATTCTAGTAGTTGGATCCAGATCTGGATCTTCACCAAAATCTAATCAGTTCATCCTTGTCACACACCCAACCTGTCCACAAATTTCATCCGGATCCATCCACAACTTTTTGAGACATCCTGCACAAACACACAGACAAACAAACAGAGAGAAAGGGGTGAAAGCATAACCTCCTTCACCTTTGGTGGCAGAGGTACTAAAGGGCTTAATGCAAAGCCTTGATGTACACTGACTTCCAGCATGAAACTATCTGTCACTCCAACACTGGTCCTCGCTTGTGTGGAGCACCTATTGTACATATACTGGATCACCTTCACATACTTCTCTGGCACAGATCTCTCTTTCAAACAGTTCCACAACCCTGGTCACAGCATTCTAGAATAGGCCTTTTCCAAATCAGTAAACACCAAATGTAGATCCTTCTGTACTTCTCCACACTTTTCAACCATCTGTCTAAGAGCAAAAATCATGTCCACAGTGCTCCTGCCTGGCATGAATCCAAATTGCTCTTCACTGACCATCACTTCCTCCCTCAATATTTTCTCAACAATTCATTCCCAGATCTTCATTGCATGTGACATTAGTTTGATGCCTCATCAGTCATTGTTGTGCACTTGCACATCTCCTTTCTGCTTGTAAATTGGGGCCAACATACTTTCTCTCCACTCATTTGGCATTTCTTCTTCTTCATAAATGTTCCTGAACAGCTGTAGCAAGAAGTCAACACCCTCTTCACCAAACACCTTCCACACTTCAACAGGTATCCCATCTGGTCCAACTGCCTTCCCATTCTTCATTCTCACGAATGCTCTACCTACCCTCCTCCTTCTGGATGGTTCTTATTCCTTGGTTTGCAGCAGGGTTGACTCTGAATTATTGCATTCTCCTCATTTAGCAATTTCTCAAAGTATGTTCTCCATCTCTTCTTTATCACCACATCATCTCTCAGCACAGTGTTGTCCTCACTTTTGATCAGTCTCATCTGGGAGATATCTTTGGATGCACTGTCTCTGGCTTTCACAATTCTGAAGATATTCTTCTGTCCCTCCTGTGTATCCAAATTGTCATACATCCTTCTGCAGGCTTATGCCTTTAAAACCACTTTCTTTATTTTCTTATTTGCTATCCTAAACTCATCTTGACTCTGTTGGTCATTGACCTCACCCCACTTCATTTTTCGTTTCCATTTTCTCCCGAATCACCTTCTGTACTTCCCTATCCCACCACCAGGTCTCATTATCACCTTTTCACTTACCTGTAATCATCCACAAAATCTTTTTTCCCGCCTTCCTGATCTCGTCGGAAATCTTCTCTCACCCAGAACTCCCTTTTCATACTGCCTCTGCTATCATCCCTCTCAAGACTCATTTAGCAAACACTTCCCTGTTCTCCTCGTCTCCCAGTTGTACGCAAATGCAGAGGTAAATGTAAAAGAGTAAAGTAATGAAAACGTAAGAGAATAAGGAAGAACACCATGTATGACTGTCAGGCTTTGCATTGGTATTGAAAAGTCTTAAACTGTGCCAAACTGTTCATGTCCCAGTAATTTATGCACGTGTCAGAAAACAAACAAACCTATTCTGCCCTTTGTGTGCATCAATGCAGGATGCTAGTCCTCCGAAATAAACTGTACGTAGCCATACGTGTGTGGGTCTTACATTTGCGTACAATGGCTGTGCCAAGTCGGAGACATGCCTCAAAATTTTTTGTTTGTCTCCTTCTTCAGCACGCATCCTCTCGACGTCATTAGCGACCACCTGCAACAACAGATACAATCTGTATCAAAAACAAGATTTTTTTCATTCATTGAGGTACACCATTCAGAAGATTTAATGCAAGATCAGTGGTATTATATGTACCAAGCACATTCAAACATCAGGAATATCAAATAATATATTGTTACGAATTTACCGCCCGCCCAGCGTGCGAACAGCCGCTTTAGCCGATGGCAGCCGTCTCGCCCACTGGACGGACAATTCAGTCACAACTTTCCGGAACAACGCCGAAAACCAGTCACGGGTGTGCTCCAATGCGCACACCACGGCCTAGTCAATGTGCTACCCGCGCGCGACAGGGTCAATCTCCGAATTAATCGATATACCTAAGTATTCGCACGGGCAGCCTACCGAGAGACCGTACCTCAGCGAGGCCTGCTCGGACACGAACCACTTAAGCGGTTCGTTCCGTTCTGGGATAACCGAGTGGTGTATTATCGCGAGACCTTGCTGGACCAAATTCTTTTATTGGCTATTAAAAAGCCCGCTATTATTCCGAGAGCAAGATAGCAGTTCAATTGGGGAAAAAGGACACGACGAACGGGTTAACATTCACACAAGGACATTTATTTATAATGCACGCATGCAGGCATGCACGTATACATTTATGCAAGGCAAAGAAAAGCACGACAAGAAGAACTACAACCGTCTATTATTATTATTTACAAGCACTTACACAGTTCTACTTGCGGGACATGGCACCACAACATTCACACAAATAAAAGCAAAGAAAGACCCCCTCAAAGGCAAGGGAGTCAAACTGGACCCGTAGGCCTTTATGTCCAAGGAGCTTGGTTGACCGAAGGAACTCCAAGAGGCCGCCGCAGGTTACGTTCACCCTCGTGGTGACTTGGTTGGGTGACCCTCCGTGGACTCTCTCAAGCTCCTCACCGACTGCGGGGACTCCAGGCTCGAACGCGGCTGCCCACAACTCCACACTTCCGAGACCTCCACCGACTCGATGCTCCACCCAGACCGAGACCTCCACCGACTCGATGCTCCACCCAGACCGAGACCTCCACCGACTCGATGCTCCACCCAGACCGAGACCTCCACCGACTCGATTTTCCACCCAGACCAAGACCTCCACAGACCCGACCAACAACCAACCCATAGACCAAGACAGCTCGACCGACGCTCGACAGCCCCCTTCGCTCTTCCAGCACGGGCTTTTATCCCCCTTAGCTTCCTGCCCCGCCCTCCTTCCAGCTCCTGCGGGAAACTTCCAGAAGGGGGGCGTTTTCCTCGTGGGTCGGGGTTTTTCGTAGCAGTCATTTCTAGTCGCTCTTCTTTATTCTCCCTCCACTCGCCCCTCCCCCGTCCCGAAGCGCGGGAAAGCAAGAGGAAAAATCCGTGCGTTATCGGAACGCCTTCTTCTTTCTCCATGGCAGAGACGGTTTTTGATGCAGAGAAGGTTGTAGCGTGGTTGTGGAGATGGTGATTGGTGGTGTGGTTGGTGCTTGAGGTGATCGTTGTTGTTGTAATGGTGGCATGGTTGGGCGCTTGTGGAAAAGGTGGTTGGTGGTGTGGTTGGTGGTTTAGGTGATCGTGGTTGTGGTAATGGTAGCGTGGTTGGCGTTGTGTGGTGGTCGTGAGGGTGGTGTGGTTGGGCGCTTGTGGAAAAGGTGGTTGGTGGTGTGGTTGGTCCAAAATAATGACAGCGAAAGAAAAACGGCTACCTCAAAGATCACAGCCCTGTCCACACAAATAAGTCCCATTAAACAACGGTGGGGAAGTCTAACTGAACACGGACTTATCGGCATAACTGAACCAAGGACCTATATGGTGTTCTGCGAATTTCCACAGCCGTAACACTGTACTCACTTTGAAGATGAAAGCTTAATGAGAGATTATGATAATGAGTAGAGTACCCATCCTCTGGGTGGCTAGAGTTTGTGTATTACTTGCTCAAAAAAGGTATAGTCTGTATTTTGCAAGAAGACTTGTAGATGTTGTGTGGTGTGTGTCGAAAAAGTTCTCGATGGTCTAAACTCTCAAGGGTACGTTCCAACAGTAGTTAGGGTCAAAAGGGAATAAAGGATCAAATCTTCAAAGGATGTAAATGTCTATGGAGTCTAAAGGCATCTAAAGGGATGGATCTAAAGTGTCTAAAGCTCTAAATGGTCAAGGGTCGAAGCAGTCTAATGGAGTGTAAAGTCTAAAGGGTTCAAGAGGGTCTATAGCAGTAGTATCTAACCAGTTGATCGCGATAGACAGTTCGATCCCAAAGTCGTAGACAGTCGATCTTAAAAATAAAAAAAATTTCAATATAGAGAGTGGGAAAAGCTGAGATTCTGTATGGAGGTTGTATTTAAAACAGGTGGTGGCTGTGGGTTGCAAATGAAAGCTGCTGGAGAGTTTAAAAAAAAATAGCTACATGTTGGTGCACAGGCCAATCAGAAATTATTTGCATTTAAACGAACCAATTATCCCATCTATGATGCAGACACTGTACTGCCGCGGCCACCGTACAGTTGTCAGATGCTCATTGCCTGTTGTCGAACTGCCGAAACAGGGAATAAGCTGGGCTTTTCATTTTCATCTTTTCTTTCTAAGATTCATTTCCGAAAGCCAAAATGACGAGCGAGGAGCCAGGGCCACCCAAGAAGAGGGCAAAAACCTACAATTTCCACCAGGAATGGGAAAGTGAATTTCTTTTTACAAACAACAAAGACAAGAGCTTCTGTCTCATTTGCCACCAGAGTGCAGCCTTGAGTAAAAGAGGTAATTTGGAATGGTATCACAAGACAATGCATGCAAAATTTCAAGCAAATTTTCCTTTAAACAGCGTGATTCAGACAAAGAAAGTTGGGGAGTAAAAGAGGAACCCAAACGCAATTTTTTTTTTCTGAAAACCATGAAGAATCGTTAATCACGGTCTAATTTGAAGAGAAAAAAAACTGAAATTATTTTTTTGCCAATCACAAAGTGTCTAAAAAAGCTGGAGAGTGTCAATTTTCGATTTTGCCAGTGACGTCACATCTGGAAGCCATATTGATCAGAATAGCGGCTTTGCATCGAGAAACAGTGCAGGTCAAGCTCGGATTCAGATAGTAATTCCACCGTCATCAGTAATTCTGAAGGTTCTCAGTATGTTGAAAGTGATCATTGGGATTTTGAAGAAACAGTTGGAGACAAAATTAGTGATGGAAATGCTTTCGGGGGAATTGTGGAGCCGAAATGATTTGAGCCTTGTGCGAGCGATTCAGAGGAAAAAGGTAGAAGTGAAGATGGAGGTGTTAAAAAGATCAAAACGCCGGTCACATATTAACTACAGCTTGGTGGAGTTTGCGTTTTGTTCAATTGATGGTTTCTAAGGGAGGAATTTTGTGTCATTTGACAAATCAGTTCATATTGTTGCGGGTCAGAGGTCGGGTGAGAAGACCACCAGGGGGACAAGCTATCTGGGGTTCCCACCAGACTCCCCGGAATTGCAGGCCGTCGCACACGGATAATTCCGTGACGCGGCAGGTCGCTAACCGACCGTGAACGCCAATAACTCAACCATGTGACTTAGGGTCCTCCGTCTAGTTTATCCGGTTACCTAAAAAATAATCGCGTGATCTAATTCCTGGGGGACACGCCTTGTCTAAACCGGATAACTTTACCAAATCAGATGCAGCCGAGCGACACTGCCAAGGACGTACCGGCTAAAAGGAACGGATCGTTGGGAATAAAGTCCTGGCTTGGTTAGGATACGGACCATGCCAGATCAATGAAAGAAAAAACAAAAACAAGCTGGGAACATTTCTACAAAAGGATTTATTAACAGGCAGGCGAGGAAAGGTATGTGGCACAATTAATAGAGTTTATTGTTGAATGGAAGCAGGGAGGATTGGGACCATACTCTGTGCAGAGCGTTGGTGCTGCGAAAGCAGTCTCCTTGGCTATTGGGTACAATCCTGGACGGGTCACCACTCTGACACAGTATACCAACATGCTGGCACTCATTTTGCCAACCTCGGAAGGATGACAGGCCGAGTGAATCCCACCTGGTATTAATTCAACAGCTGAGCGGGATTTGAACTCAGGACCCTAGGATCCAAAGCCCACCATCCTAACCATTAAGCCAACATCAGACATATGTAAGCAGGGAAAGGAAGAAAAGTGTGGTGTGACAATAATACAGGCAACTTACCAAAGCAGAGACAGAGCAGAGTTATCCCCATGTAATTCTGCTACACTCTTAACTTAAACGAGGACAGGCACCATGACTGACACACACACACACACACACACACACACACACACACACACACACACACACACACACACACACACACACACACACACACACACACACACACACACACACACACACACACACACACACACACACCTTAATCAGAAGGGGATGCAAGACCAGAAAGGAAGCGGCAGAGACAGAGACGAACGACCTATTGGCGACGGGATGGTGAAGTGATAGGCCCATAGACTCAGCTTCATCGTGAGAAATTCCAATGATATTGAAGGCTATCGTTTCCATGGTGTCAAGTTGAGCAAGGTGTGAGGCAGGGGAACCAGCCCAGAAGGGAGTGCAGTGTTCCATCAAGCTGTGGATGAAGGCCTTATAAGTAGATAGGAACTCAGGTGTGCCAAGGAAGGACTTTGCATGACGGAGGATGCCCAGTCGGCGACTGGCTTTGGAGGCCAACTTTGAAATGTGGTTTGCCCAAAAAAGATCATGGCTGATAGTGAGACGCAGGAGTTTGAATGACTGAACTTCCTCAAGAGGATAAGGGGTCTTTAAGGGCCTTTGAGGGTCTTGGGAGTCTTATGGGTGATAGGGGTCTTCAGGTTCTAAAGGGTTTAACAGGGCCTATCGGGTATCAAGAGGTCTAAAGGATGTAAATGTCGAACGGCATCTAAAGGGTATTCAAAGGTCTAAGGGGTCTAGCAGCCTAAAGTATCGAAAAGTTTAAAAGGTACCTTCCAATAGTTTGTAATCAATAGAATTGATAGACGTAGTCATAGTGCAACTGACATTCAAACAGAACGTAATTAAGAGACATATAGTAACGTGTTCGTGGCTGGATATACACTTGCTCCATTCTATATATTGCAGGAAAACAAAATGCAATTCCAAATATTTTTTGGCATTATTATATCAAAATTGGTCTTAAAGCAATTCACCAGAACAAGAGTCCCCTGTAATCATTTGCTGAGAGAACAGACAAATGGCTGACAAGCTCTTATGAAAAATTGTGCATCACACCGCAAAAAGGGGGAAAAAAAATTCACCTCGTCAAAAATGTCACACGAGCGCCAAGGAAAGCCCCGTTCTGAGATGAATCGACCAAAAG
>NC_140965.1:11641025-11861025 GCF_056783735.1 Eptatretus burgeri | reverse complement strand
AGACAGACAGACAGACGGACGGAGCGACAGACAGACAGACAGACGGACGGAGCGACAGACAGACAGACAGACGGACGGAGCGACAGACAGACAGACAGACAGACGGAGCGACAGACAGACAGACAGACAGACGGAGCGACAGACAGACAGACAGACAGACGGAGCGACAGACAGACAGACAGACAGACGGAGCGACAGACAGACAGACAGACAGACGGAGCGACAGACAGACAGACAGACAGACGGAGCGACAGACAGACAGACAGACAGACGGAGCGACAGACAGACAGACAGACAGACGGAGCGACAGACAGACAGACAGACGGAGCGACAGACAGACAGACAGACAGACGGAGCGACAGACAGACAGACAGACAGACGGAGCGACAGACAGACAGACAGACAGACGGAGCGACAGACAGACGGAGCGACAGACAGACAGACGGAGCGACAGACAGACAGACGGAGCGACAGACAGACAGACAGACAGACGGAGCGACAGACAGACGGAGCGACAGACAGACAGACGGAGCGACAGACAGACAGACGGAGCGACAGACAGACAGACGGAGCGACAGACAGACAGACGGAGCGACAGACAGACAGACGGAGCGACAGACAGACAGACGGAGCGACAGACAGACAGACGGAGCGACAGACAGACAGACGGAGCGACAGACAGACAGACAGACGGAGCGACAGACAGACAGACAGACGGAGCGACAGACAGACAGACAGACGGAGCGACAGACAGACAGACGGAGCAACAGACAGACAGACGGAGCGACAGACAGACAGACAGACGGAGCGACAGACAGACAGACAGACGGAGCGACAGACAGACAGACAGACAGACGGAGCGACAGACAGACAGACAGACGGAGCGACAGACAGACAGACAGACAGACGGAGCGACAGACAGACAGACAGACAGACGGAGCGACAGACAGACAGACAGACAGACGGAGCGACAGACAGACAGACAGACAGACGGAGCGACAGACAGACAGACGGAGCGACAGACGGAGCGACAGACAGACAGACGGAGCGACAGACAGACAGACAGACAGACGGAGCGACAGACAGACAGACAGACAGACGGAGCGACAGACAGACGGAGCGACAGACAGACGGAGCGACAGACAGACGGAGCGACAGACAGACAGACAGACAGACGGAGCGACAGACAGACGGAGCGACAGACAGACGGAGCGACAGACAGACAGACAGACAGACGGAGCGACAGACAGACGGAGACAGACAGACGGAGCGACAGACAGACGGAGCGACAGACAGACGGAGCGACAGACAGACGGAGCGACAGACAGACGGAGCGACAGACAGACGGAGCGACAGACAGACGGAGCGACAGACAGACGGAGCGACAGACAGACGGAGCGACAGACAGACGGAGCGACAGACAGACGGAGCGACAGACAGACGGAGACAGACAGACGGAGCGACAGACAGACAGACAGACAGACGGAGCGACAGACGGACAGACGGAGCGACAGACAGACGGAGCGACAGACAGACGGAGCGACAGACAGACGGAGCGACAGACAGACGGAGCGACAGACAGACGGAGCGACAGACAGACGGAGCGACAGACAGACGGAGCGACAGACAGACGGAGCGACAGACAGACGGAGCGACAGACAGACGGAGCGACAGACAGACGGAGCGACAGACAGACGGAGCGACAGACAGACGGAGCGACAGACAGACGGAGCGACAGACGGAGCGACAGACGGAGCGACAGACGGAGCGACAGACGGAGCGACAGACGGAGCGACAGACGGAGCGACAGACGGAGCGACAGACAGACAGACAGACGGAGCGACAGACAGACAGACAGACGGAGCGACAGACAGACAGACAGACAGACGGAGCGACAGACAGACAGACAGACGGAGCGACAGACAGACAGACAGACAGACGGAGCGACAGACAGACAGACAGACGGAGCGACAGACAGACAGACAGACGGAGCGACAGACAGACAGACAGACGGAGCGACAGACAGACAGACAGACAGACGGAGCGACAGACAGACAGACAGACGGAGCGACAGACAGACAGACAGACGGAGCGACAGACAGACAGACAGACGGAGCGACAGACAGACAGACAGACGGAGCGACAGACAGACAGACAGACGGAGCGACAGACAGACAGACAGACGGAGCGACAGACAGACAGACAGACGGAGCGACAGACAGACAGACAGACAGAGCGACAGAGACAGACACAGAGAGACAGAGACAGACACAGAGAGACAGAGACAGACACAGAGAGACAGAGACAGACACAGAGAGACAGAGACAGACACAGAGAGACAGAGACAGACACAGAGAGACAGACAGACAGAGACAGACAGACAGACAGACAGACAGAGAGAAAGAAAGAGAGAGAAAGACAGAGACAGGAGTTTGCATATAACCAAAGTGCTTTGCTCTTATGGTAAAATTTGAAGACTGATGCGTGACTTACCAACTCCTGTAAATCCACACAGAACATAGAGTGGATGCCGATAACAAACGGAGTAGGTGTGCTGAGGACCTCCAAAAGCTTCGAGGGCAGGATGGGGATGTACGGGTAGCTGAAACAAAAATAGTAGCTGTTTGGACGGTGCGACCGACACGGCACAAAACATGTTCAAAGATTTTTTTAATGTTGACTTTAAGGCCAAATATCATATTGTATTACAAATGAAAAATAGTATGCCAGCAAATTAAGGAGAAAAACAAACAAACAAACAAAAAAAACAAATAATCTTTAAGAATGCTGCTTCTTGAAGAAAAATAAAATAAGAATGAGGAAGAACGAATAATGAGAAAGAAGAGAGATGAAGAAATCATCCCAATACATGACTTTCAAAATGATGTCCGAATGCCAACGAGGCCTTTTCCGCATGTGCTGTGTGTGTTTTCAGTGACTCGGCTCTGCTTGTCAGGCACTTTTAACCTGCCGTTTACGAGCGCAAGATCCGAATTCAGATCGGCTTTTAAACATAATTTTTAACATCTAAATGAAAGAGTGGCAATTTCAAGATGGTTAACCACATTTGTTGTGTTACTGAATGCAAATTTGACTCGTGGAAATCTGTACTGAAAGAGAGCCATTCGTCTGTGTTGCCATTTTTCTGAGAGGTGGCTGAACGGATCTTTGACAAACTTAAGGCCCGGTCACACCTTGACGTTTTAGCCAGCGATGGCAATGTATTAAAATGTATGTAAAACGCTGGCTTACGTTGAACTTTTGATGTTTTTTTTAAAGATTCGGATGTATTCATAGCGACTTGGTCTTATGTATAACGCATTGATAACGGACACAGAACGTTTCGTTGTGTTATAGATAACTTATACCAACGAATGCTGAACCTGTTGTCGGCCTACACAACCGATACCCAACGATAGTCTAACTTAGGCATAGCGCGTTGCACGCATCGCCGACGATGTCGTGACGTAGCCTATTAAAAGGCTGATGCACAACGATTCGAATCATAACTGCCGTAGAAATGGAAGTGACAACATCGCGGTCACACCTTGGCGATCTTGCCAGCGTATGCCGACCTAAGAAAAATGTGTCTAAAACGTTGGGGCACGTCAAATACGGTATGAGTAAGTTTGGTATACGTGAGTACAACGCTAAAGTACGCTATCATACGTCGTAGTAAGTAGAGTACGTCAAGAAATTTTAAACATGTTCAAAATTTTACGACGTACTCGGCGTATGACACACGTTCCGCATGCGATGGGGATAAGTTTTACACACGATATGTGGACGCTTACACACGTCCACAAAGGCTACTTATAAGCTACTCATAAGTCGAAACACGTCGCAGTAATGTCTTTTTTACGCGAAACTTATTTCTAACTTATGTTTGACGTGCTTTGAACCAATTCTTTACGTAGTCCCAACACACATCGACGTATGTAGACGTATTCCAATGACGTCTTCCGGTCGACAAAAAAAAAAAATTAACGTGTTTCTAGCTTACAACTGCCATATAAAGACGTGTTCCCAGCGATTTTGGTAATTGGTATATAAAAATGCTGCTCATAAAAGGGGAACCCAACAGTGTTTTCGAGTCCTTTTTGAGTCGATGTCCATGTCAGCAGTAACAGTAACAGTATCAGTATCAGTAGTAGTTTGTTCATGTTGGCAGTAGTAGGTGAGTGTGAGGGGGAGGGTGTGGGTTATGATGGATCGTCCTTGCGTTTAACGATTTAAATGATAAACTCAACGATTTAAATGGCTGCATCTCCACTATTGAAAGTAGACGCTTGCGCTCAACAATTGGATTTTTTTTACACTCAACGACTTTTAAACGGTACCACTCAGCTATTTTCATTGTTTACAATGAACGATTTAAATTGCTGTCACTCGCCTTTGTTTTTTGACGCTGGGGTTTAGAAATTTGAAGCGTTTCTTCTGAACGTGTTAAAACGCTCAAACTCGACTATTTTAAATAGACGCTACCGATGGACAATTGGAATCATAGCCAAGCTGGACATCGAAGTGTGAACATCCTCGTCATGCCGAAGAAAAGTTTGAAGAATGCTGCAAATAAGTGTCCTGGCCGTGGCCGTGGACGCTGACGCAAGGACGATCCCTTATACCGACGTCTTTCAGCCTATGAGTAACTTAAAAGTAACGTCTGTCGATGTGTGGCAACGATCGCGTAACGTGCCAACAACACGTTAATCATCGGTTAGAAATAAGTTTCGGGTACGCTAAACATTACCTCGGCGTGTCTCAACTTATGATTAACTTACAAGTAGCATGTGTTGACGTCTGTCAACGATCGCAGACCGTGCATACAACTTGTGGCCAGCGTAGCGGAACGTGTGAGTCATACGCCGGCATACGTCGTGAAATTTCAAGCATGAAAAAATTTGAGGACAACCAAAAAGTACAACGTTTAAAGCCAACGTACAACGACGTATGGCAGTGTTTTTCAGCGTGCTCTCAATGTTATCAAAACTTACCCATAACGTATTCAACGTGTGCCAGCGTTTTAGAAAAAAAATTAAAAAATCGGCATACGTTGGCTAAAACGTCAAGGTGTGACCGGGCCTTTACAGAGGTTCATCAGTGAGTGGCGGGGTGTGTTTTAGGAAGAAAAAAAAAGTTTAAAATTCTGATAAACTATGTTTTTTTTTTCTTTTTCTTAATCGCTCTATCGTGGCCAAGTCTTTGCAGCTTTGTGAAAGGGAACATTAAATAATCCCAGACTCCATTCTTTCATGGGTGGAGGGAAGAGTTTTCGGCCACGATAAAAATAAGACCAGGAAATATCGGTTACTCCTGCTGCTATAGGATATACGATAAATATCCATGGATGACAGAAGTCGGGTTCCCATAGTTTCCTGTTAATACATTTAGCTAGTGGCGGCCGTAGTGCACACACACACACACACACACACACACACACACACACACACACACACACACACACACACACACACACACACACACACACACACACACACACACACACACACACACACACACACACACACACACACACACACACACCTGCTTTCACCAAGTCCAGATATGACCTTCCCATCTGTGTTAAGAAGCACGAAGATTTGGGTCACCTTCGGCCTTTCACAGGTCCACATCGTCAGAAGATTTTGCAGTACAGACAACAAGATGTAAACTTTTTGGAAGAGTTGATCAGAAAGTTCACCAACCGTTTTGTCATGCAGAGGCACAGGCCTTTCGCACAGGTACATGTATAAATATTTTCAGTTTCTTTCAAAGTATTTTTAGTCGTTTCATTCTACAATCATTATCTGGCAGGCATGAAATCAGTGCAGGCCACCCCGATGGACTTCATTACTCAGGGTTTCTGTGCAGGCGAGCCAAGAAATCTGGGACAAAATTACGTCATTTCAAAAGTGCCGTACTACCATTCCAGGACTAATCAGATGTCACATACCTGAAGGTGTGAGAAAACCCATCCTCACTTAACAAAAATAAAGAACCAAACTGCTCTACACTTGATGTTAAATCACAGACTAAACTGTGTACAAAGAACCCTGAAAGCACATCTTTGAATCCTTCCCAGCTTTGTACAACGAGGTGAAAAAGAAAATAGAATGGCTACCACCATTTAATTATTTTTATCACACGCACCAATAGTTAGAGAGTTACAGATCATCATCATAGTGTACCAAGAAACCAATACACCACAATTATTGTTCGTTTCAGGGGTATTAGATATGGTATCATAATGACATCACAACCTCAATTATTTCAGTTCGATGAAAGAAAGCACCATCATCGTTAACATCCTCGGCCATAAAAAAAAAAGACAGACAGTTAAAATCCAATTATGACATTTAGAAATTGAAATTCTACAGTTTATCTGTTGTTTTTATTCGACAATTAAGAGATCATGACGTCACAATGACATCGTATCACCTAATGAACGAGATTAATGGAAATCGTATCACCATTGAATTCTTCGACCTCAAAAATGTGAACTTAATTAAATCAACGACTGAAAATTTCACCCAAGCATTTTATAATTTGATTTTACCGTTGTGTTTGTTTTATAAGGTAATTAAAAGATGATGACTGATGACACACAGGACCCTTCTGGTTATCCAATTTTTGAAGCACGACCCTTTTTCAACCCTTAAGCTCATGCGGTGCTTTGGTGAAAAAAAAGATGGTACTTTTGTCCACCGTGTAACGATCCTTATCATTTTTGTCCACAAGTCAGCTCAGTAGTGGAAAAAGAAACATGACGAAGGAAAAAAGTGAATTATAAGAAAAAAAATAATACTAAAGGGGATGATCGCTGACCGACTCGACATGTTCCGATAAAGAGCAGTAAGTGGGATTGTGATGCAAGTGCCAGAGGAAGCGGATGTGCCAGCGGAAGGTGCATGCCTGTATTTCAAGGGAAAGAGAAGCGCCATGATTGCACGGCACGCTTCAGAAAGCCTTTGGTAGCTACTCGAATGCAGCAATATCTTCTGGTCGGTGAGGACAGCACACATCACCATAATGACATTACGGATACCTGTGGAGGAGACCAGAGTTGGATTTGACTTGTGAGTCACCTTCAAACGTTTGTATTTAAGCAATGACAACAATCTCATACTATAAACACCACCTGGTGCAATTATTATTATTACTATTATTATTATTATTATCATCATTATGCAAAGGGCCAAATAGCAAGACATAGTGAGCTTTCCTCCAACTGAGAACAAAACTGGAACATGCCACAAATGCAGAGATTAACAAAACAAAGCAAAAGAAACCTCAACTGCAGTGATATTTCACAAGATGACATATCAAAACAAAACTAATTGTATGTTTCCAGAATTACATCATCACAACCACTGTTACAAGTAAAACAGAAACCACAAGTGGAGACACTTGGTTCAGCATACAACATAAGGAAAGCGTTTAGCCATTCAAAAATAAGAGCCTGAAGGCCAACAATTTACGGCACTGATCCAACAAACATGTGGTGGCTCATGTGACAAACTTTAAACGATGACGTTCTTTCAGCATGGGTGGCGTAGTGGTGGCGTACCAAGCTGGTGAAAAAGCAGCGCAACACTGCAGCCCGAAATGGGCAGGCTGGTACAAAGAGGTGCCTGAACAAACTGCCGGTCTTCAAAGCCCAATGACAATTTCTGGCAGAATGAAGAAGAGAAATAAGATAAATTGATGCAAAGGGTCTTTTAAAGCATTCAAGTGACACTTGAACAAAGTGGCACCCGGAAAGTTATACGAGCGACCGTTATTAATCATTTCCATAAATCCACCACCCTGATCCATGATCTTTATTCCCTCTCCGCAACCGAACGAGGTTATGGATGGAGGCAATGTTTTCACCCCTGTCTGTCTGTCCGTCTGTGTGCAGGATATCTCAAAAAGTTGTGGACAGATTCAAACGAAATTTGGTGGACAGATGGGGTGTGTGACAAGGACGAATTGATTAGATTTTGGTGAAGATTCGGATGCGGATCCTACAATTTACCAAGTGATTCTTCACCAACGAGAGATGGGGCCAAAAACGATATACAACATGATATTTCAAAAAGTTGTGGACGACTTATGACAAAACTAGGGGAGTGAGTTGCTTAGATGACAAGAATAAGCAGATTCAATTTTGGTCTGGATCCAGATCCGGCCGATCAGTACGACACAAAACGTAAACTGTTCAGCCTAGTGGAGGTATCTACTGAGTGCCATTCTAGATACCCCTTTAATAACCCCATCATTAATTATCGCTACATTTCCTCCCCAACCTTCTCACTTGCTGATTTAGTGTTTCCCATCCTCTCTCGCCCTCTTCGCCGGTTGTGCCAGATTTTTATCCCCCTACCAAACTGTCAATTTAACGTTGATCTTCAATGAGTCTCACTCTGACAGACAACCACTTGAGACTGCCCCTTACATGACATGAGCCTGCCAGCCTATCTCACACATGATCCCACGGAATGACATCAGGCTATTGGAAATGGAAATGCACCATCATAGAAGACTTTTTAACATCAAAACACAATATATTTTGCCATAATCAGAGTCAGTGAACAGAGGAAAGAAAAGAAAGGTGATCAGTGATCAAAAGTGATGGCGTCACACACACACACACGCACGCACGCACGCACGCACGCAATGGGCGCGACTGTCCCTGCACATTCGTACATCGAAACCCTGACGTTCTGTGGCCCACTTACCTGCACTCCTCCGAACACGGGAATGACCGCGCTGAGCAGTTTTCCGATCATGGTTTCCAGTGGCACACGAGAATGATCCACATAGGCGGCATACAGGAGTCTCAGGCAATTCTACGTATATTGGCCAAGAGCACAAGTGAACATTATCAAGCCCGACAGTGGCAAACCAACAGCAAACAGTTGCAGCACAAAACAGTGTCAGGCGGGAGTTGATGAATACAACCTGAACTGTACTTTACGCAGGTTTACTCGACTCAACTGATGACCCACATTTTCAACGATTTTGCTTCAGAGGAGAAAATTAACCTTAAAGAAGGTTCGTGTGATGTTAACGGATGTCGAAACTGGACTTCCATTCTCCGATCATGTCCGGATGCAAAATTCGATTTTGTTTTTTTCTGTTCTTTCACGTCATCGACGGATATCCACAGGAACACGTTCCAACCTTTTAGAGCAGAGCCAAAGAAGAAAACAGGACCCATCGCAACCCCTTACAAGCGATCATGAAAGGCCAGCAATGTAGCGTGGGCGGGTGGGTGGGTGGGCACACAGCCTGTTTGACTTAATTTTTTTTATTTTTTAACCAGGGCTTTATTTTCTTCGGATTAATTGGACAACCATTTTTTCAACGATAGAAGCACACAGAGACCATCAAAAACTTAATCCCCGATCGTCTGTGCAATTCAAAGGTTCACCGTCACTTTTTCTTTCCAGTTCATTTTAAAATATGAAAACATTTTCCAAATTAGTTTAAAGTCAGTCACACAAACCATGAACATAGGCCAAGAGGGTAAATTACGCCAACGTTTTATTCACCGAGTTACTGCACGCCTAGCATGCGAGGACATGACCAAGGGATCCCATCTTGACTTTGTGAAGATTGCCAGCTGGACTTTCTTACCCGGAAAATCTCGGTAAAGTCGAAACGAGAGACGAGAACGAGACTCTTGGGAGCAAATGTTTCTGCAGGAAGAATTAGATCGGGATATCTCTCACAACTCGTCACCTCGCTACGTTCCTCGATTCCTGCAGCATCCTGGTGGGAAAGTTCAACGCAACACCGAGCATCAGGTATCGGACTAAAGGAGTAAAAATTAGAAGTTAGCGGGGGAGGGGGTGAGGGCGTGGAGGTGCAGCCATTCATCGCTAGTTAGTTCTCTACCACTGCTCAAACCTTAGGATCAGTCGCAGGCTCAAGGAAAGTGAGTGAAGCACAGTAATGTCTCTCTGAATCGATGTCGGTCAGAACAGCCACGAAAAAGGACGGAGGCGTTCGCTCAACCAGAACCCGCCAACCACCGGGCTGACAGAACTGTGAAAAGGACAGATGCGTTTAACTATAATGTTAGCAAGGAAAGGTCGAATATATTGGTAAACTCGGTGTTAAGGAAGAGGTTCTGAAATAAATAAAAAAACAAAATGCAAGCTTTGCATTTCTACAAAGTAAACACGATTTATGAAGAATAATTAAAACGATGAGATAAAATATGTTTGAAAATTGTCGCTTGCAATGTAATAATAACTCACCCTCTATTAAGGCTGGCAGGATCACTCAAATGGAGCAAGCACGCTCATCTTTGAGCTAATCTGGGGTTTGGTACCTGACCAAGCGATAAATTGGCACCCTGACGTTGTGCAGGCAGGGACACTGAACCAATGAGTATGCCGTCCGTCAGGTGAGCGTTAAACTGGGGCCCGTTATCACAGACCACCAGCATGAACAAATTCCAAATTTCTGCCTTAACCTACAGGTGCCATTTCATCAGTGGCACAGCTGTCCCGTAAAATCGATGCAACCAGCAGCCACGTGTCGCAAGCACAGGCAGCGGTACCCTGTATTTGGCATGTGAAGGCTCAGGACAAAAACAGAAGAACACTTTTCACTTATTTTATTTTATTTATTTTTTTCCAATAGTAAAAGTCAATTCCTTCTTTTAAGTCAATCTTTCACGTCTTTCACACTACAGTCCATCACAGCTCATAAAAGAAAACTACCATGGTACCGGGGATCGGTGGGGTACAAAGAGAACGCCCCGTGCCACAAACTGCCTATGCTATAAAGTCCCTGTTATGAGTTTAACATTGATGTGGTTACAGCAAAACTCACCAACTCCAGGCCTTGTGGAAATGGTGCATTGGGCCAGTCCTCTTCGGGGAATTTCTGCAGGACATTACCTTGACCTCCTCCATCTGCACATAAATCGACAATCACAATGAGGAGTTAAACTAATTGAGCAGCCGTTGAAAGTTTTTGAAAACGTGCTTCAAAGCCTCTTGGAAGAAGACCAAGAAAAGTCGTAAATATAGACAACAACCGGTTTGTGTTGATGCCAGGAAGGTCGACAACAGAAACGATTTATTTTTTAAGGCAATGCCAAAATAAGTATTTGGCAAAGAAAAGGAAACCGTATCGTGTTTTCATTGACCGAGAGAAAGAATATGATTGAGTACCAAGTGCAGTTGTTGAAATGGGCTCTCAGAAGGCAGCTCGTGCCTGAATAAATGGTAGAAGTAATCACGGGAATGTATAAAAAAATACATAAACCAACTAGAAGGGCACTCGGAAGGGTGTACACCTCCGCCACGTAATGCTTGATCCACGAGAACATATCGGGCCCATTACATTTTTGAAATATCATGCTCTACAGTACTATACTATATCGTATTTGGCCCTATCTCTCAATGGTGAAGAATCACTTAAAAAATTAAATAATTATCGTATCCAGAAACGGATTCGGATCTTCACCAAAATCAAATCAATTCTTCCTCGTCACACACAGAACTTGTCCACCAAGTTTCGTCCGAATCCGTCAACAACTTTTTGAGATATCGAGCTATATATCGTTTTTGGCCCCATCTCTCAATGGTGAAGAATCACTGAAAAAATTCCAGTAGTCAGATCCAGATTCGGATCTTCACCAAAATCTAATCAGTTCGTCCTTGTCACACGCCCGACCTATCCACAAAATTTCGTCCGGATCCGTCCACTTTTTGAGATATCCTGCACACAGACAAACAGACAGAAATGGGTGAAAACATAACCTCCTTCACCTCCGGTGGCGGAGGTAATTAATCTAACGATGGTGGATTCAGGGAACTCCCGTGAAGGTTTGCTACACAAAAAGAAAAACAACAAAAAAAAGTCGGTTTGCACATGGATGGGTAGGTGATCACATATGGCAAAATCGCAAATGCCAACTTGTGACACTGGTTGTTCCCGCATGGAGGGCAGGATCTCCCAGCAATTCTTTTTTGTTAACTTGAAAATAAATTGCAAGCCTGGTGTTGGCTTAATGGTTAGGGTGGCTGACTTGGAATCTCAGGGTCCTGAGTTTGAGGCCCGTTGGCGGCTGAATTAACACCAGGTGGGGTTAACTCAGCCCGTCATCCTTCCGAGGTCAGCAAAATGAGCACCAGTATAGGGGAGGGGGAGGAGGAGGAGGAGGAGGAGGAGGCGGAGGAGGAGACCAAATTAAGGGATTTCAATGAATCCAACGAAGGTGGATTCAGGGAAATCGGAGTAAGGTTTGTGTTGCAAAAAAAAAAAAAAAAGAGGAAGGTTTGTGTGTGGGTACATCGGCACACATGGCAAAAATGTAAACACCAACTTGCGACGCTTGTGATCCCCGCATGGAGGGCAGCATTAACCCAGAGTCATTTTTTGTTCTTGCACCATAGATTACACATCGCAGAAAAGATTGGTATTGCCGTCAGCGAAGTAAATGATCTTATATGCTCATCATAATGAAAAATTGTCAGGTCAGCGTCAGGCCAGATGATTTGTGGCTTGCTACGGGTATCATGTAAAAACCTGCACGAACCTGTTAATGGTCAAGTGTCGGCGACTAAACTGTCTCCCCGCTCCAGGTCTCCCTGATGTATGGACATGGACACCCAGCAGGATTAAATCCAAAAAGGAGCTCCTTGTGAGCCAACGGCCATCCACACCTAAATGGAGTGAGCTGCGGCTGCAGATGTCCTCCTGGAGTTGGTTACCTTCCTTGCCCTCTGGCCACCACAAAACACTGTTGTGTGTGTGAGGGTGGTTGCTGAGGTGGCATACACCAGACAGAGGTCTCCTTGGGTTAACCTGAACCGGTCCTTTCGTGTGGGTGCCTGGAATGTTCTCTTCTTAGCCATTCTTTAGTGATAATGGGAATGAAAACCTGTCATGGATGGACGGACGCATGGACGCACAGATGGACAGCCAGATGAACAACCCGAAAAAATAATGCTTCTGGCTATTTCGTTGGCAGAAGCATAAAAACAAGGTTGGGCCAATCTCCACAAAATTTTGCACATGTGTTGGTAGTACCCAGGATAAGGTTATGGGCATAACCACCCCCCACCCCTTTTCACCTGTTCACGTGCCAGAGTGACTCCTCCTGCAGACACAGCCTCTGACACTGCTTATTACCCATGGCACAAATACTGTATACATATTATTTGCCCCACTATCCCCCCACCCCCTCTCCACACTGGGCTGTTCCTAAGGGTCAGGTCAGGTCAGGAATGGGAGCATGCCCCAGAGCAGTGCGTTGCTGCGTCCACTTTCCACCCGTACTCCAGGGGCCTCCGTCTGGCCATCCCACAGGCAGATACCTGGCCCATCCCCATCTCCTTGAGATGCCGATCAATCTGCTGCAACCACGAACACGTGGTCGGCCCATTGGCCTCCTCCACTCACGAGACTCCCCCACTGAAAGAATCTGGTGAGCAGGATCAGCGTCAGGAAAACGAGCCACATGTCCGTACAGCCGCAGCTGATGCTCACGGACCATGCAGGTAACAAATCTCATTTGAGTCTCTCTCAGCAACCGCTTGTTGGACACAAAGTCCGACCAGCGATAGCCAAGGATTTTCTGAAGAGACCTGGTACCAAAGGAATTGTCTCTGTCTCAGATCCTTGGTCAGAGTCGAAGTCTCACATCCAGAGAGCAAGACTGGAAGCACCAAGGACCTGAAGACTCAGACTTTCATCCTCCCACACAGGTACCGGCAGCACTACACCCCATGATCCAGTGAATCCATGACTCCCCAGGCCCAACCCAGACGTCTATTGACTTCTGACTCACAGCCAGCAGGGACATGAATATCACTGCCAAGGTAAGTGAATCTCTCCACGACCTGAAGGAAGTTCCTAAAGGAAGTGGGTCTTTCTATTGTACCAAATCAGGATCCAATTAAAATTACACAGGAACACACAAAATTATATATAGCAATATTTATCAAAGCAAAAAAAGATATATATATATACACACAGGGTGTCCCAAAAGTCTGGATCTATAGGCATTTTTCCTAATATACAATTTCATATTTTTATTTTTCTTTCAGATCCAAGATGGCTTCGAAACGAACAATAGAAGATCGAATTGAACTCATTCTCATGTACGCAGGACAGGATTCTTCACATGGAGGAGTTGCTGCCGAATTCAATAGAAAGAATCCTGATTAGCATCCAATAACACATGCCACTGATAAAGGGTTTCAACGTTATCGGTTCAGAAATGTTCAACGTTCTAGTATTCAGCATATAAACAAGTGTCGCGACGTTCCAGGCCGTTAAATTGAGCATTTACTGTAATAAAACTTTTAAATAAATTTTTGCCTATGGATCCAGACATTTGGGACACCCTGTGTGTGTGTGTGTGTGTGTGTGTGTGTGTGTGTGTGTGTGTGTGTGTGTGTGTGTGTGTGTGTGTGTGTGTGTGTGTGTGTGTGTGTGTGTGTGTGTGTGTCTCAAAGGAAGGAGCACAAACGCCAAACACCAGCAACAGCAACAGCAACAGCAAAATGTCATTTTCTTTTTTGTGTGTTTTGCATCATTTTTCATCCTGAATGAGACGAAGAGGTATAGACAAGCAAGATGTTTGTGAAGCACACACAACATGCCGTCCTTTGATTTAGCGAGCCAGCGAAGTGATGGGAGGCACACTGAGTAATGATAACATAGCAAGTAAAAACTGCCTTGTACAACCGCTTCACAGCCCGGCGACAAAAACAAAAGCAACGGCTGCCCTTTTGATCGTGCAGGAAGAGAAAATGTCAAAGAGTTGGAGTCGGTGACAAAGGCCGTCAATCGCTCGAAGGTCAGGAAGCTATATGGACGGAGGTTGTTTTGGATCACAAGGGATATTATTGAGGATCAGCTTTTCTCTTAAGCACAAGCAACTTCATAACCAGTCGAGAAGTGCAGATTCACAAATCATGTCCTTTGTAGTCATCGCTTGAGAGCACAGAGTGTGCTCAAACAATTATCTCAATCAGAATCACTCCACAATGCATTTTGCACGCCATGGACAAAATGTAGAATGAGGAACTCGGTTTTCTGGTGAAGACTAGTGTCGAGCTGCGTCGGTCGGTACACAGGTAGAACAATGGATGAAATCAACAGAATGTTGATGGAGGTATGATGATCGACATTGGATGCAAGGAGAAGTTGACGTTTCGGACATTCACCCTTCGTTGGAGGGTTAATGCCTGAAAATGCAATCTTCTCGTTTCGCCTGACAGGTAGCATACATACCTCAATCAACGTTCCGTTGATTTCATCAATGGATTTTTCAAAAAAAAGGTTTTCATCATCAACGAAGGCGCCGCAAGAGGAATTCGCACGTTATCGGAAGACAACGTATTCACACAAGTGGAGGAACTCGTGCAAACGACGCGAGCCCTGCAGCGAAAAGGGTTAACACCGTGCAGCCAAAGGAAGAGTAGCGTTCAGCACCACACACAGACATTATCAACACAGCTGCAGCAAATCCATCCAGCGGAAAACACGAGCTGCCCCACGGGTCATGGGTTTATGTTTGCGAAAAACGAAAGCAACAAGAACACTCACAGAGCAAAACAGTCAAGTGTGCGAGTGCCGCGCTATCCACAATGCGTGCGCGTGGCATCGTGGGCTCACGCAAGGGCATCAATTAAAGTTGTTTCAAGGTGAAGTTCTTGGCAATTTATTTGACTATTAAACGTGGCCAGAGTTGGGGTGTATCTAACGAAGCAGAAAGTTTACATGGTAAACCCGTGCTAAAGTGAAAATGTTGAAAGTTGAACCATGGCAAACAAGGAAATTAAAAAACATGACGAGCGATATTGTAAGGCATTATCTGTTCGATTCAGCTTTGGATTCAGTTTCACTTTCAAGGCATGAAGGCAGATCATCTTTACAAACCAGACAAACTCATCACAGGCAGTTTATTCGCTGCAAATCTCGCGATTCTCAGCCTCAAACAGAGATAATATATTTTTCTTTAAACCTAAATGGGAAGAGAGTACATCGAAAAAGAAGAGGGTTTTAAAAAAAAAATACAAAATGATAGGTTCTGGGAACAAATAAATAAACAAACAAACAAATTCGAACGGCACTCTGTAGGAAGCGTACCACCGCTAGCCTGAATATTTTACGTTTTGTATCCCGCTGATGGGCCGGATCTGCATCCGAAACTCAACCAAAATCTCAGCAGGTTGTTCTCGTCACCGACCCAACTCGTCCACCAAGTTTCGTCCGAATCCATTCACAATGTTACGAGATATCCTGATACGTCATTTTTGGCCCAATCTCTCAATGGTGAAGAACCACTTTCAAAATCTCTCGCATCCGGATCCGGATCTTCACCGAAATCTCAAAATCGAATCAATTTGACTTTTTCGCACATCCAACCTGTCCACCAAATTTCATCCAAGTCCATCCACAACTTTTTGAAATATCCTGCTCACAGACAACAAAGAAACAGGGGTGAATACATAATCTCTGCCCACCTTCGGTCCACCATCGGTAAAAATCCACATTTTACTTTTAATTAATCTACTAAATATTCAAATTTATTCCCATTGTCTTGCATACACCACAATTCTTGCACATATGTTTATTGAGAAGGAAAGACTGATGTCAGCACATTGCTTCAGAATGTTTTCCTTCCGCCTGCTAAGCTGACTTGGTCTCGTGCTGTAAGCCACGGATTTCAAGTGTCCCCGTAGGACTAATGGCATTATATCTGGATTTGTGTGAGCCGTTCTACAAGGCCACGGCGTCCTATCCACCTCAAAGGTGTTGTTTCATCCAGCCAGTTTCAGGCAGTCGTGGCATCATGTGGCAGTGCCCCCATCCTGTTGAAACCACACTTTTCTCAACCGCACTCAAGGCATAACCATCCATATAAGGAAGCGAAACCTCTCGTCACATTGAGAGGTAGCTCGCACCGGAAACATCAATTTCGTAAAAGTAGAGGCCTTAACAGAACGTCACCATAAAAAAAGCACACCGCACCGTAATTAAAGGATCATATTGAACACGAGATTCATCCGTCCAATGAAGATTCTCACCGCTCCAATATCGGCAATTATGATGCTTGAAACTCCCGGTCGAACGCAGGGAGAATTCATCACCGAAGACGATGTCCGACAATCATGTTCCTTCCACATCGACTCTGTTGTGCATTACCCACTCACAAAATTCCATGTCAGTCAGCATCACCTCCATGGAGAGCTTGAACACAGGTCACCTTATATAGGTGGTATTTGTTTGACTTTAAGATTTTCGTGATGGAAGAACAGCTAACTCCCGTTTTCTTGACTAATATTTCTTAACAATTCATTTTTGGGCCATCTTGACAACATTTTCAGAGTTCCTTTCATCTGTAGAGGAGCGTGCACGAGGTTCATCAGCAACGCTTCCGGTCACTTTCGATCGTTTTACACTTTACTCACAAATCGATGAAACATTTGCTTGTCTGTGACATTACTGCTTTGAGCTCCCAAGGTTAATCATAACAAAACTTTCGAGGATCATATTTGTTACGATTCAATTAAATATGGGTTTTTAGCAGTCATGAGGAGGTCATTCGGCCTGTTATTGCCGTGCTGCACTCCCGAGGTAATTTATTTACGACAGCTTCACTCCTTTAGACCGTATTAGACCCCTAAGACCAATTGGACCCGGAAGACTTTTACACCCTTTATACCCCTTCATACACATGTAGACCCTGCTAAGACAGTTTACATCCGTTAGACTCCTTCACACGCATTCGACCCTTTTTACATCTCTCGACATTACTCGACCATTTGGACACTTTTCAGACCTACATATAGACCTTTGAAGACCCTTTTGGACACTTGAGACCCCTTTTGCTCTTTCACCCTTGGACCTCTTTAGATCAATTTTTCTCACAGACCTATTTAGACCCATTAGACATTTACATCCTTTGCACCCCTTAAACCCTCAAGGTGTTTTCAGACACTTTTTGACCTAAGAGCCTTAAGACACTTTAGACCACTTAGATACATCGGGGCAATACCCCTGGGCGTTCACCTGGTAGCGGCTGCACAAGATAACTAGGGAACCATTGGTAGGCCTGGATGACCCACAAAATATGCAACGGAGAATAAAGTAAATACGTATTTTGGGGGGCAACCCCCCCCTCCCCGTAGAAGTCCTAAAACCCCAATATTTTATCATGTTATGCACAAACTTTTGTACATCATGGGTGATGAAGGTGGTGGTCAAGTTCCATCGGAATTGTGTGTGTGGTTTCTGAGAAGAAAGGAAATGCATATTTTGGGGGGAAACACCCCCCTGTAGACCCTCTTAGACCCCGATATAATTTAATGGTGTGAAAAATCTTTGGTAGATCATGGGTGATGAACGTTGTGGTAAAGTTTTATCAAAACCGTATGTGCAGTTACAGAGTAAAAGTTGCAAGTATTTGTGGACAGAGGGATGATGTGCCATCCCATAAACTCCCCGGAACTGCGTTCCTATGAACCCCCTCTCTATCATATCCTATCATAGAGGTGAAATGGAACGAGGTTGCTTCGGTTACGGGCAAAACCCACTGCAATATCTGCTCACTGAATTTTTACACTGAATTCCTATTTCCACCGATACACTGAGACGGAGACTTAATTCCTTTGGTACCAGGTCTCTTCGGAGAATCCTTGGCTATCGCTGGTCGGATTTTGTGTCCAACGAGCGGTTGCTGAGAGAGACTCGGATGAGATTTGTTACCTGCATGGTCCGTGAGCGTCAGTTGCGGCTGTATGGACATGTGGCTCGTTTTCCTGACGCTGATCCTGCTCACCAGATTCTCTCAGCGAGAGAGTCTCATGAGTGGAGGAGGCCAATGGGCCGACCACGTGCCTCGTGGTTGCAGCAGGTTGACCATCATCTCAAGGAGATGGGGATGGGCCTGGCATCTGCCTGGGGGATGGCCAGACGGAGGCCCCTGGAGTACCGGCGGAAAGTGGACGTAGCGACGCGCTGTTCTGGGACATGCTCCCATACCTGACCTGACCTGACCGATACA
This sequence comes from Eptatretus burgeri, assembly GCF_056783735.1. Taxonomy (NCBI): domain Eukaryota; kingdom Metazoa; phylum Chordata; class Myxini; order Myxiniformes; family Myxinidae; genus Eptatretus; species Eptatretus burgeri. The sequence continues at coordinate 11,842,001 of NC_140965.1, read as the reverse complement.
CACTCCAAAAAATTGCTCATTTGAGGTGAGAAAACAACAAACCTGATGGAGGCAGGTAACCTACTAGTAGATACAGGCTTGTAATTACGAAAATGACGGGGGTTAATTATTAATTAGATAATTCATAATGAATGTTTGTGTACATGTTTTACAATCCCAATCAGCAACAACCAGGTTTAGATGTCTCGGCAGCTCCTTGACACCCAAGCCGCCCCCCCCTCCACCGACATCTGCTTTTTTTGCCTCTGTTACACTTAATCATGTTCCCCAATGTTATTTTTCTCCTGCTTGCACATTCGGCAACAACATGGCGAAAATACACGCGACTCCGGCACATGTTCTTATGACATTGTGAAGGCATGTTGCTGCAGGAGCACGTGTGGCACCCCAAGGCAAGGGGAAGTGTCACCACCAGGAGGTCGGGGGGGGGAGAAGCCTCACCCCAGGAGGTCGGGGGGGGAGAAGCCTCACCCCAGGAGGTCGGGGGGGAGAATCCTCACCCCAGGAGGTCGGGGAGGGGGGGGAGAATCTGAAGGAGACTGCTTTATACACTAAAAAGGAGGCGGTTATGAGGGGATATGATAGAGATGTTTAAGATAATGAAGGGTAAAGATAAAATAAGTGCAGAATAATTATTCAGCCAAGTAGAGTGATAGGACCAGAGCCTGTGAGTAAAGAGGAGGAGAGTTAAGACTGCAGTAAGGCAGGGGACTTTTACTCAGAGTAGTCAATGCATGGAATTGTCTCCATGGAAAGATAGTTGTAACAGCAACAGTGGACAAGTTTAAATTGGAATTAGAGAGGTGTAAAAAAGTATTGGAAATTTAGGGGTATAGGGATGTTGGTAGGACCTTTTGGTAGTTTGAGCATCGATGGGTGATTGTATACACATGTGTGGAGTGTTGTTTGTGGGGGTCTCATCAAGTGGTGTTGTGTGGTTGATATTGTGTAATTTTTTTTTTACACAAGAACTGGATTCATCTATGTCTCCTACCCTGGAAAGATAGAAAAAAAAAAAATCTAAAAAAAAAAAAAAATTTTTTTTTCCAAAAACAAACAAATTAACATTTAAAAAAAAAAACACTGCATTTTTATATTTTTGGTTTTGTGTTGATAAAACTGGTCTGGTGTTGACATGGTGAATGCATGATGGGCTGAGTGGCCTCCACCTGCAATCTAAATATCTTGTGTATGTACTTGGCTGCACCTGGAACAGTGAAACTTTTGACGTTAAGATGGAGCAGGAAGTAGGTAGGGTGGGTTTTTACTTTTAACCATCAGCACTCAAGCACCATACAAACAATCACTTTTTTCTTTGCACTCATGGCTGGTTTTAAAGCAATTGCCAATTCGTTATTTTATATGAATCTGGTGTGCTTTAGAAAGCCTGTGCTGATGACAGACGCAGCGATCCACAATAGTCATACTGGTACGGCGAATCATTTTTAATTATAAGTTGAAGTTGGAAGTAAAATAACTGTTCTCATCATGGAGAAAAAAAGCCCCGTGTGGGAATACTTTGAAAAATTACCGTGTGTCAAGAATGTGCATGTCATATATGAATCCGTAATACACCATTGGACAATGACGTTTTTTTGGAACTTGCATAAAAAATTTTCTTTTATAATATATATATATATATATATATATATATATATATATATATATTGTTTTTTTTTTTTAAGACCAATATACCAGTATATCGATAATAGAAAAATAATCGATCCCAACGGAGCCTAACAAACACACAGAGCGAATAGAAAGTGTACACCCCCTTTCAAAATTTTCACATTTTGTTACCTTATAGCCTGGAATTAAATTGCATTAAATCAGACTTTTTACACCTTCTTTTACACATCGTAACCCACAACTTCCAAGTGAAAAACAAATATTACAAACTTCAGAAAATTAATTAAAAATACAAAACTAGAATATCTTGGTTGGATTTTATGTGTCCAACCTCCTTAGAATACCAATCACCTTCAAAATCATACACCAAGTTAATTAGCCTACACCTGTGTCAAATTGTAGTGATTCTGAGTATTTCAGAATAAAATCAGATGTTCCTGTAGGTTTCCTCTACTGGGTTGTGTATTTCACAGCAAAGACTCAGCTATGAGCACCAAGGAGCTTTCAAAAGACCTCCGGGATTAAGTTGTGGAAAGGCACAGATCAGGACATGGGTATAAAAATATTTCAAAGTCCTTGAATAACCCTTGGGCCACAGTCAAGATGATCATTAAGAAATAGAAGGCGTATGGCAACACCAAGACCCTGCCTAGATCAGACCGTCCCTCCTAAATGGATGACCAAGCAAGGAGGAAACTGATCAGAGACGCCACCAAGAGGCCAATGGCAGCTTTGAAAGACCTACATTCCTTCATGGCAAAGGCTGGTCACTATGGGCATGTGACAATATCCCAAGCACTCCACAAGACTGGCCTGTACGGCAGGGTGGCAAGATTGGAAGCCATTAGTCAAAAAAGCCGATCTTGAGTCTTGTTTGAGGTATGCAAAAAACCCACTCCGGAGATTCTGAAGTCACGTGGCAAAAAGTTTTGTGGTCGAACGAAACAAAGATGGAACTTTTTGGCCTAAATGCAAAACGTTACGTTTGGCGCATACCCAACACAGCACATCACCGAAAGAACACCATCCCTACTGTGAAGCATGGTGGTGGCAGCATCATGTCATGGGGATGTTTCTCATCAGCAGAAACTGGGGCACTTGTCAGGAGAGAAGGGGAAAAGGATGGAGCAAAATACAGAAAAATCCTGGAGGTAAACCTGCTTTCTGCAAGAAAGCTGAAATTGGGATGGAAGTTCACCTTTCAGCATAGCAATGACATGAAGCATTTAGGTAAAGCTACACTGGAGTGGCTAAGGAACCAAAAGATCAATGTCCTTGAGTGTCCCAGTCGGAGCCCCGATCTACATCCATTCGAAAATCTGTGGCATGGCTTGAAGATTGCTGTCCATCAACGCTCCCCACACAACTTGACTGAGCTTGAACAGTTTTGTACAGAAGAATGGACAAATATTGTCCAATCAAGGTGTGCAAAGTTGCTGGAGACCTATCGCAGCAGACTCACAACTATAATTGCTGTCAAAGATGCTTCCACCAAATATAAACTCAGGGAGGTGACCACTTATCCAACCAAGACATTTTAGTTTTGTATTATTAATTAATTTTCTGAAATTTGTAAAATTTGTTTTTCACTTGGAAGTTGTGGGTTACGATGTGTAAATTAAGGTGGAAACAGTCTCATTTGATGCAATTTTATTCCAGGACAAAAGGCAACAAAAGGTGAAAATTTTGAAAGGGGGGTGTAGACTTTCTATAGGCCCTGTACATACATAAAGTAGACTACAGTAGATCTCTCACCTCTGAGATGTCTAGTCTATGTTTGGTTCTCAGCCCAGTTTACAGACAGTCATCCTGATGCTTGCCAGGCATGGAGAGGGAAGCATCAATGTTTGTGGCTTCCCTCAAATGGACGTCAAGACGGTTGCCCCGTCTGCTGACATTCGTTTGTGGACGTTAACTTTGTCAAGGTGTCCTTCCGAAAGATTAGGTGCGCAATCGCCAGCACCCTGAAACAAATACAAATTCCTGCTCTCACCAATAGGGGGCCACAGTCATGCTCCCAGCAAATTATGCCACACTTAGCCCTGTGCTGCACATGAAAGGTGAAGAAGGAGAAGACATATCTCACATTTAGATCCAGTAGGTGTTAGGTATATGGTTATCAAATTCAAACAAACAAGTACTTTAGCACCATTTTTAAACAACCAACACAGAGCCATTGAAAGTAAACACAGAGCCAGCCAACACAGAGACTCAAAATGCCAGCTGACTGGGACAATCTCAATTTGCAACGCTTTCTCATGTGGAATGGATTCCCACACGTGTTGAACTAGGACGAATGCAGGATGATATTGGCAAATCAATCAACAGCAACTGCGACCTTTCACAGCTGGAGCACAGAAAAACTTGAGGTTTTGATACACCGTAGTTGTTAAAATTGCTGCCAAATACCTGCTACAACTGGCTAATAAACAGAATCCGAAGAAGACGCCAACACAGGAATGTCGGGAATGGCAAAGAAAGGTCACAGAAGCAGTGTGAAGGCTCCTTTATTTATCAGAACCAAGGGAAAGGGAAAAGGGCATGGGCCGAGTGCACAGAAATGTGCAAAATAAATAATTTCAACGTAGCCTGACTGAAGTGCTCATTTATAACACATTTCAAATCTCAAGGCCTGACAACCCAAATCTCTCGAAGGAAGCTTGCACCAGTCACGCAAAAAAAAATTACCCACACAAGCAAAAAAAAAATATATATATATATATAAAAACTTGGAGAGAATGATAACTAGTGCTCCGTAAGGAGAGAACAATAAAGCGCATTCCAGTCACACGACTCGCAGTTGGACGATCAAAGGGTTCGCAAGTCACGTGCTGAACTTTTCATTCGGTAATACAATTACCAAAAGGGTCACACCAGGTCCAAGGATTGGTCTAAATGCCAAATGGCATCAATATAATTTCTTTTTACATGCATCGCCAGACACGTGGTGTTATGGCTCGGTAGGGCATCCACTCTGAGTACGAGAGGTCGGCGGTTCGAAACCAAGCGAGTCACACCAAAGACTGTAAAAATGGTACTTGCATGACAATCAGCATTTAAAAAGGATAGAGTACAAACAAACAACCATAGGTTGGCAATCACAGCAAGGCTTCCATGGGAATAAATGCCTCCTCCTGCATTGAAGTTCCTTGAAAGCGCATGTATATTATTATTATTATTAATCCACTGTGGATGACATTATTCTCCCGAAACGTTTGTTGAATAAAAATGTTTGCAGCTGGATGGAGTACTACTCTCCCTTGTGGGCTGGCTCCCCTGCCTCACATCTTGCTCAGCTTGACGCCATGGAAACCAAGGTTTTCAAGATAATTGGAATCTCTTGAGATGAAGCTGAGTCTATGGGCTGATTACTTCGTCAACAGGTCGTTGGTCACCCTGTGTTCTTCCGTCTCATTACTGGCCTTGTACGACCTGCCCTCTCTGTACTTTGCCCCCCCCTACCCCCCAAAGTTTCTGCAGGGTGCCAAAAAACCGCCTTTTGGAGAAACTACCTAAATCCAGGATCACTGCATTTGCCCCTCTTTTTTCCCCACCTGTGGAACCAAATTCAACATTCTCTTCAATCTCATTCTTCCTTTGCGGTGGTCTTCAAGACAGCTGTTCACCACTATTTTAGATCTTCCCCAATCCAAAGCCATGATCTTTTCTACCCTCGTTAACGCCCCCCCCAACCCCAACCCCCATTCACTTTCAAATTTCTATTTTTTTCCTTCCTGAGAATTTCTCTCTGAATCCATATTGTCCACACCATGGTTCCTTTCCTGCCCTCCTCCCCCATTCCTTCTCACACCCATTGGTCGTCCAAGTCTCCCTCTGTTTTGGGCTTCAACTCTCCCTGTTGGTGTTCGACTGTTCCTTTTGTTCTTTTGCATCCTAATTCGTTCAGTGTTCTCGCTCTTCCATGAGCCTCGACTGTATACAAAAAAAAATTCACAGATACGAGATTTTTGCCAAGCCCCACCGACCTGACAATAGCGGCCGCAAACATTTTTAAGATCAGGCTTCTCCAAAAAGCGAGATAAAATGTCATCAAGATTCCAGCCAGGAAATCACAACCGATGGGTGCAGCGTGCAGGACACGGAGGCTGCCAGAATATCGACCCTTACGCCCCACCGATTCAAGGCAACTCACCTTCAGAATAAACACTTCAAATCCTGTATTCAGCCTTAGGAATGGAGTGATGGTCCGGTGATCCCCCTCACGATACGTATCCCTTTGCATAAACCCCAAAAGCCTCGTTTCATCGTGACGATACGCAACTCTTTTTAAGTCAGACATCACGGTGTATAATCTATCTTCAAGATAGCATTTATTTAGCATGCAGGCACAGGATTGATAATTTTGGAGTGGACAAGATCTACAAATGTGCTTCTACGCCATTACATTCCAAAGCAGTACCATGAAACAAATAATGCGCATCACGTACGAGTTCTGCACGACAAATGCACGCGTTCACTGCGTACTTCAAGAAACACATCCACATGCACAACACAAGTTCAACTGCAGCACACAAACAAAATATGCTTTGAGGAGCAATTTCTTTGGCTTCGAGCTCACCGCTTGCAAAAAGAATTACGTCACTTCTTGTGAACCGGCCATGTGTAGAGCACATCAATTAACGTGTGGCACACAACTGCCTGCGTTACAAGATGTGGTCAAAGAGCTGCAGATGTGCTGAAGGTTCTCATGATGGTCTGAGAACTTCATGAACCTTTCACTTTACTCGTGCATCTCCAATGGTCTCACATGCCGATGGTCCTACTCAGCCGCTCGTCTCTTCTGCAATGTAACATGTGCCCAACAGCTATTTCGTATATTTGTCTCTGAGATACTGTACATAAGTCAAGTACGAACATGAGCATACATTCGTGTTGGCATATGTACGACATTGTTCATCAACACGATACATCTCAAGTTCCACTGCAAACAGCTGCTGCATCATGTAATACAAGTGCTGCATGCACCAGAGTTTGCTCATTTTTTCTTGGCTGGTGCATGGACCTCTCATCAGGTCAGGTCAGGTCAGGCCAGGCCAGGCCAGGCATGCATCGAAGCAGCACGTCGTCACGTCCACTTTCCGCCAGTACTACAGGGGCCTCAATCTGGCCATCCCCCAGACAGATGCCTGGCCCATCCACATCTCATTGAGATGCTAATCAACCTGCTGCAGCCACAAATACATGGTCTGCCCGTTGGCTTTCTCCACTCACAAGGCTGTCTCACTGAGGGAATCTGGTGAGCAGGATCAATGTTTTTCTCCTATCATCAAAGAATGGGGGTCCCGGAGGCTTTGCCCCATCCCGTCATCCAGTGAGTTGCCCTGCGAAGAGCAGCTGCACAGGAGGTACTCCCAGAGTGTAGGTTTTTCTTCGTTTTACTTGTGTTTTTATGCCTCTGCTGAAGAAGTCGCCGGAGGCAAAATGTTTTCCGTTTTTCAGTGAAACAAAAATTTCACCGTCAGTGCGACTACTTATGGAGAACGTTTTTAATGATAATGACATCCATAGGTCACGTGGTGTGGCAGCCATGTTGGAAAGAAGGAAAAAAACCTTTGGATCTCATTCTCCGAAATCATTCCATGGAAAAAACTGAAACTTGGTACATGTGAAGTACTCCCCATGAGTAATAAATGTGATTTCTTGATGATGTCAGAGGTGTCTGTTATGGTGTCATAATTGCATTTCAAACGCTTTATCCAATCGGTATGAAAATTTGAGGGTCATTTATGGATTAATTGTTTTGGGAAGGGGGGGGGGGAAATTGACGACTCATCGGTCACGTAGTTCGGCAGCCATTTTTTTTTAACATAAAAGCCTTCAATAATAATGTGGGTTGAGGCATATCTGTCAACGTCATGACGTCGAAGAGTGCCGTTCCAGTTTGTGTATGGACATACGCAGAAACAGTTGGACACGAGATATGGATATCCGTTGCCTGACAAGGAAGTCCTCCACCCTTTGATAGGTTTTGTTTTTAATCCTGGTGGGTGTCCATATCCGTACACCATCCTCACCAGGAAACCATGCGGAGGGGTACGGTTTAGTTGCTGACGACCCGACCATGAAACAGGTTAGTACAGGTTTACATGGTACCTGTAGCAAGTCACAGATCTGGCCTGACTTGACAATACTGTCTGTGGATATACCTCTCATCAGCTCTCCGTGAACTTTGAACCTTGTATTTAGAAGAAAAGAAAAGAAAAAAATAAAGTCCTCTACACTTTTTGATGTGCCTCACAACTCAAGTATAATTATTACCTCCACCATCAAAGGTGGACGGAGGTTATGTTTGCAACCCTTTTTGTATGTCGCTTTGTTTGTTTGCGAGCAGGATATCTCAAAAGGGTATGGACATATTCGGATGAAATTTGGTAGACAGGATGGGTGTGTACAGATTCAGATGAAACTTGGAGGACAAGGGCGAATTGATCCGAATTGGTGAAGATCCATATCCGGATTCGAGAATTTATTTTTCAAAGTGATTCTTCACCATTGAGAGATGGGGCCCAAAAACGATATATAGCATGACATCTCAAGAAGTTATCGACAGATTTGGACAAAACTTGGTGGACAAGTTGGGTGTGTGACAAGGATGAATGGATTCATTTCAGTGAAGATCCGGATTCAGATCCAGATACGAGAGAGGTTTTTTTTTAATCTTACAAGTTATTCTTCATCACTGAGAGATGGGGCCAAGAATGATATATAATCATGACATTTCAAAAAGTTGTGGACGGCTTATGACAAAACTTGGTGAATGAGTTGGGAATGTGAAAATAACCGGCCAATATAATTTTGCTTAAAGGCCCGGTCACACCTTGACGTTTTAGCCAGCGATGGCAACGTATTAAAATGTATGTAAAACGCTGGCTTACGTTGAACTTTTGATGTTTTTTTTTTAAAGATTCGGACGTATTCATAGCGACTTGGTCTTATGTATAACGCATTGGTAACGGACAAAGAACGTTTCGTTGTGTTATAGATAACTTATACCAACGAATGCTGAACCTGTTGTCGGCCTACACAACCGATGCCCAACGATAGTCTAACTTAGGCATAGCGCGCTGCACGCATTGCCGACGATGTCGTGACGTAGCCTATTAAAAGGCTGACGCACAACGATTCGAATCATAACTGCCGTAGAAATGGAAGTGACAACATCGCGGTCACACCTTGGCGATCTTGCCAGCATATGCCGACCTAAGAAAAATGTGTCTAAAACGTCGGGGCACGTCAAATACGGTATGAGTAAGTTTGGTATACGTGAGTAGAACGCTAAATTATGCTATCATACGTCGTAGTAAGTAGAGTACGTCAAGAAATTTTAAACATGTTCAAAATTCTACGACGTACTCGGCGTATGACACACGTTCAGCATGCGATGGGGATAAGTTTTACACACGATATATGGACGCTTACACACGTCCACAAAGGCTACTTATAAGCTACTCATAAGTCGAAACACGTCGCGGTAATGACTTTTTTACGCGAAACTTATTTCTAACTTATGTTTGACGTGCTTTGAACCAATTCTTTACGTAGTCCCAACACACATCGACGTATGTAGACGTATTCCAATGACGTCTTCCGGTCGACAAAAAAAATAAATGAACGTGTTTCTAGCTTACAACTGCCATATAAAGACGTGTTCCCAGCGGTTTTGGGAATTGGTATATAAAAATGCTGCTCATAAAAGGGGAACCCAACAGTGTTTTCTTGTCCTTTTTGAGTCGATGTCCATGTCAGCAGTAACAGTATCAGTATCAGTATCAGTATTAGTATTAGTATTAGTAGTAGTTTGTTCATGTTGGCAGTAGTAGGCAAGTGTGAGGGGGAGGGTGTGGGTTATGATGGATCGTCCTTGTGTCCGCGTGTCCACGGGTAGGAGACATCTTTTCACCATTGTTCGAAGTTCTTCGCGGCTAATTTTTTATGGGGCTTTTTCAACAATGAGCTATAGCTTGTTTTTACGATTTAGGTCTATTCATAACGGGTTGGACAAATGCACAATGAACTAATAATGTGCATAGAGCGCTTTGATTACTTATAGATACGATATACCAACGAATAATTATCGTGAAGCCGGCGTTCACAAACTATGCCCAACGATAGCCTAACTTATCCATATCGTGCGGCAGTTTATCTTTGCCGGTGACGTGGGGTTTGCTATTCATAGGCTGCCACTCAACGATTTAAATGGCTGCATCTCCACGATTGAAAGTAGACGCTTGCGCTCAACAATTGGATTTTTTTTACACTCAACGACTTTTAAACGGTACCACTCAGCTATTTTCATTGTTTACAATGAACGATTTAAATTGCTGTCACTCGCCTTTGTTTTTTGACGCTGGGGTTTGGAAATTTGAAGCGTTTCTTCTGAACGTGTTAAAACGCTCAAACTCGACTATTTTAAATAGACGTTGCCGATTGGACAATTGGAATCATAGCCAAGCTAGACATCGAAGTGTGAACATCCTCGTCATGCCGAAGAAAAGTTTGAAGAATGCTGCAAATAAGTGTCCTGGCCGTGGCCGTGGACGCTGACGCAAGGACGATCCGTTATACTGACGTCTTTCAGCCTATGAGTAACTTAAAAGTAACGTCTGTCGACGTGTGGAAACGATCGCGTAACGTGCCAACAACACGTTAATCATAGGTTAGAAATAAGTTGCGGGTACGCTAAACATTACCTCGGCGTGTCTCAACTTATGATTAACTTACAAGTAGCATGTGTTGATGTCTGTCAACGATCGCAGACCGTGCATACAACTTGTGGCCAGCGTAGCGGAACGTGTGAGTCATACGCCGGCATACGTCGTGAAATTTCAAGCATGAAAAAATTTGAGGACAACCAAAAAGTACAACGTTTAAAGCCAGCGTACAACGACGTATGGCAGTGTTTTTCAGCAGGCTCTCAATGTTATCAAAACTTAACCATAACGTATTCAACGTGTGCCAGCGTTTTAGAAAAAAAATTCAAAAATCGGCATACGTTGGCTAAAACGTCAAGGTGTGACCGGGCCTTAAGGTCGGCATTCAGATCCGGCCTATCAATGGCCTACACAATGTAAACTCTTCAGCCTGTCAGAGGTACGCGGTCTACAGAGTGCCGTTCTCGTTTCATATCGTGTGTTTCGAGAGCTAAATAGTAAACCATTCTAGAGAATGATGGACTTTGAATGAGTGCAACGTTTCATTTGAATTTCCACGAGGAAAACATTTCTTATCGCATCGGTCGCGTGAAGCACGGCGTGTGAACGAAGCAGAAGTGGCATTGAGAGAATGGCATATTGCGTAGCGTAATGAGCGAAAACTTTCCAACAATTAACCACGAACGAGCAGACCTTTTGCCATCCCAATAAATTACCATACTGGCATCTAAATGAACTCGGTGGAATGGGAAGTTCGTTTACATTACATTACTCTGAAAAATAGAAACTGTTATCGTTTTCACAGCGTCCTTGTCCTTCAAATGGTTAAAAAAACCAAAAACAAATATGTAGACATTTCAAATAATAGTAAGCTTGTTGCCAAAAATATCACGAAAAAACCCCAAAACAAAACAAAAACAAAGTAGAATGCATACCTCCGCCAAGCTGAACAGTTTACGTTTTGTATTCCACCGATAGGTCGGATCTACATTCGGGCCTGGACCAAAATTGAATTGGCTCATTCTTGTCACCTACCCAACTCATCCACCATGTTTTGTCATAACTCGTCCACAACTTTTTGAAATATCATGTTATATATCGGTTTTGGACCCATCTCTCAATGATAGAAAAATCAATGAAAGAATTATTGCATGTGGATCTTCACCAGAATAATAAAATAATCAAATCTTCCTTGTTACACACCTTACTTAGCAACCAAATTTCATCCGAATCCGTGCACAAGCTTTTCAGATATCGTGCACATAAGTAAATAAAAAAGGGGGGGGTGAAAACATAACCTCAATCCATTGCAGATGGAGGAGCACGTGATAAAATGAATTACACGGGGTTTGGCACAAATTTCAAACAAACACTTGGAACTATCGTTGTTGAAAAACCTTCAGGAAAGCCAAGCAAACAAAGATAAAAGTGTTTCAAATGTCGTTTTCAATCTTCTGCGCTGGGTGCAAGTTTTCTTTGAGACCAAATGTATTAATACATGACGACATGAAACAAGTATTTTGTGGAACCCACAACTTGGAAAAAATAAATAAATAACGCAACATTTCATTGCACATTCCGAGTTTATCTACAAGATATATCAAGGAAATGTTTCGGCCGTGTTCCAAATGGCAGGAAAGGCCACGAAATCCTCAGCCCCCAGAAGCAGCTGCAAAGTAGAAGGAAAAAAAAAAAAAAAAAAAAAAAAAAAACATGAAACACATCCGGTTTCTAACCAAGTTTGTAGTAACTCGCTCAAGCAACTGAGAATCAAAAAAACAAGGAAACCTTAACTTCAACAAGGTTTTACGTGCAACTTCAACTGACTTGCAATGATGTTTAGCTGCACGTGGTGCTGATTAAAACCGTTAATACAACGAGAAAGGCATGCAGTAGAGCGCATACCCAGGGTGAACAGATCACATTTTGTATCCCACGATAGACCGGATCTGCATCCGGACCGAAACCAAAATGTAATCGGCGTGTTCTTGTCGCCTTACCCAACTCTTCCACCAAGTTTCGTCCGAATCCGTCCGGACAACTTTTTGAGATATCATGCTGTTTTTCCTTTTTGGCTAGAATCTCCCAATGGTGAGGAATAGATTTTAAAATTGGAGAATGAAATTTGGTCGACAGCTCGGCAATTCTAATGTGGACCCGGATCTTCAACAAAATCGAAACCATTCGTCATTGGCACACACCCAATCTGTCCACAAAGTTTAATCTGGTTCCGTGCATAACTTTGATGAGATATCCTGCTCTAACACAAACAAACAAACAACAGTCAGACAGACAGAGACGTGAAAACATCACTTTCGGTGGCGGAGGTAATAGTGTCAGACAAAATGTAACCAACCATGAACCATAACAATATTATTCAGGCAGGTAAGGAATCTACCTACAAGCAGCTCCAAAGACATGTGATGTGAAATCGCATATGAAGTATGAGAATTGTAACCGAATCGATCAAATAAAATTGACCTTTGGTCTGCTGCATGTTCTTTATTACGGGTCATTCCATGTCAAATCATCAAAGAATCTGCTGTCATCTCTCAGATTTTTGTAAAACTTTGGGAACCAATTGGGACCCATGAAAAACGGCAAGAACTCAAATATTTTTGCTAACAGCCTCTTAATTAGTGAGATACAGACTAACGAACTTTGGACTAATTAGCACGACGTCGCGAATTCAAATGGCCATATCTCTAAAAGTATAACACCGAGAGAGCTGGTTTTGGTGTCATTTTAAAGGTATTTTCATGCCCTATGAATTTGTCTGGGCAACATTTTCCTACCTCCAACCACAAAAAAGTTATCACAAAATATAAACTTCAATCATGAATCCCCAAAAAATGTATCCTTCAAATTTCCTCAAATTCATCCCAGAGGTACCTTGTGATGTCAAGAAGCTTCCACATAAATTTTGTGATGGGCACTCCAATAGTTTCTGAGATATGAGCAATAATGTACATGTACGTATGGCATATAGGTTCGAAAATCAGCATTTGTAATGTATTATACAATCAATAAGTGAGTTCAAGTACACAGTGTTCACCAACCTGACTTAGGCTTTCAATTTCCTCTTCAATGCAGCAACAGCAGCACTTGTTTCTTCCCCTCAGGCCCAGTTGAAAATGAAAGTACATGATACTTCAAAGCAATTGATGGTCGTTCCCTGTGTTCCCTGTGTTCCCTGTCATGGCTAGGTTAGAATGATTGTATAATACATTACAAATGCTGATTTTCGAACCTATATGCCATACGTACATGTACATTATTGCTCATATCTCAGAAACTATTGGAGTGCCCATCACAAAATTTATGTGGAAGCTTCTTGACATCATAAGGTACCTCTGGGATGAATTTGAGGAAATTTGAAGGATATATTTTTTGGGGATTCACGATTGAAGTTTATATTTTGTGATAACTTTTTTGTGGTTGGAGGTAGGAAAATGTTGCCCAGACAAATTCATAGGGCATGAAAATACCTTTAAAATGACACCAAAACCAGCTCTCTCGGTGTTATACTTTTAGAGATATGGCCATTTGAATTCACGACGTCGTGCTAATTAGTCCAAAGTTCGTTAGTCTGTATCTCACTAATTAAGAGGCTGTTAGCAAAAATATTTGAGTTCTTGCCGTTTTCACGGGTCCCAATTGGTTCCCAAAGTTTTACAAAAATCTGAGAGATGACGGCAGATTCTTTGATGATTTGACATGGAATGACCCTTACATGCAATGGCTCTCACAGCAATATGTTATCACACCCAAATGAAATTCGGCAATTCTATATCGACTGTACGTATGTATGTATAGTCATGGCCAAAAATATTGACACCCTTGCACTTTTTTCAAACAATACACCATTTCTTCCTGACGATTATTGAAATTAAATCATATTTTGGGATTCACAAATGTATTTCTTTGGTTTACAGTGGAACAAAACCAAAAAGCTGAAAAAAATTACTAAATCTTAGCTTATTCCACACAGAAATCCTAAAATAGCCCGGACAATATTATTGGCGCCTTTTAGAAGTTGTTGGAAATAATTAGATTTCAAGCAGGTGATTCTCCTTTACTTTGGAATTGAACTCACACGTGGTGCCTGAATTATAAAAAGAAAACACTCATTCATCCAGTTTGAATCGAGAAAAGGAGTCATTCTGCTGTTTTGTGTCACTGCGTGCACCACAATGAGCAAGGAGAAAAGAAAGGAAACCAGAGAATTGTCTGAGGAGGTCAGACAAAAGATTGTAGCCAAGCATGGACAATCTCAAGGCTACAAGTCCATCTCCAGAGACCTTGATGTTCCTGTGTCCCCTGCATGCAATGTTATCAGGAAGTGGAACTGTGCATGAGGAAGCCGGCTGTGAAGCCGGTGAAATGTCGCTTGAGACCGGGTTTGCTCTTGCTTTTTTGCTCAAATTAGCGGAGTCGATCTAGTTTTTTTGTTTTGGTTGGAAGCGCTTTCTTCTTCTTTAAAGATAAAATAAAAATTTATGTATAGTCTTCACAAACCATTACAAAGTGACAAAGCTATGAAAAATGCAGATAAAATGTGAATAAGTCAGATGAACAGAGAAAATAGGGTTTTAGGGTGTATTCATAGGGGGGATCAATTATAAACAAGAGGTGGTTTTAAGATTGTATAGGAATTTAGTGAGGGCCACATTTATCATATTGTGTGCAGTTTCATTCACCAGAACTTAGCAAGGACATAGATGCCAGAGAGATGGTTCAGCGCAGGGTGACTACATTGATTCTGGGCCGAGCTAGATGAAGCTACGAGGAACGGCTGAAGGAGACACGGCTTTATACACTAGAAAAGAGGCGGTTACGAAGAGATATGATAGAGATGTTTAAGATAATGAAAGGTATCGATAAAATAAGTGCAGATTAATGACAAGTCTGAAGATGACGATGGTTCATGAGCGGTATTTGACGATGTAGATTGTTTCAGAAGTCAAGGATGAGACAATGTAATAATGTTTGACCAAGTTATAAAAATGATCAACATGATGTGGTACGAGTGACAGGTTATTAGCTGCAAAATGTTGAAAACCCGGTTTCATTCAACAACTTTAAAAATTTGACCTTTGCATAACCTTTAACGGTCACAAAACAATGTTGTGGACATTAAAATAAGGAAACAGGATACGTGCTATAGCTTAATGGAGTTAGTTCGTCGAAGAAGGTTGAAAACCCGGTTCGATTCCCACAACTTTGAAAATTTGACCTTTGTGAACTTTAAAGGTCAAAGGTCAAGGATTATGACCTTTGGTGCAAAACTTCCTCTGGAACATTCCAGGAACAACATAACGTCATATAGGCTGTATGGCATTTCGCACTCCTCGGATTATCCATACTTTGATGAAATCAGTGTAAAAACAAACTTGAAGGGGGAGCCCTGGGCAAGGTGTTCGAGATAGAGCAAAATGGTTTCAAGACTTTCGGTGGGGAATGACCTCAAGATTATGCATAAAAAAATATTGTCATCCTCACTCTCAAAGTTTGGGCGGTCGTATGATTTTTATGTCAAAATTCGAAATTTTCTAAGTTCATGACCTTGTGACCTTGACCTTGCGACGAAAATGAAAAATTGAGCTCCGTGGGGCTATGCAGGTGCCATTGAGCTAACCAAATACCAAAACCCCTGCCAGATTCGACAAACCCCTCGGAGAAGATGGATTTTTATGTCAAAATCGCAATTTTCTAAGTTCGTGACCTTGTGACCTTGACCTTGGGACAAAAATGAAAAAAAAAATAATAATAATAAATCGAGCTCCGTGGGGCTATGCAGGTGCCATTGGGCTAACCAAAATACCGAAACCACTGCCAGATTCAACAAACCCCCTAAGAGAAGATACAAATTGAAATCGGCTACCCCCTAAAAACAAAATTCGCAATTTTCTAAGTTCGTGACTTTGTGACCTTGACCTTGGGACGAAAATGGAAAAAAAAAAAAAAAAAAAATCGAGCTCCGTGGGGCTATGCAGGTGCCATTGGGCTAACCAAATAGCAAAACCCCTGCCAGATTCGACAAACCCCTCGGAGAAGATGGATTTTTATGTCAAAATCGCAATTTTCTAAGTTCGTGACCTTGACCTTGGGACGAAAATGAAAAAAAAATAAAATAAAAAAAAAAATAAAACGAGCTCCGTGGGGCTATGCAGGTGCCATTGGGCCAACCAAAATACCGAAAACCCCTGCCAGATTCGACAAACCCCCTAAGAGAAGATACAAATTGAAATTGGCTACCCCCTAAAAACAAAATTCGCAATTTTCTAAGTTCGTGACTTTGTGGCCTTGACCTTGGGATGAAAATGAAAAAAAATAAAATAAAAAATAAAAAAAAAACGAGCTCCGTGGGGCTATGCAGGTGCCATTGGGCTAACCAAATACCAACACCCCTGCAAGATTCGACAAACCCCTCGGAGAAGAATTTTTTATGTCAAAATCGCAATTTTCTAAGTTCGTGACCTTGTGACCTTGACCTTGGGACGAAAATGAAAAATCGAGCTCCGTGGGGCTATGTAGGTGCCATTGGGCTAACCAATTACTGAAACCCGTCAGATTCGACAAAACCCCGAGGAGAAGATGCAAATTGAAATCGGCTACCCCCTAAAAACACGTTTTTTTGGGCGTGGCTCCGCCCGTAATGGGCGCACCATGCCCATTTTCAGGAAAACACAACGAGATCATGATATAAACCTCCCACCAAAATTTCATCAGGATCGGATCAAAACCCACAGAGCTATGCTCGGGACAGACAGACAGACAGACAGACAGACAGACACACAACAATAACGAATATAGTGGCCATATTTTTTGTGAAAATATTTTTTCGTGAACCAATAAAGCAGAGTAGACAGTGATAGGACCAGGGGCCATAGCTTGAGTGATGAAGAGGGGAGTTAAGACGGTAGTAAGGCAGGGGACTTTTACTCAGAGTAGTTAGCATGGAATGGTCTCCCTGGAAAAAAGTGAGTGCCACTCCCTCAGCAGAATAGATGCTCTGAATACAGCATGGTGCACAACAATAACATTAATAATCAAATATAATACACACATTCTCACTTGACATGATATAATGTACAGACAAAACAAACAAACAAACTAGAGGGGGGGCACTCGGTAGAGTGCAAAACCTCCGCCGCCATTACTGCTAGGTCACTCAAGTGAACCTGATATCCTATTCATTCAATTTGACGTCAACAGTGCTCACAGAGTTATAGTTTGCAACTTTCCCTTTTACTTTTAACTTTTACATAGTCAATTCATTCGTCATAACTAGATTCCTTGAGACAGAAATTGATTTTACGTGGGTATATCCACCTGAAGTTCCAAAATCAGCCGCAATTATAATTTTGGCATGTTTTTTTTTGTTGGAAATCACTTATAACATGTAGAAATGCAAAAAAAATCGAAATTTTGTTGAAAAAAATTTGCAAAATTTTTTTTTCTCCAACAATTTTTTTTGGGGGGGCGGGGGTTGGAAATCACTTAAAACATGTAGAAATGCAAAAAAAAGAAATCGAAATTTTGTTGAAAAAAAAGTTGCAAAAAATTTTTTTCTCTAAATTTTTTTTTGGGGGGGGGGGTTGGAAATCACTTAAAACATGCAGAAATGCAAAAAAAAAGAAAATTCAAATATTTTTTTCTAATTGGCCACCATAACGGCCATATTGGATTTTGGACCAAGTCCAAAATTTAATGGCATGATCCTTGGACCAGACCTAACCCCCCACCAAGTTTCGTCGAAATCCGTTGAGTTTTTCCGTAATACTGTTCACAAACAAACAAACAAACAAACTAGAACGGGCACTCAGGAGAGCGCATACCTCGCCAACGCTACATTTCCCCCCCCCCCAAAAACCATTGATTGTGAGGGTATTTAATCCCATACCACATCTGCCATCTCATATGTGTTATGATGGCTTAAAAACATTAAATTTCCTGCTGTTTGACACTGATTCACGTACATTGTACAATTTCTGTATGAAATCCCTGACCTTTTTGGGTGTCGGTGTCAAGTCAATCTGATGACAACTGGTCACATTATAAGAAATAAGTTCAGTGACACCCCCCCCCCCCCCATGCTTTAAACTCACCAATAAAGTCACTGTCAAATATTACACATCACAGGATAGGGAATTGAATTCTAAACATTTTGAATCTACTTACATGCAAATTGTATAAGAATTGACCGCGTTATGATAATAAAGGTCATTGACCCCCCTGACCTTTGACCCAAGCCGCTAACAAAGGTAATGACGTCATTGTGTCATATCATATATCACAAGATCGGGCATTGAATTCACAACATTTTGGCATTGGTTGCATGCAAATTGGATTAAAAAAAAACGACCGCACTATGGCAAAATGACGATTTTGACCTTTTCATGACCTCGACCTTGACCTTTGTACTTTTAATTTTGTAACTGGTATTAGAGTGTGGGGAACAGAACAGTCAACATTTTGGTGTTGGTTTCATGCAAATCGGATAAGAATTGACCGTGTTATGACTAAAACCGCACATTTTGCAATGTCGTGACCCCCCCTGACCTTTGACTCCCAACCGCAAATAAGGGTTATTACGTCATTGTGTCATGTCACATATCAAGATGGGGCATTGAATTCTGGACATTTTGGCATAAGTTGCATGCAAATTGGATACAAATTGACCACGCTATGGTAAAAAGACGATTTTGACCTTTTCATGACCTTGACCTTTGACCCGATCGCTCCGAAAATCTAATCAAATGGTCCTCGGATAATAACCAATCGTTCCACCAAATTTGCTGCGATTCAGTTCAATACTTTTGGAGTTATGCGAATAACAAACAAACAAACACACATATTCACAAATAAATAAATAAATAAATAAATAAATAAATACACAGCGATCAAAACATAACCTTCGCAACAAAGTTTGCGAAGGTAACAAACAAACCGAAAGGGGTGAAAACAGTAATCTCCATCCATCTTCGATGGCGGAGGTTAACAAACAAACAAAAAATTGGACATATACAACTTAATCATACATGGTTAATCTCAAGGAGGTACGGGACCGACCATTTTACATCAGGCTTGGCGGTGTAACAGTCTGCAACATCGACTGAGTCTTGAAGGTCTGAGGTTCGAGTCAAACGAAAGACGAAAAATATTATGTGCTGCATCCTTCATTGACGCTCAGAATTTTAAAAGGACAGAGCACAGCCAAACTACCATATGTTGGCAATCAAAGCATGGGCTTTGATGGACGTAATGCCCTTCTCCTGCATTTAAGTTCCTTCTATTGTTATATTCCAGGCGACGTCTGTTTACTCCTCTACGCCAGTTACTTCTGCATACATATTGAAACCGATCAACTGCCCCAGATGCTACTTCCTGCCCTGGAAGACCATTGCATGCGGTAACAATTGTATAAAATACCACTGCCTTGCTTCTCTTCCAAATGCATCATAAATTGCTCTTTCCCCCTCGACATTTTTTTGGACTGTGAATCGTTATTTGGCCCTATTAGTCCGGCGGATTATGAAAAAAATTGTGATTTTTTTGATAAAAGCATGAAACTTGGGATATAAGTTAGTTATGGCATACCAATGCATATCTGATATGGGGACATTTGTGATTTGACCTACTTCCGGTTTTATTCAAGATGGCCCCCAATTTGTCAGAAAAATGTGAATAAGCTCTATCTTCACATATATAATCAATAATTTAGCGGTTTCTTGCTATGAAAGAATCATGAGTAATGTAAACATGCTTCTCTGAGCAATATATACAAAATAAATAGATAAAAACTAATATATATATATATATATATATATATATATATATATATATATATATATATATATATATACACATTATGCACACAAATTCTTATTATTCTGACGTATTGTCATTCATTTGTTCTAAATGAGTTGATTAGATCGAACACTGAGTAATATCATAAGGTAATCATACTTAAATAACATTAAAAGACATTTGAAGCAACTATAAATACATTTCAGCAACAATGATTTCTCCCTCCTTTCAAAATGGCCGCCAGCAGACAGCTTTTGGCGTGATGGATCTCCCAGATAAAAGGTGCATATTTGAGCGATCAAATGAGTTTATAGTTAATAAAATGAATTGAATTTGTACATTAGTGACTAGCAACTATTAATACAAGGTAAACGGTTTAAATATTTGTATTAATATGCCCAGCAGAGAGATATTTCAATAATCAAGGTATGAAAGGGAGGTAATAAAATTTACCTCAGACTGAGGGATCAGTTATTATTTTGAAATGTTCAATTATAATTTTTTTTTTTTGATGAATGTAAGCCATTTAGGCTACACTATAATTAATGTGTATGAACAAACAAACTCATAATGCCTTACTTTTTTAGTGGTGTGTGTTTGCCTTGACTGGGTAGTAAATGGTTTTATATTTTCATTTACAGACTCGAAGAACCCCTGGGAGAGCTTGATAGTCGGACTCCAGCTACACCTACAAATTGGAATCAATGTTTCATCTGCCAGACAGTTACTGATGAACCACTAAAATGTCCAGCCAATTCCAAACGCAAGAACCTTGGGGCAGGTTATGTGACATTCGCACACAATGTTGAGAGGTTTCAAGATCTAAATAGTCAACCCGTCCAATTTGATATTCAAGGACTTGATGATGGCACTGGTATTGCTGATACACTTCTAAGTCACAGAGCAAGCTGGCATGACTCCTGTCATACAAAATTCAATTCAACACAGTTGAAGCGAGCAGAAAAGAGAAAGTCAGCATGTGATGATGAGTTGGCTATTGACAGAGCTAAAAAGTCTACACGTAAGTGTACTCTGGTAGGATGTGAAGCACCCGATGTTTGCTTCTTCTGTGATGAACATATACCTGGTGAAACATTACATGATGCATCTACATTTAAGCTTGATGCTCGTGTTCGAGAATGTGCACTAAAATTGCAAGACACCACATTGCTTGCCAAGCTCAGTCCTGGAGATTTAGTTGCACAATCTGCAAAATATCATGCAAAATGCCTTGTTGGACTTTACAATGCAGTGCGGGTTCTGGAAATGGATTCTCCAAAAGATTCAAGAACAAAAATGATGCATGGTATTGCTCTTGCAGACATTGTTAACTATATTGAAGAAACAAAATCAGAATCCAGGACAAGTTGTGTTTTTAAGATGTCTGACCTAGCTAGACAATATGAAGAGAGGCTGCAAGAACATGGACTGTCAAACTCAAGTCGCATTCATTCCACGAAGTTAAAATAGCGTATCCTGATCCAATTTCCTGAACTAGAGGACTTTAAAGAAGGACAAGATGTTTTACTGTCATTCAAACAAGATGTTGCTCCAAACATACGGATAATGCATGAACAAACGTATGACAAAGACGCTCTAAGTCTCTCAATGGCTGCTAAAATTATCAGACAAGAAATATTCAGCCAAGATACCAAGTTTGATGGAAGTTTTGACACAAACTGTCAAGAGGAGTCTGTACTACAATCTCTGGTGACCTTCGTGAACTCAATATTGTATGGGCCAACATTAGAATTCAAACACAAGTCTCAGATTTCCCTCACTATAGCTCAGTTTATAAAATCCAATATAAGGCAGAGAAAGGGGGAATGTCAGACACAATTTCGCCAAGGAAGGCGTACGGAAACCCCATTATGTGTGTACTTAGGCCTCTCTGTGCATGCTCAGACACACAAGAAACATTTAGTTGAGATGCTATTTAACCTGGGGATAAGTATTTCTTACGACAGGGTCCTCGCTATTTCTACCCAGTTAGCAAACAGTGTGTGCATAAGATTCCATTTTTAAAAATGTTGTTTGTCCAACAAAACTCAGAGATGGCTTATTTACAACTTCTGCAATAGATAACATTGATCACAATCCTAGTTCTAGAACAGCTAAGGCTTCCTTCCATGGTACAGGGATATCTATCTTTCAGCATGTAACATCTGAGAATAGAGGCTCTGCTCGAGCAAGATCGTTATTGATAAATGAGAATATCCCAGTATCCAAAGCAGTGCCTACACTACCCGACTTCTACAGGACAATTGAGCAAGTTGCACTTCCAAAAGACGCTACAGTTCCCACTATTAATGGTGGACAAGTACACGAGATACGTTATATAACAGAGGTTCTTGAAGACGAACACAACTGGCTCGACTTTGTAAATGAGACTGTTGGTGAGGATCAATTCACAGATGATATGGGTGATGTTTCATGGGCTGCTTACCATGCCAAGAAGATCAGCGGAGATGTAGTGCAATCAGATCTGTCAGCATTGTTACCTCTTTTCAGCAATGAGGCTAAATCTGTTGCAATGATTCACCATGCCATGAACCTGATCAGGAATGCCACTCTTCATGTAAATCCTGGGCAGATACCTGTCATTGCGGTCGACCAGCCACTCTATGCCATAGCAAAACAAATTCAGTGGGGCCTACCAAACAGCCATGGAGAAGATAAGTTTGTCATAATGTTAGGTGGTTTTCACATAGAGATGGCTGCGTTCAAGCTACTTGGTGATCTACTTGAAAAGAGTGGCTGGACAAGTGCTTTGGTGGAAGCTAACATTACAACTACTGGGAAGGCTGATTCCTTCTTGAAAGTATCACACCTTACACGAACCAGGTATGCGCACCAAGTGACAGCATGTAGTCTTTATGCATTGCTCAAAAAGGCATTTGCAGAGAAAGCAACACTCAACCAAGGTGTTCTTCAATTTGAAAATTGGATCAGACAAGCGTCCATGCAAAGTCCACAATTCAAGTTCTGGTATACTGTGCTCAATCTTCAACTTCTGGTATTTATCTTCATCAAAGCAATCCGCCTTGGTCGGTTCCAACTCTATGTTGATGCCATTGCCAGCATTGTTCCGTGGTTTTTTGCCTTGGATCATGCCAACTATGCCCATTGGTTGTCAGTGCATTTGTGAGATATGTCAAACTTATGGTCACTACATCCCATCACGGCAAGAGAATTTGACATAGGACACTTTGTCATCCACAAAACAAAACGGGTATTTTCCGGAATTGCTCTAGATCAAGCACATGAGCAAAACAACGCCAGCGTGAAAGGTGATGGTGGTGCAGTAGGATTTGTTAGTGTTAGAAGATTGTTAGATTTGTTAGAAACCCAAGTGCTCTACAGAGGAGGATGGTTGCTGGTCCAGAAGTTTCAAGACTGGTTGAAGAATTTGAGTCTTGTCTTCATATGGCACAATCAGATGAAGGTATAGAAGGGGTGCAGCATCATGATGTTTCACAAAGCATACAAGGAACATTTGTACATGACATTTCATCTCTTACACAAGTCATTTGTGAAATGGGAAATCCATTCTTGGAAGAAACACAAGATCTGTTTAGTTTGGATACCAAGGAGTTTGCCAATCCAGGTATGATAAGAGTTGTTCAAGAGATGGAAACAATTGGCAAGAAACAAGCTGAGGTTTTCTACACAGAAAGACTCATACAAAACAAAAAGCCAATCAGCAACAAGATTACAAAAAATAAATTTCAACTGTTTGGTGCCAAAGGAAAGAAGACGACATCAACAAGAAGTGGAAAGATAGATTCCCTGAAAAGTGACTGTTCACTGTTCTCTCGACTGTATATAGCTTGCCAAACGAGAAAGAAAAATTTGGATGCATTTTTCATGCACGAAAATCAACCATCAACACCATCACTAAGTCTGAATGGCAACTTGCGCATCGGAAGCAAATCGGAATTGCTTTCGAAATGTCTTGAGCCACTTTCACACAGTGTGTTTGATGAGCAATGTGAAGTTGTAATACTGGATGGCGCTGCAGTGGTCAACTTCTTGAAACCAAATGATGCCAATACATTTCAAGACTATGCCACCAGTGTCTTCCTCCCATATGTGAAACGGCAACTCAAAGACGCGGTCAGAGTTGATATCATTTGGGACTGTTATGTAGACGATAGCTTGAAAGCTACTGTCAGAGAAAAAAATGGGGAATAGGGATTCGCAAGCGAGTGAGCGCCAACATCAAAATGCTTCAAAATTGGAATTGTTTCTTAAAGGTAGATGAAAACAAGAAAGAACTATTTCACTTTCTAGCAACCTTCGTGCAAGATATCAAGGATGGTGGCAATGCTATCACAACATATGGCAGCAGTGTGATCACTAACAACAAAGACATTGACTGTTCTTCACTTCAGCCTTGCACACACGAGGAGGCAGATACCCGCATCATGGTCCATCTGGCACATGCCAGCAGGAATGGTCACAAGAGAATTGTCATCAGAACAGTTGACACAGATGTTGTTGTCTTGGCACTTTCTCTCTTCCCAAGTCTCACCATTGACAAGTTATGGAAATCTTTTGGAACGGGGAAAAATTTCAGATACATTGCTATCCATGACATCAGCCAGCATCTTGGGCCAGACAAGTGTGCAGCACTTCCATTTTTCCATGCATTCACTGGGTGTGACACGATGTCATCTTTCCTAGGTAAAGGAAAGAAGACTGCATGGGATGCATGGATGGATGATGATGATGTCACATCATTTATCAAGAAATTGACTTGTTCACCAGAGTCTGTCAATGAGGGTAATATCCATGTACTTGAAAGGCTTGTTATCCGTATGTATGACAAGACATGCAGATTTCTGAGAGTTGATGCCTGTAGGAAATCTCTTCTCATCAAAGGGAAAGACAATGGACTCTATTCCTCCAACATATGCAGCCCTTGTTCAGCATACCAAGAGAGCTGTATTTCAAGGCATACATGTGTGGGATCAAACACTATCACAAGAGCCCTCGTTACCCAGTTCCCAAGAATATGGATGGCAAAGAGGCTCCAATGGGAAGTGGATACCTCTATGGACCACGCTACCTGCAGCTGAAGCATCTTGTCAAGAACTCTTGCGATGTGGCTGCAAGAAAGGATGAAAAAGACGATGTAAATGCAAGAGAAACAATCTTCCCTGCACTACTCTCTGTGCATGTGGGGGTGGACTGTGTTAAGGCAAGGAAAGAGTTTATGATGAACAGATGGAAAATTAATTGTTGCACTTGGACAAAATAGACTAAATATTTGATAGGAACTTTACCTCTATACGAATTGATCTATAAAACAGTTTCTTGAATGTGTTATATATATATATATATATATATATATATATATATATATATATATATATATATATATATATATATATAAAGCATGAATCTTAAACATGTGCTTGACATTAATTATATTGGCATGTTCAGTAATGGTAATATATATATATATATATATATATATATATATATATATATATATATATATATATATATATATATATATATATATATATATATATATATATATTGGACTCATGTGGTATCTCTAATGTCAGTATTTCATGGATAATAACCAGATAACGTAGCACCAGTAGTGGTGGATCT
The DNA here is from genome assembly GCF_056783735.1 of Eptatretus burgeri. NCBI lineage: Eukaryota > Metazoa > Chordata > Myxini > Myxiniformes > Myxinidae > Eptatretus > Eptatretus burgeri. The sequence goes on along the minus strand of NC_140965.1, from coordinate 11,816,262 downwards.
AAACACTGATATGGTCCTTTATATATGTTTACCAATGGTAAATTAGCTTTAATATGCCCTAGACATTACGAAGAAATAAAATTGCATTTGTTCTGACTTATTTGTTGAAAGCAATATCAGTGGCGGTTCCAGCATTTTGGTGCATAATATATAATAATGTGACCCTTTAATTGTGTTGTTGAGTATATAAAATTATACATTTATTATCTTTAGAAGGTATTCAATAGTTTTAACGTAATTATACACATATATAGTATAAGAGAAAATTAACAACCCATGGTAATTAAACCTCAAAGTGTAAACATTACAGTAATATTGCTTGTTTTGTGGTAACCATGACAAGCATGGACGCCATCTTGGATAAAACTGGAAGTAGGCAGAATTTTCAATGTCCCGATATCACAAATCATCAGTAACATTTACAGTGATGTTATTGCCAAATTTGACACTTTTATCACAAAAATCACAATTCGCCCAAAAGTTGTCATAATCCGCCAGACTATATCTCTCAATGGTGAAGAATCACGTAAAAAAATTAAATAACTCGTATCCAGATCTGGATTCAGATCTTCACCAAAATCGAATCAGATCGTCCTTGTCACATACCCAACCTGTCTACCAAGTTTATGCGGAATCCGTCCATAACTTTTTGAGATATCGTGCTGTATATCGTTGTATACCGTGCGCCAACGCATGGCACAGCGAGGTGAGGGGGGAGCGACGCGCGGCACGGCGAGGTGAGAGGGGCCGACGCGCGGCACGGCGAGGTGAGAGGGGCCGACGCGCGGCACGGCGAGGTGAGAGGGGCCGACGTGCGGCACGGCGAGGTGAGGGGGCCGACGTGCGGCACGGCGAGGTGAGGGGGGCCGACGTGCGGCACAGCGAGGTGAGGGGGGGGCCAACTAGCGGCACGGCGAGGTGAGGGGGGCCGACGTGCGGCACGGCGAGGTGAGCATACACTTTTCACGAAATGTACATTGTCGCCTCATGGTAGAATAAGGAATTTTTTTTAAACGTTTTGACCCGCTTCGTGTAGATTCATGACCAATCATTGAACGAACGACTTACCTGTTGCCTCACGTCGATGTTCGAAACCCACCACAGCAAAGTAATCCACAAGCCGAGCCATGGTCGCCGCTCTCACCCTTCGGCCATCACGGTCCCAGCTCCGCGAATTGACGACACGGAGGAGGCGGGTTCGTTCGGTTTCGATTTCCCGGAGCGTTCGTCAGGCAGCGGTAATCGGACTGGAGGTAAAAAATACACATCCTGGTCGATTCGTGAATCCTTTACCTTTCACAGGAAGCACTTTGAAGCACCAAGCATAACATTGTAAATACCATTGTGAACCTCCATTAAAACCAACACGATTACAGCGCCAAAGGTCTGGAATTGAGGGGTAAGAAACATCGTTCCGTGAGAATACAACACAAAGATGGAACTTGAAAGTTATGACAGAACAATTATCAACAAGACTAACACTATTTCCCCACATCATTACCACACGACATCGATTCATCGCCTTGATTGAACACCGGGTGTGTGAATGTGCCTGAACTCGGACATCAGTCTCCCCGTACTTTTTGTCATGTGTTGTTATTTTGACGTTTGGCCAGGATTCCCCTCTCATCGTTTCCTTTGACACTTTCGCCACTCCGGGCACTTCCCTTCCCCCACCATGCGTACGTAATAAATCGAAAAGCCTGAACACGTTCAACAAAAGGCGCTGGTTTTAATTTTTATTTTTTAAAATATTTTTTATAGATGTGTTGACTTGCTCAGGTGCAGATATTAACCAGCTTCTGAAAAAAAGAGGGAATGAAATTAGGGAATGAATGAGGAATGAATAAAGCGTGTTAATAAAATTACCGTTGTCCGCGCGTCCTCAGTTAGAAATCAACGGCTGCTCAAGATTTTCGCCTTTTGATTTGGCGAGAACGGGTAAATACCCTCATGGGCCGATGAGCCACGATCGCTGTGCCCGTTGAGCGCGCGTTCCATTGGCCGGGCCGCTCGAGCCCGGGCTCATCGCCTTGGTAACGGGGCTCGAGACCGGGATCTCGGGAACGTGCCGGCCGACGCCGCCGCACTTCGTGTGCACATCCGCCACGGCGATCTAGGCCTCGGTGGTCCGGGTGGCCCAGATCGGACTTCCTTGGGCGACATCTTCCTGGCCGTTGTCTCATCGTAGCGGCCTCATGTGGGACGATCGTGGAAACGATGGACATTCATCGGCAATGTCCAAACGACAACCGGTTAGTTCGTTATCTCTGGTGACTACGGGCTTCCCTGTCCTTGTGACGTGAGGGTCGGGACCGCGCGCGTCCGGAATCACCCTGTGTTTGTGTGAACCAGAGCGAGTACCTGTTCGGTTAGTTCTTTAAATGGAGTTCATCGCGAATCGGCGCCTCGAAACAGGAACATTCGGACTTCACGTGCATTCGGCGGGGAGAATCCTCCCCTCCTCACCCCCCCATTCTCCTCCCTCACCCCCCATTCTCCTCCCTCACCCCCCCATTCTCCTCCCTCACCCCCCCATTCTCCTCCCTCACCCCCCATCCTCCTCCCTCACCCCCCATCCTCCTCCCTCACCCCCATCCTCCTCCCTCACCCCCCATCCTCCTCCCTCACCCCCATCCTCCTCCCTCACCCCCCATCCTCCTCCCTCACCCCCCATCCTCCTCCCTCAACCCCCATTCTCCTCCCCCATCCTCCTCCCTCACCTCCCCCATCCTCCTCCCTCACCTCCCCCATCCTCCTCCCTCACCTCCCCCCATCCTCCTCCCTCACCTCCCCCATCCTCCTCCCTCACCTCCCCCCCATCCTCCTCCCTCACCTCCCCCTCCTCCTCCCTCACCTCCCCCATCCTCCTCCCTCACCTCCCCCATCCTCCTCCCTCACCTCCCCCCATCCTCCTCCCTCACCTCCCCCCATCCTCCTCCCTCACCTCCCCCATCCTCCTCCCTCACCTCCCCCATCCTCCTCCCTCACCTCCCCCCATCCTCCTCCCTCACCTCCCCCATCCTCCTCCCTCACCTCCTCCCCCACCTCCCCCCACCTCCTCCCCCACCTCCCCCCCACCTCCTCCCCCACCTCCCTCCCCCACCTCCCCCCACCTCCTCCCCCACCTCCCCCCCATCCTCCCCCACCTCCCCCATCCTCCTCCCTCACCTCCCCCCATCCTCCTCCCTCACCTCCCCCCATCCTCCTCCCTCACCTCCCCCCCATCCTCCTCCCTCACCTCCTCCCTCACCTCCCCCCCCATCCTCCTCCCTCACCTCCCCCCCCATCCTCCTCCCTCTCCCCTTACAGAGGATAGCAACACCTGGACGTTTTGAGGGATTTCCTCTTCTTTGCTTCAAAGCTTTCACTTGATCTTTTCGAGCGTGTCCTTTTGCTGTTCTGCACACGAATGTCGTGATTGATAAACCAACGTGCACACTTTTACAAAACCCTCAAATTGCGCACCTGATGCATTGCGAAGAAGAAGAAACCGCCTATAAACCGGAAATATGGATACAGCTGTTTCGGGTTGATATTTTTTGGTTGTCAAGCCCAAGTTCATCACATCAGGCGCTGTTGGCACAGCGAGTTTAATTTATTTGAGCATCGTGAATTGTGACTTCTTTTTTTAAGTTGAATAACCTTTTGTTATTATTACAGTTGTTATTAAAACGTATACAAGAGAATCCACGTGCGAATCATGATAAAACAGAAGACCAAGAAGGCGTTTTGGTGATGTGGATTCTTTTTTCCCTCCCCTTTTCCTTTCCCCTCCCCTTCTTTCCTTTTTTCCCCCTCCCCTTCTTTTCCTTTTTTTCCCCTCCCCTTCTTTCCTTTTTCCCCTCCCCTTCTTTCCTTTTTCCCCTCCCCTTCTTTCCTTTTTTCCCCTCCCCTTCTTTCCTTTTTTCCCCTCCCCTTCTTTCCTTTTTTACCCTCCCCTTCTTTCCTTTTTTTACCCTCCCCTTCTTTCCTTTTTTTACCCTCCCCTTCTTTCCTTTTTTTACCCTCCCCTTCTTTCCTTTTTTTTACCCTCCCCTTCTTTCCTTTTTTTTACCCTCCTCTTCTTTCCTTTTTTTACCCTCCCCTTCTTTCCTTTTTTACCCTCCCCTTCTTTCCTTTTTTACCCTCCCCTTCTTTCATTTTTCCCCTCCCCTTCTTTCCTTTTTTTACCCCTCCTCTTCTTTCCTTTTTTTACCCTCCCCTTCTTTCCTTTTTTACCCTCCCCTTCTTTCCTTTTTTTACCCTCCCCTTCTTTCCTTTTTTCCCCTCCTTCTTTCCTTTTTTCCCCTCCCCTTCTTTCTTTTTTCCCCTCCCCTTCTTTCCTTTTTTCCCCTCCCCTTCTTTCCTTTTTTCCCCTCCCCTTCTTTCCTTTTTTTCCCCTCCTTCTTTCCTTTTTTCCCCTCCCCTTCTTTCCTTTTTTCCCCTCCCCTTCTTTCCTTTTTTCCCCTCCCCTTCTTTCCTTTTTTTCCTCTCCCCTTCTTTCCTTTTTTTCCTCTCCCCTTCTTTCCTTTTTTTCCTCTCCCCTTCTTTCCTTTTTTTCCTCTCCCCTTCTTTCCTTTTTTTCCTCTCCCCTTCTTTCCTTTTTTTTCCTCTCCCCTTCTTTCCTTTTTTTCCTCTCCCCTTCTTTCCTTTTTTTTCCTCTCCCCTTCTTTCCTTTTTTTCCTCTCCCCTTCTTTCCTTTTCCTTTTCCCCTTCCTTTCCCCCTCCCCTTCTTTCCTTTTCCTCTTCCTTTCCTTTTCCCCGTGCATGCACACGTGTCCATTGGATTTTTAATAAGCTCCTCAAAAGAATTGCAATCATTTATTGAACAGTAACAGCTATCCCGAATGCAACAAATTACCATTTAAAGGATCTTGTAAGTGACCCTAATTCCACAACACCCTGTTCTCAACTTCTCTCATCTCCCCCTCCCCTAATCACAAACCTCTCAATAGTTATTTACCAAAAGTAGAGCTTGGAAAACTTGTAAGATAGGTCAATTGCTTACGACCTGAATCATCAGCTTGGTTTCATTTTTCATATAAATAGAGGTTTTGACCCTTTCATTCCAAAACCTGTCCAAGCAGTGGGTCCATAACCTCAACTGTGGGTGCACATCAGTGGACCCCCCAACCTCAGCTGTGTCCACACATTTGTTCAACAGAGAGATGTAAATTCTACTTGTAGCCTTACTTAATTTAAGGATTTTTACCTTCCTTAATAGAGTGATTTGTGTAATTGCAATCCTCATTGCCCATTTCATGATATCATTACCTCCTGCCACCTTTGGTGGAAGGGGGTTATGTGTGTTTTCACATCTGGCTGTCTGTCTCTTTGTCTTTTATTTGTGTGCACGATATCTCAAAAAGTTATGAACGGATTCGGACAAATCTTGGTGGACAGGGTGGGTGTGCGATGAGGACGAATGGATTCCATTTTGGTGAAGATCCAAATCCGAATCTGAGATTTTTTTTTTTTAATTCTTTAAGTGAATCTTCACCATTGCGAGATGGTGCCATAGAACAATTATATATATATATATATATATATATATATATATATATATATATATATATATATATATATATATATATATATATATATATATATATATATATATATATACTGTTGTGGTTGACGAAATTCACAAACCACCATTCAGGTCCCTTAGGTGAGATATCTCTGTAAGTATATGTGTAGTTAGGCCCAAACCCGTTGTTTCGAGGGAATGAATGTCATTCAGTCGGGCTGCGACTCTTCAGGATAGCCGTTTTTCTTTTGCTATCTTTATTTTGGACCAGCCGCCATTACTACCACCACCAACCACGTCTTAACAGCCATCACAACAACAACCACCAACCACAACGCCGCTTCACAACAACAACCACCAACCACAACGCCGCTTCACAACAACAACCACCAACCACAACGCCGCTTCACAACAACAGCCACGACCTTTACCGTCACAACTCGCCACCATCGCATCACCGTCATTCCCACGCCACTTGTGGGCGCCGATGCTGGACTCGTGCAGGGCGCGCACCGAGCAGCGTGTTCAGAGACATCACAGACTTTCCGAAGAAAAAACGGATCAAAAACGACTCACGCCCACTTCTGTTCCGTCCTATCGGAGAGCGTGGGGCGATTTGGCCCCGCCTCCAGGGCGTTGGAGTGAGGTCGCGATATGCAAATTCATGGATCAAAAAGCATTCACGCCCACTTTTCCTCGGTCCAATGGGGAGCCAGTTGGAGGTGAAGGGTCGGAGGTAAAGGGTCAAAGGTGGGGGAGCGAGGCCACGGGGGATATAAACGGCCGCGCTCGCCAAACAGTTCAGTTGGGAGGGGAGAAGTCAAGAGTGAAGAGTTGGGACGAGCCAAGAGAGGAGACGGAGAGGGCGATTAGACGGAGCTGTGGAGAGGTGGCGGCGGCGAAGGCGGACGAGGGGGTGCGCGCGTCGGTGCCGGGAGCTGCAGAGGGAGAGGCCAGCAACGCGACCGAGGTCGAGGAGGAGACGCTCGTCGCAGGACCCGAGACAGGGTGATATCCGCCATCCCGCGAGCATCAACAACCCCCCTCCTGTTTCCCCCCCGCGCTGAGATAGTGCGACAAGGGGGCCCCTTTCCCACCCCCTACCAGACACTGTCCGCGAGGCCCGCGGAGTTGAGGCGCCACCGCCACTTTGCGTCTCATCATCAGACGGTAGGCCCGACACGGTCTCGGCCCCAGGCCCGCCTCATCCTGGAGGGTGGTTCTTTTCTTTTGCTTTGGGTATACGTGTTGTCGGCGCTGTCTGTGAAGTAAAATTGTATAAGTGTTGCCGTGTGCTCGGTAGTCGGATAGCTCTGCATTGTGTTTCTTCTTTTATATTTGCTTTTTGTGTAATATTGTGTTTCTTCTCATTTTACATGTGCTTTTGGTGTAATTGTATATGTGTGCTTTCCGTTCATCGCGAAATAAATGTGAGTTATGTTGAACTGTTTTCCCGCTTCGCTTCGTCTTTTCTTTCATTGAATCTCCATCTTGCTTCACGTAAATGGTTGGTCGTGGGCTAAAACGCCCGATAATTAATCGAACCGTCGAGGCCGACGAATAACACCGCTCGGTTATCTCGATAGTACGGAACGGGTCGCTTAAAGTGGCCCGTGTCCGAAGTCGACCTGCGGCGAGGTGCGATCGCCCGGTTTACCCTCCGTGTGGGTACTTAGGTAGGTCGAATTTGGCGAGCAACCCTATCCCACGCGGGGGCCAATTGGCACGATCGTGGTGAGACCGAAAGGTCCACCCGTGACTAGTTCCCGGCGTTAGTCCGAGAGGGTCACGACTGGATTGTCCGTCCGGTGGGCGACGTGCCGCGATTCGAGTTACGTGGCCGTCCGCACGCCGGCGAGCGCGAATCCGCAACACTGGTGTCAGGTCGTGCGATATAAACCCATCGCCCTCCTCGCGGCACTGGTATCGGAGATCGGGAAAACGGGCTCTCCTGTCTCCAGCTAAATTCACGGGAATCGGTCCAGGGGTGAGAGGAGCGACCCACGATTCCCTCCAAATTACGAGCGTGCGAAATTAACCCTTCACGAGAAATAAGATGGCGTCTCAAGGCGAGCGGGAGCCGGGGGTATTAGAAATGTATATGTGTAGTAATGTAGGATCCATGGCTCAGGACGAAATCCCCGTGCAGGAAATGTTGATTGTACAGGAAAACGAACTCGCCCAACTGAACCCAGAGCCCGAAATAGGTGCGGCAGCGGCCGCGGTGTATGACACCTCCCCTTCCCCCCTCCGCCAAAACCCCCCGATCTTTGCCGAAGCAGCTCACCCAAGCGCACCCGACATGGCCCAGCTATGCGCCATGCTGGCGGAAATGACAGCGAACATGAACAAGCAAATGAACAAAATGAAAACGAAAATGGATGCATACACAAATGAAATGAAAGGAATGAACAAGCAAATGAAGGAAGAAATGAAAGAGCTCCGGGGTGAGACGCAGAACATTGGCCGATGCCTGCAGGCGGGCATGAAGGCCGTTAGCAGGGAGCTTAAAATGGCGACTCCACGTGTAGGAACGAACGAGCTGGGAGGGGGTGCAACGGCTGACAGGCCCGCGGTGAAGGCGGGTGAAAAAATAATTCGGGGGGCGTGTTGGGCGAGGGTCGTGACGGTGACCGAAAGGGAAAAATTAAATGGGGAGACCAAAACGTGTGAGACGAGACACGAGGTGACGACAAAGGAAATAAAAATAGTTGAGACAAGGGAGGTAAAGGGTGAAGAGGTGACAGAGTTGGCAGAGACACGGGAGATGGGAACGATAGAGGGAAGACTGCACGATGAAGACGGGGTAAGTGATGCACACACACACGGAGGTAGTGGAGGACAATGGGGGTGAGCTGGTGGACTGGGTGGAGGCCCGGTGCGAGCAGCGGGATAGCCTCCTCCAGGAACGAGGGGAGGGAGTATGCCCCCTTGAGGCGAGTCACGACCAGGTGAGTTCGGTCGTGCTTCGCGAGGTTGAGGGGACGAGTGCTGCGGACGGGTGCACGGAAAGCTTGGGGGGTATAGAGGCCCCGGAGACCCTTGTGGGGACACGAATCCCCAGTGTGGTTGTCCCTGTGTGTGTGGTGCAAGGCGTGAGTGCGTCCCCGTGTGTGGAAGCGACCCCGTGTGTGAGTGGTGTGGTGGCGATGGTGCCGGAGTACGTGCTTCCCAGCACGCTGTGTGTGGATGAGGCACCGTGTGTGGAAGAGGCCGTGTGTGTGGATGAAACGGCCAGTGTGGATGAGGCACCGCGGGTGAGTGCCCCCGCGTGTGCGAGTGAGGGACGGTGTGTGGATGAGGCACCGCGGATGAGTGCCCCCGCGTGTGTGAGTAGTATGGTTTGTGTGAGTAGTGAGGCACGAGTGAGTGGAAGGCCGCGAGTGAATGGAGCACCACGTGTGAGTGGTATGGTTTATGCAAGGGAGACCGTGTGTGTGTGAGAGAGCGGTATGTGAGGGAGATGTCGGTTGGCATGCGGGAGCACGCAGCCGCGTCTCCCGGTGTGAATGTGATGGAATGGAGTGTGAGCGTCGTAACATGCAGGTGTGCGTGGGTCGAATGGCGACGACGGCGACATGTGAGGAAAGAAAGCCGGGTAGCGGCTGTAGTTGTTTCGGGGACCGTGCCGGGTTCACCCAGCAGTGATCACGAGGTCCGTGCTGTGCAACGCACGAGGCCTCCACGTGCTCGCTTGCGAGAGTGAAGTCCCGGTCCGGAAACGCACGCGGTGGATTTGCCGATCCCGCGGACGGACAAAGTTTAGGCAGGATTATGGATTTGGACCGGACGGGTTCTCCACGCGATCGTGTGTGTTAAGCTCCAACGGGCAAAGCACATGTGTTCGCGTGGGGAACCCCTCGAGACGTGGGGCTTGTGTTTTTTTTATGCGCACGGTGACGCCATGGCTGCACGTGGGGTTGGAATCCGGCAGGAGGGGTATCCCTGCCGGATGGTACCGTCCAAGGAGGGACGAGGAACACGTGCAGCTGCATGACGTCACGGGCAGGTGCAAAGTGCGCGAGCTGTGAGGTGCTGCGCATGTAAAAAAAAAAAAAATAAGAGAAGCAAGCCTCACTTTCGGGTGCACAAGATTCCCGGGCAAGGGGTGGAAGACCCCCTTGACCTGGGCACAGGATGGAAACTAGTTAGGGGGAAGGGTTAGCTTAGTTAGACCGACTTCATGGGGCAGGGGTAAGTCCTCATGGAGTCCGTGGAATGGATTAGTTAGAGGGATTGTAGCCAGATTTAGGATGGAAAAATGGGATTATTTGGAGACAGTGACAGACCTGTGAGTGTGTAGAGGGGACGTAGTTTAGCTACGTAGTGTTAAAAGGAACGTGCTATAGTGTAAGGGACGACGAGGGAGCACGAGTTAGTTAGGGGAGGTAGTTAGGAGGATGGCAGAGTTCAGCGGTGTGTGTGTTGAAGAGTTGGTGAGTGAAGTGGAAGCATGTGCTTGGTGAGTGAGTGAGGCCAGCGGGTCTGTGTGTGTGTAGCAAATGGGGAATGCATGGTGCGATGAGTGATTGGGGGGAGGAGTGACTCCCGCCCAAGGGACCCCGGGGTCAGTGTCGACTGAGTTAGTGGGTTAGTCAAATTAACAAATATGGAAGTCGTTTTGCTGTTGGTGTGAATGTAGGCTCGAAACCCGTTTGGAGGGGTGCAGGAGCCCTGTTGACGGGCTGGGAGCGTGGCTGCGAAAGGTGAGTATCGCTGAGTGGGTACCCCGGGCACCAGGCTAGAAGGCCGTGGTAGGCCAAGGGCCCATGGGGGGCCGGGATAGCGTAGTGGGCACGGGTGCGCCTGCTTGGTGCGGGGGCCCGGGGCGCCATTAGCCGTGTGGGCAGTGTTGTGGGCACGGGTGACCCTCGGAAAGGGGCCCGGGGAGCCAGCCTGCCACGTGTGCGTTTCAGGGGAGGTGCTATGGGGGGCACTCCCCGGTGTTCGGGAGCTGGTAGGCTCGGAGGCAGTGTAGTGCCCAGGGGTGCCATCGTCGGAGATTCGGCAGAGGGTCGTGCCTGCCAAAGGGAGCCACGTGTCCCAGCCATGAGACCGTGTGAGGGCACGGAGAGAAAATTTGGGGGCGAGGCCCGAAATTGTGAGGACACCAACACAGGCTACGGGAATCTTGGTTGTTAGAACCAATAGTTTAAGCGAGAGGCGCTTGTTGAAAGCCCCGGGGTGGTTTAACAGTTAATGGTTAGGGTAGATTAGGAAGTGTACCCCTCTGCACCATCCATCCCCTCGCTCTCATTGTGGGCCGCTGGACCCACTTTGGGTTAGATCGCTGAACTCTGGGGAGGCCATTCTGAGGCTTGAGTTGGGCCTCGACACAGGACGTTAGCTCTCCCTTATTCCCCTCCGGGAAGGGAACGTAGGGGTTGGGAGTAGGCTAGGTGACAGGATAGGTTAGCCGAACAAGGACAGTACAGGGGGTTAGGGGACGGTTTATAGTGGGGAAGTAAAAATAAAAAAATAAGTTGGGGCTAAATTGGGGTTTGACAAATTAAGGGAGTGGGTATAGACAGTGACAGGCAAAGGCGATAGGTTGGGAGGGAGACCGTAGGGTAGGTCCGAGCCCGCCTTCCGAGTGGCCAGCACCACCGCACTCCCTCCACCAACCTCCACTGAATGGCAAAGGCTGGCCAGCTTCATCTGCTGGCTACGTTGCTGCATGGCAAAGGCCGGCCCACTTCATCGGCAGCTGTTGTTTTGCTGCAAGGCCTGTGCCGGCTGGATCGTCTGCAGCTGCTGTGCTGCAAGGCCTGTGCCGGCCGGATCGTCTGCAGCTGTTTTCTGCAAGGCCTGTGCCGGCCAGTTCGTCTGCCGGCTGTGGTTGCCTGCAGCGGCCTTGTTCTGCAGGCTGTGTTGCCTGATCACCTTTGCCATGCCATGCCCACTGCCCCTGTTCACCAGCCCCGTTCAATTTTGCTTTGCCCCCCCCCCCTGTTCATTTCCATGCGCGCCGGGATCATCGTAAAAGCAACAGTTTGCAAGCTGCAAGAACTGCCCTGTTGGCAGCTACAACACGGGCCTGCAGTGGCGGCCCGTGCACCGTGTTTGCGTTCAGTTCAAACCATTCATCCATCCATTCGTTGTGTTCATTGCGTGTGCCACTTGAGCTGGCACGGAGACTATGTTTGTGCAGCCCATGCACCGTTGTGGTTCACTGCGTTCAGTTCAAAAGGGAAGGCCTTGGACTGCGTGTGAGCAGCCGGCCACGTTCCCTGTCACCTGCATTGTTTGAGTCAGAGACTGCATGCGAGCAGCCTGGCTCCCTGCTAACTGCTTTCTTTTTGCAGTTTATTGATCCTGGGCCATGGTTTAGTGTAAAATTTGTAAGTTAAGGGTAAGATGTACTGTACATATGAGTGCGCCCCCGGCATGTCTGTCCTAGCGCCGGCAATTTTATTTAAGTCGTCCGTGTGAGTGAGTTTGTTTAGGTAGTTACTCAGCCCTCAGGTTATTTATTTTGGAGACACGAATACCATGAATGTCGCACTCAGGGATCCGTAGGTAAAATGTACTAGGGGAAAACTACGCATGATGGCACACGAAAATTTGACGACTCGGGACGAGTCTGTAAAAAGGGGAGGGGGTAGTGTTGTGGTTGACGAAATTCACAAACCACCATTCAGGTCCCTTAGGTGAGATATCTCTGTAAGTATATGTGTAGTTAGGCCCAAACCCGTTGTTTCGAGGGAATAAATGTCATTCAGTCGGGCTGCGACTCTTCAGGATAGCCGTTTTTCTTTTGCTATCTTTATTTTGGACCAGCCGCCATTACTACCACCACCAACCACGTCTCAACAGCCATCACAACAACAACCACCAACCACAACGCCGCTTCACAACAACAACCACCAACCACAACGCCGCTTCACAACAACAACAACAACCACCAACCACAACGCCGCTTCACAACAACAGCCACGACCTTTACCGTCACAACTCGCCACCATCGCATCACCGTCATTCCCACGCCACTTGTGGGCGCCGATGCTGGACTCGTGCAGGGCGCGCACCGAGCAGCATGTTCAGAGACATCACAGACTTTCCGAAGAAAAAACGGATCAAAAACGACTCACGCCCACTTCTGTTCCGTCCTATCGGAGAGCGTGGGGCGATTTGGCCCCGCCTCCAGGGCGTTGGAGTGAGGTCGCGATATGCAAATTCATGGATCAAAAAGCATTCACGCCCACTTTTCCTCGGTCCAATGGGGAGCCAGTTGGAGGTGAAGGGTCGGAGGTAAAGGGTCAAAGGTGGGGGAGCGAGGCCACGGGGGATATAAACGGCCGCGCTCGCCAAACAGTTCAGTTGGGAGGGGAGAAGTCAAGAGTGAAGAGTTGGGACGAGCCAAGAGAGGAGACGGAGAGGGCTATTAGACGGAGCTGTGGAGAGGTGGCGGCGGCGAAGGTGGACGAGGGGGTGCTCGCGTCGATGCCGGGAGCTGCAGAGGGAGAGGCCAGCAACGCGACCGAGGTCGAGGAGGAGACGCTCGTCGCGGGACCCGAGATGGTGATATCCGCCATCCCCCGAGCATCAACAACCCCCCTCCTGTTTCCCCCCCCGCGCTGAGATAGTGCGACAAGGGGGCCCCTTTCCCACCCCCTACCAGACACTGTCCGCGAGGCCCGCGGAGTTGAGGCGCCACCGCCACTTTGCGTCTCATCATCAGACGGTAGGCCCGACACGGTCTCGGCCCCAGGCCCGCCTCATCCTGGAGGGTGGTTCTTTTCTTTTGCTTTGGGTATACGTGTTGTCGGCGCCGTCTGTGAAGTAAAATTGTATAAGTGTTGCCGTGTGCTCGGTAGTCGGATAGCTCTGCATTGTGTTTCTTCTTTTATATTTGCTTTTGTGTAATATTGTGTTTCTTCTCCTTTTACATGTGCTTTTGGTGTAATTGTATATGTGTGCTTTCCGTTCATCGCGAAATAAATGTGAGTTATGTTGAACTGTTTTCCCGCTTCGCTTCGTCTTTTCTTTCATTGAATCTCCATCTTGCTTCACGTAAAGGGTTGGTCGTGGGCTAAAACGCCCGATAATGAATCGAACCGTCGAGGCCGACTAATAACACCGCTCGGTTATCCCGATAGTACGGAACGGGTCGCTTAAAGTGGCCCGTGTCCGAAGTCGACCTGCGGCGAGGTGCGATCGCCCGGTCTACCCTCCGTGTGGGTACTTAGGTAGGTCGAATTTGGCGAGCAACCCTATCCCACGCGGGGGCCGATTGGCACGATCGTGGTGAGACCGAAAGGTCCACCCGTGACTAGTTCCCGGCGTTAGTCCGAGAGGGTCACGACTGGATTGTCCGTCCGGTGGGCGACGTGCCGCGATTCGAGTTACGTGGCCGTCCGCACGCCGGCGGGCGCGAATCCGCAACAATACATACATACATACACATACACAGTGGGGAGAACAAGTATTTGATACACTGCCGATTTTGCAGGTTTTCCCACTTACAAAGCACGTAGAGGTCTGTAATTTTTATCATAGGTACACTTCAACTGTGAAAGACGGAATCTAAAACAAAAATCCTGAAAATCACATTGTGTGATTTTTTTTAAAAATAATTAATTTGCATTTTATTGCATGAAATAAGTATTTGATCACCTTCCAACCAGTAAGAATTCCGGCTCTCACAGACCTGTTAGTTTTGTCTTTAAGAAGCCCTCCCATTCTCCACTCATTACCTGTATTAACTGCACCTGTTTGAACTTGTTATCTGCATAAAAGACAGCTGTCCACCCTCATTCAATCTGAATCCAACCTCTCCACAATGGGCAAGACTAGAGAGAGAGAGAGAGAGAGCTGTATAAGGACATCAGGGACAAAATTGTAGATTTGCACAAGGCTGGGATGGCTGCAAGACAATAGGCAAACAGCTTGGTGAGAAGGCAACTGTTGGCGCAATTATTAGAAAATGGAAGAAGTTCAAGATAACAGTCAATCTCCCTCGGTCTGGGGCTCCATGCAAGATCTCACCTCGTGGAGCCTCAATGATCATGAGAAAGGTGAGGGATGAGCCCAGAACTACATGGCAGGACCTGGTCAATGACCTGAAGAGAGCTGGGACCACAGTATCAAAGAAAACCATAAGTAACACACTATGCCGTCATGGATTAAAATCCTACAGCGCATGCAAGGTCCCTCTGCTCAAGCCAGCGCATGTCCAGGCCTGTCTGAAGTTTGCCAATAACCATCTGGATGATCCAGAGGAGGAATGGGAGAAGGTCATGTGGTCTGATGAGACCAAAATCAAGCTTTTTGGTTTAAACTCCACTCGCCGTGTTTGGAGGAAGAAGAAGGATGAGTACAACCCCAAGAACACCATCCCAACCGTGAAGCATGGAGGTGGAAACATCATTCTTTGGGGATGCTTTTCTGCAAAGGGGACAGGAGGACTGCACCGTATTGAGGGGAGGATGGATGGGGCCATGTATCACGAGATCTTGGCCAACAACCTCCTTCCCTCAACAAGAGCATTGAAGATGGGGCGTGGCTGGGTCTTCCAGCTTTACAACGGCCCAAAGCACACAGCCAGGGCAACTAAGGAGTGGCTCCGTAAGAAGCATCTCAAGGTCCTGGAGTGGCCTAGCCAGTCTCCAGACCTGAACCTAACAGAAAATCTTTGGAGGGAGCTGAAAGTCTGTGTTGCCCAGCGACAGCCCCGAAACCTGAAGGATCTGGAGAATATCTGTATGGAGGAGTGGGCCAAAATCCCTGCTGCAGTCTGTGCAAACCTGGTTAAGAACTTCAGGAAACGTCTGATCTCTGTAATTGCAAACAAAGGTTTCTGTACCAAATATTAAGTTCTGTTTTTCTGATGTATCAAATACTTATTTCATGCAATAAAATGCAAATTAATTATTTAAAAATCATACAATGTGATTTTCACGATTTTTGTTTTAGATTCCGTCTTTCACAGTTGAAGTGTACCTCTGATAAAAATTACAGACCTCTACGTGCTTTGTAAGTGGGAAAACCTGCAAAATCGGCAGTGTATCAAATACTTGTTCTCCCCACTGTATAAAATTTTCAAAAATTTGTTGGGAGATTGTGCCAAAGAACGATTTTATATATACTAGTACGTGCCGGTAAAAAATAAATAAATAAATATTCCAACCGCGAGCAACAAACAACAACCACACAGGCCGTTTCTTCACTCTCGTGTGCCCGTACGTGCATGGCGTGGAAGTTCGCATATCACAGTTACGATGATTCGCAATTTAGGTTTTAATGGCCAATTATTCAATTAGCACCAACGTATTTTGCCTTTTTGCAATGTCATCGCAAGGAAAAACAAAAAGAGAAGAGAAGAGAGAAAAAAATTACTTCCTGGTTCGGAGCATACCAGCACTGATGTTACCGAAATTTATGCACCTTCTCATGAAAACGATCATAACTTGCGGCATTGTGTTTATCTATAAATGCGCATAAGAAATCGAGAAATTATTGGAATACACGAAGTCATCACTCTCCGGAAGTCCGTACGTTGTAACCCGTAATGGGGAACGCAGCTGAGCTTCCCTTCCCCATCGGCCACGCCCACGCAACGTGTCTTGTCATTGGTTTGGTAAATAAATGGCCATAACTTGGGAAGCACTTGTCCGATTAATATCAAGCCTTGAAAAGGCACATCCTCAGGGCCCCAGCAATATACCTGGAAACTTTCAATTAGATCGGACCAGTGGTCACAGACCCACACACGCACACACACAGAGATTGCTGGAATTATAGATAGATATAATTTTTCTTCAAAAATTTGTTGGGCCTGTATGCTTTACTGTATCAGACATTGTGCGGCAGAAGTGTACGAGCTCCACCGAGTGCCCTTCGAGTTATACATGTACTACCAGTAAATCATGGACACCCTACCTGGCAACTTCAATGCATATTACTCAGTACCGTACATACATTTTTCTTACCACTGAATTCAGCTTTTATTGATGTACAGAAGCTGTCATTTTTATGGATTTTTCCATGTGTTGTTCTGCACTCCCTCGTCACTGCATTACCGCGTCTTACCGAGCAACCATTGAATATTGGATTATTATGGTGTAAGGGTAGATGTGAGAATTTAATCGGGAATACAGCATTGTTTGGAGTTGCTTGGTCCATGGATGTGTAGGAGGCATCTCGTTGTAACAAAGTAGGGAACCTGTGAGCTTAAGTGTTTCGTGTCACCACACGATTGGTGTCTTATTGGTGGTGTCTTATTAGCTCGGGTTTAAGAATAAGCTTCCCCAGTATGTAGTCACCCCTCTGTGATTTCCACCCTCCCTACCCCATGTTTTTATATTTCAAAATCGGCAATAATGCTGGGAACACGTCCCTGGGCGGGCCACCCCCGTGACAATATGTTCAAATATATTTGCTTAAATGCTCCATCAATGTTTTACTGTTGATATTGTATCTGTGACCTGTAAGAACACTTTTAATCTGCTAACTAAAGCTTCCGATGTTGGCATGCGTCTGATTAGCTGTTTGGATCTATTAGTACGTTCTGTGCCCCACTGTTCTGATGATTACCCCGTGCGTGAAGTGGAGTTAAGGATTTGGCTCACTCTGTCTGTCTGACCACAGACTTCAATCGATGATCGCTTCGAGGAACTACTTGATTTCTTTTGAATTTTATATTTTGAACACGAGAACACAAATCGGAACATGAACCTGAAGTTTATCAGTACTTTGGCTATGAATTTGGCAAATTGTACAGAATCTCACCCTGAGCAAGCTCCCATCATTCCTAACAGGAAACTCACTGTTTTTAGGGACCTCATAAAGGACACAGACAACAGGCACGAATAACTAATGTAACGTGCTAAATAAGGTGGGAAACTTCTGAAGAAATGTGGGGGTTTTTTGTTTGTTTTACCCCCCCCCTCCTGCAGCCTTTAAGTTTGATTTTAATTAAATTAAATTAAATATTTGTGAGAACACAAATCGCCTTTGTTTGCACTTACAAAAACGTTCAGTTTTGCACTTACTTGGCCAAGATTTTACGCCGTCTCAACCAATCAAATTACTTTGCTCGGAAAGGCAAAGCAAGAGTTTAAATCAAATTACTGCGCATTGTGAGGGTGGCTTTGGCAGAATGTTCAGCTTTGGACTTCCTATGGTTGCCATTGCATCCGTCATTCAAATTCATGAACAAAGGTATTATGTCGATCGTGCTCGGAAAGGCAAAGCAAGAGTTGGAAAAAAAAAACTCTTCCCAAGACTGCATAGGTTAAAGTGTTCTATGAACTCTCTAGTTTCTCTTGTAACGTGTGATAATTGTCTGTTCTGAGATGTAACATGCACACACACACACTTATTATTGTTTTTGTTTGTTTCATATTTGTGTCTCAAAGTGTCTGATGGATATAAAGCTGGATTCCCTGTCTGTTGACATTTGTTGTTGGATGTCAAAGATCCCACAGTGTCCTTCACCTAGAGTTTGTCAGTTATCGCCAGTACCCTGGACAGAGTCTAAAATTCCTGTCCTAATCTACGTCGGCAGTACCATCATGCTCATTCTCAATGATGTGAATCGGCAGTCACGTGCTGAACACGAACAAACGAATGCACGATCACATCCAGTCCTAAAGTGTAACTGAATTTGTGGTTTGCTCACCTCTGAGATCTGTAATCGTAAATTAAATTTCCAGATAAAATTACAACTGCAAAACTTTTGTGAATTGTGTCCATTTTCCACAAGGCTCCATGAAGAGTGAGCAATACAATATCGCATTGGATCGAAAATGACAGTAAATCGAGCACGGGGTGTTGCAGGTGGACCAATTTGTACTGATGCTGGAGACTTGTCCCTCAGAAGAAATGGCTGCACGGAATCTGTGTGACAACGACGACATCGCCACCAGCCTCGTGCTTGATCCTTTTCTTGGCTTCCAGACTCATAAGATGAATACACGGTATTTTTCCTACTTGAGGTAAAACGGAATGAGAAGTCTAACACATGCAGTTAAACCATTCCTTTGTAAGCATGTCCTCATCTCAGTATATCACCAATGATGAGCCTTTACCTTGTCTTTATCACCAAACAGGGGAATCCCAATTATTTTGAGCCAGCCTTATTATTGAGACGTAACTGGTACATTGCTTTAGTGGCAAGGCACTCATCTTTTTGTGAAGCAAGTACATTTATGGTAATCTGGCGGGAATAACACGTTGACGTAGATAACAAAATGTTGTTGGAAAAGTTAGCTTACTGTGATGGTATAAATCTAAGACTGCCCTCTGCTTGATTATCTGCGTGTTCAAAAGGTTTCGCTCTGTCAACATCCGAAAAGAGGTTCTACGGAAAATTTTAGAACGCCTGCAGGCAAGTGGAGACCTGGATGATGCCTTCTTGGCTCTCACAGCCCACCATACGTTACACAAGCACCTTCTTCGCAAGTCAAAACTCCAGGAAAAAGTCTTCAAAGAACACGTGTGTGTTCTGAGCGGAACGAGTATTGTCTGAATATGTATAAAATGTCTCGGCACGGAATTGATTGAAGTTCTGTTCATTCCTTAGGTTCTTCGCTACCTTCGCATTTTCACCGATGCGAGCGGGTTCGAGATACGACCCTGCAACCGCTACTCATCTGAGAAGAATGGAGCCAAAGTGCTTGTTACAAGGCAATGGTACCAATGAACATTGTATTTATGTGACACAGAATTACAACTTTACATGTGTGGGAATTGGGGCTTTTATGGTTGTTTTATGCTTGCCAAAAGTCACTTCCTGAGGTTGTCCCTTGTCTGTGGCAGGAAAAAGAACGAGAAGATGCAGTTTCTGGTTGGCTGCATTGCAGAAATGTCCCCAGAAGAAGAAAGCTCGATTCTCCGGCATGGACAGAACGATTTCAGCGTCATGTACTCCACACGCAAACACTGTGCGCAACTCTGGCTCGGGCCAGCCGCCTTCATTAACCATGGCACGTGACATCTGTACTTGCGTTTTCACTTGGCTTCTTCTTCACTTCTTTCAACGACTATCGTGATTTATTTTGCAATTTTTCCTGAACCATAAACTTTATTCTGTACACTGTCAACCCCAGACTCAATTGCCCCCCCCCATCATTTTGGCTTTTCTTTGCCATTTACCCCTGCCCCCCTTCCCCCCACATTTTTGGGTTTTCTTTGCCCTTTACCCATGCCAACCCCCATGCCGAGACACATGCACATCTGAAGTTGAGTGATTGCAAGAGTTTCGACACTATTAATAAAATTTTGTTTTGATTGGGAACCGCTTATCCAATCAAAGTGAAATTTGGCAAATATCATCCACCACCATTGCTGTATCCACTGTGAAAATGATATCATAGGTCATGTGGTGTGGCAGCCATATTGGATAGAAAAATAAACCTTATCCGATCAAGACGAAACTTCACACACATGATCCTCCACTCAATCATGGGCAGAGCGCAATTTTTTTTTTTTGTGACAGCCATGTTCGTTTGAAAACCGAAACTTTCAAACCCGTTTTCTCTGCAACTGCGTAACGCATCGATATGAATCGCATCACATTGCATGGAGCAACGGGAGCGGATCATAACTGCAAAGTTTAAAATCCATAGCTAAAACGGTTTCCAATTTTTTTTTTCTTTTTTCTGTGAAACCAATGTGGCTGCCAAACCATGTAACTGATGATGTCATTGTTAAATAAAATGTATACAGCAAGGGTAGTGCATCACAACTGCATAGTCCAGTATTGATGGGTTATTCGGTTTCAGAGAAATAATTATTTTGTCATTCCCAAGAAATCATATCTTATCCACTGCATAGAGCTGTTTGTGTCAATGTGTGGGTGGATCATAAGCACCGCCCATTCTGCAGGCCCCGCCTTCCCTCCTTTCTACAAACGTCACAAGCACCACCTTTTAGCTCGGCCACGCCTTTCCCTCCAGCCACCCAGAAATCGTGGCCATATTTTTCTCTTCATATAATTCAGTATGGTTAAAGGCCTCATGTACATCTTCTATCCTCTTTACTAATAAAAGGGTGTGTACGCGTGCGCGTGTGAGATCAGTGTGTCTCCTCCATAACTCCAAAACAATAAAACCTAGCAGCCTGAAAAATTTACGATATAGCATTAGTTTTGATTTGTAAATGCTGCCACCTGCTTTTATGTAGAACACTGCGGTTATAAAGAAAACGCTGCTGTTTGGACGTGTTTTAATGCCCTGGCACGCTGCCATCCCATTCCCTCCCCTCGCGCTGCCTTCCCATTCCCTCTCGCACTGCTTTCCCATTGCCTCCTCTCACACTGCTTTCCCATTGCCTCCCCTCGCAGTGCTTTTCCATTCCCTCCTCTCACGCTGCTTTCCCATTGCCGCCTCTCACGCTGCTTTCCCATTGCCGCCTCTCGCGCTGCTTTCCCATTGCCGCCTCTCGCGCTGCTTTCCCATTGCCGCCTCTCGCGCTGCTTTCCCATTGCCGCCTCTCGCGCTGCTTTCCCATTGCCGCCTCTTGCGCTACTTTCCCATTGCCGCCTCTCGCGCTGCTTTCCCATTGCCGCCTCTCGCGCTGCTTTCCCATTGCCGCCTCTCGCGCTGCTTTCCCATTGCCGCCTCTCGCGCTGCTTTCCCATTGCCGCCTCTCGCGCTGCTTTCCCATTGCCGCCTCTCGCGCTGCTTTCCCATTGCCGCCTCTCGCGCTGCTTTCCCATTGCCGCCTCTCGCGCTGCTTTCCCATTGCCGCCTCTCACGCTGCTTTCCCATTGCCGCCTCTCACGCTCCCTCCCTTCCCTCTCTCTCTCCTCGCGCTTCCTCCCTTCCCTCTCTCCTCGCGCTTCCTCCCTTCCCTCTCTCCTCGCGCTTCCTCCCTTCCCTCTCTCTCTCCTCGCGCTGCCTCCCTTCCCTCTCTCTCCCCTCGCGCTACCTCCCTGCCCTCTCTCTCCCCTCGCGCTGCCTCCCTTCCCTCTCTCTCCCCTCGCGCTGCTTCCCTTCCCTCTCTCTCCCCTCACGCTGCCTCCCTTCCCTCTCACTCTACTCTCGCGCTGCCTCCCTTCCCCTCTCTCTCCCCTCGCACTGCCTCCCCTCACGCTGCCTCCCTGCCCCCTCTCTCTCCCTTCCCTCTCTCTCTCCTCGCGCTTCCTCCCTCCCCTCTCTCTCCCCTCGCCCTACCTCCCTACCCTCACTCTCCCCTCGCGCTGCCTCCCTTCCCTCTCTCTCCCCTCGCGCTGCCTCCCTTCCCTCTCTCTCCCCTCACGCTGCCTCCCTTCCCTCTCACTCTACTCTCGCGCTGCCTCCCTTCCCCTTTCTCTCCCCTCGCACTGCCTCCCCTCACGCTGCCTCCCTGCCCCCTCTCTCTCCCTTCCCTCTCTCTCCCCTCGTGCCGCCTCCTTTCCCCCTCGCGCCTCCTCCCTTCCCCCTCGCGCCTCCTCCCTTCCCTCGCGCCGCCTCCTTTCCCCTCGCGCCGCCTCCTTTCCCCCTCGCGCCGCCTCCTTTCCCCCTCGCGCCGCCTCCTTTCCCCCTCGCGCCGCCTCCTTTCCCCCTCGCGCCGCCTCCTTTCCCCCTCGCGCCGCCTCCTTTCCCACTCTCTCCCCTCGCGCTGCCTCCTTTCCCACTCTCTCCCCTCGCGCCGCCTCCTTTCCCCCTCTCTCCCCTCGCGCCGCCTCCTTTCCCCCTCTCTCCCCTCGCGCCGCCTCCTTTCCTCCTCTCTCCCCTCGCGCCGCCTCCTTTCCCCCTCTCTCTCCCCTCACGCCGCCTCCCTTCCCCCTCTCTCCCCTCGTGCCGCCTCCCTTCCCCCTCTCTCACCTCGTGCCGCCTCCCTTCCCCTTCCCTCCCCTCTCTCTCTCTCTCCCTCTCCTCATGCTGCTTCTTCGTGCTGGACTTGGGTGGGACTCCGGATGGACTGTGGTGGGAGGGGGAAGGGGTAGGGGTGGGAAGAGGCAGGTGATGACGAAGAAGTGATGTCACGTGATTTGGTGGTTATATTGGATTGAAGGAAAAAATTTAATATTTTCTCTGGATAAACAGGACCTTGGTCAGATGTCCGATCGAAGTGTGGTTGTATAAAAGTGGGTGGGGTGGAGGATGGTACCCGGCCATAACTTCCTGCAGTTAAATAGCATCGTGCCTCTTGTTAATTGTTGTCTCTGTACGTCTTTTTTTATTTTTTTTAATCCCTGCAAAATTGATTTTCAATGTTTTAAAACTTTTCTTTCTTTTTCTTTTCATCTTGCCAGATTGCCGTCCAAGTTGCAAGGTGCGTTGTAATACTGGCTTTATATTAAATTAAAATATCCTTGGAAAGGCTGCACTCTCCATTGTTATTCCAAGGACTGATATGTCCTCCAAATATACTTTGCTGCTCACCAAGTATTATGACCTTTTCTTGAAATAGTTGTCAGATTGTTACATTCTACTTTTTTAGTCTTCAGTTTACATTTTGACTAAAACAAAAAAGAAACTGCATTTCTTGAGCTGTGAATGCCAAAGCCAAATTGTTGTGTTGTTTTGATGTCATGTCTTCTTGCAATCATCTGCAGTTTGTGTCCACTGGGCGTGACTCTGCCTGCGTTCAAGTCCTTCGAGACATGGGTCCAGGAGAGGAGGTGACATGTTACTATGGAGATGGTTTTTTTGGTGAAAACAATGAGAACTGTGAATGCTACACATGTGAGAGGTGAGTTTTGTTACAATATGCAATCTGAACTTTTCCAACTTTTTGTCCTTCCGATGTGCAACTTTATCGATTGTCAGATTAGCCTGCCTTCAATTGCTTAATTCTGAGGAAAGCACACTAATTGTTGGGGTTCTTGTTTGGTTTTGTGTGATGGGCAGAGTTAACTTTATGGTCATGCCACATTTTCACCCCTTCCCTCTCACTACCCACCACCATAAAATATACCCTCCTTCCCCCACCCTCCCCCTTGTCATTTTTTTGTGGTGTATGCAGTAAACCCTCAAATATCACGGGGGTTACATTCCTCGAAAATGCCATGATAGTTAAAACCAATTTTGTACGGTAATAAACTGGATAAGTTCCCAAGCTTCCAGAAAATACTGAGGAAGGTGTGGTGACATCCAAAAATAGACATATCCCTCATGGGCGTCTGCAGGGAGGGCCAAGGGGGGGGGTATTTCCCCCCCCCCCCACTGGAAAATCAAAAATTTGAAAAAAATTACATGGAAAATACAAAATGAATAAAATAACATAAACATTTCTCAACAGTTCATTCAGTTAGAGCAGGTTACTACTCTTGGAACAGGAATTGGAGCCGTTGGGGATCTCTTCTGAAATTGTCAATGACCCTGTTCATTAGCTCGGTCTTCTGGCTGTTCACTTTGTCGCGGTGGACACTTAGCATGCAGAGGCTGGACAGACGTTTATCACTCATCGTTGATCTTAACCAGGTCTTCACCCTGCGCAGTGTGCTGAAGGACCTTTCCACTGTACATGATGTTGCAGGCAGAGTCAGTGTGATGAGGATAGCCTTGCACACTGCAGGGAACAGAGTGGTCTGCTTCACCAACTCGATCATACCCAGAGAGTTGTCATCCAGTGGCTTATGCTTCTGCACGTCATACCACGCTAGAGCTTCTTCTACAGGGTTGTCAATACCATACATTTCCTTGACAGATGAAACGATGTTCTTGAATTCATCTCTTTCTGTTTGCTGCATTTCTCTCGAATGTAGTGCGAAAATGTGAAAATATGGCGTGTTGCTTTCACCAAAGTGACTTTCCAGAGACTGGATCAAGGAATCCATGTATGGGACATAGATGGTGCGGCGATAGTACTCCGCAATGGAGCCTCCTGCATTCGGCCGGTGGACCTGGCGTGCGCATCGCCGAGGCATAGTCAAGTCTATGCCAAGTTCTTCTGCCAAGGTTTTCATCTCAGGGATGACATCTTCTGAGAACACACGGTCTGCACCATCCCGGTGAGCTCGGAAAGCCTTCATCAACAGGTCGATGTGATCTCGGACTCCCATCATGTCCATGTCGACTGCCTGCAGCTGTTGGGTCACTGGCTCCAACATTGCTGAGTACTTCGCAATGATCTTCAGACAGATGAGGAACACTGTGGTTCCTGCAGCACACCTCAGCTGATACGCCGTCTGACGCGTACTCTGTGACTCGTGCTGGTTTGCCTCCAGTTGCGCATAGATATCACAAAAGTTCTCTGAAAAGATGCGGATGCTTTTGTACTTTGTGCTCCATCTGGTTTCACACAACAAAGGTATTTGTGGAACCAGTCTCCTGTGCTTGGGACTGTCACAGAAGAATTTATTGATAGATTTCACAGTTCCAGTTGTATTCCTCACATCTGCGACAGAATTCAGATCATGAACCACCAAATTCAGTCGATGTGAAGAGCAGTGCACGAAAACAACTTTGGGATAGGTGTTCCTGATACGGGCCTGTACACCATTGTGTTTTCCTGCCATGGTTGAGCATCCATCGTAGCCTTGGCCGTGGAGCTTGTCGAGGTTAAGACCAAATTTTTTTGCTTTGTCGATGATAGTATCTGCAATTGTTGCAGTGTCCACCCTCTCCAGTGGAATGAATCCAAGGAATTCCTCACATATGGTGGCTGAGTCATTCCGTTGTTCCTGCAGCGCAACAAATCGTACTCCAATGGACAGTTGCTCGGTGCCTGATATGTCAGCAGTTTCATCTGCAATGGTAGAGAATCCATTTGATTCATTTGCAGCTTTCACAATATTGTCTCTTACTACTTCTTCGGAGAGAACTATCAGCTCGTTCTGCACACAAAATGATTTGTATCTCGCATTTTTGCTTGCGCCCTCCATGGAATCCTTCAGGACCGTGTCCCCTGCTTCTATCCTGAATCACAGTAGGTCACAGAGGTTCCCCGATGTACTCTCCTTCCCCCTCAATGCAATTTCATGGCTGCAGCAGAACAGAATGCTGGATAGTATGGGGAACA
Organism: Eptatretus burgeri; assembly: GCF_056783735.1. Lineage (NCBI taxonomy): Eukaryota > Metazoa > Chordata > Myxini > Myxiniformes > Myxinidae > Eptatretus > Eptatretus burgeri. The sequence goes on along the minus strand of NC_140965.1, from coordinate 11,790,857 downwards.
GTTTCTCTCGGTTTTGAGTGACTGCTTTGTTGACTGCTCGGTCCATCTGGCTCACGATGGTCAACTCTGGCCTTTGCACGGTGGTGAGGAAATTGTTGGCATCTTGCAGTGCGCCTTTGTGCCAGGAGGAAAGCATGTGCTTCCTCGCGCACTCATTGAAGTCTTTGTATGTAACAAAAGGAGTCATGATGAACGCACCCATTAGACCTCGGTGCACTGGTTGAGGGAACGGCGCACAGTATTTTCACAGAGCACCTTTCAAGTGACTTGAGTAGGCCAGCCATGGAGAATATTGGTTTATCCGCGTGTGGCGGAAACATCGGGAGCCCTGTGAATCGTTCTGATAGCTGTAATCAGTTGGTCGGACGTATGTGTTCATCAGGAGGTCATATCTTCGATTATTATTGGTCAAATGTTCTGTGGTTTTGACGTATGATCTAATGTCCAGATGATGAGGCAAGTCATTGGCCACTTTCGCAAGTGGTGTTTGGGGTGGCATCTCATTAGTTGCTGTGAGTAACTGCTCGTGGTGTCCCCCTCTGCGCTGCTCTGCTGGTTCAACATGCGTCTCCGATGTACCCGGGGTTTCTTGATTGTTGTCAGAGTCATCAGACTTACGTTTTTTTAAAGAACCTCCTGATATCCATTTCACATTCCTGAAAAATAAGAAAAATGAGGTTAACATAACAATACAAATTTAATACACTGGTCTTCCCCAGACTCTATAACAATCAAATCAAGAGCATTTCGTTTGATTATTTTGTATAAAATCCAACGTAGAAATTTTGCATGAGTTTTGTTACTGAAATAAAATAAATAGCCGCAACACAGAAGGAATGAACGAAAAAACACTATCTTCCACGCCAAATATGACATTCGATCAATCGTGTGTCTTCTACCTGAAGAATTGTTAACATTTTGTTCTGTTCTGTTCTTCTTAAAAATGTCTTGTAAGCTGTTCTTAACAGTAATCTTAGCAAAAAGATGTCTTCACACGGCGATCTCAGGATAACATTGCCCCCCCTGCATTTTTTTTCTGCGGACGCCCATGATATCCCTATTGAAATAAACATGTAAAATAAATGAAGACCACAAGGGGAAAACCGGTGATGTCACTTTTTATAAATTTCAGGGTTATTGCACCTGCCAATAGTTGGCAATATAAGGTTTCCTCTCACAATATTACTTTAACAAATAACCAGGGGTGTCACATAATTTATATGGTATAAAGTTTAGCCGTGCAATGAAAAAACAAGTGTTGTCAAAGCTGAACAAGTAGAAATCCAGAGTTGTCAGTACTTTACTCCTGGTTATCTCCCTTTCATTCATGTTAACTGTTCCACCATAATATTCAGAGTTGAGAAACTAAAAAATGAAAGGTTGTAAAACTTTCACAGCATAAACTCTGAGCACTACAATGGCCTATTTGGTTATATCATGGGCTCCGTAGTTGGTGCATATCGTGATTCAAGCCTGGTCAAACCTTTATTGTGACTTTTATGGGACCCACGCCGTGGCTTAATGGTTAGCACGTCTGAGTACCCATCCTCATTTGATGTACCCACCGCCCAATCAACCTGCTTAGGTATATGAGGGAGTCACATGAGATGACTTCAGCTATCACGGGGGTGGTTTCTCCTTGGTTTCCTCCCGGTTTTCCATCATATTAAGTAGTACGGAGTAAGAAATGGAGAATCCGTCGTCATATAAGCGAAATACCCTTGAGTATGGCGTTGAACACCAATTAAACAAAAAAACAATGACCGTTTAATGTTGAAAAAATAATCTGTGATCACCAAAGTCATGTAATGTATGCTAATAACCAAGAAACATGAATTTGCTACACATCCTGGGTTAAAATTGCATGGCAATTATTGAACAAGGGAATAACCAGTGATGTCAATTTGCAACATTGATTCGTTCTTTGCTCTTAAATTGAATAACACAGAAGCTTGGCAAATGCTACATGCTTAATTTGATCGGCCAATGATCACTCTTCCTTTTACTGGAAAAGAAATCTATATGACAGTTATTAAACAGTCCACCAAAGTCTTGAAACTTTGTTTTTCAGTTTCTTCAAAATTGACTTATCCTGACATCTCTGGTTTTCCCCTTGTGGTCTTCTAATATAAATCAGCTTTGTGATGGTGTCCTGCTGTGTTGAAGCAGATTAAACATGACCCTTCCCTTCTGTAATTTGTTGAAAGCCCTGTGTGTTTGTGTGTGTTTCTTTCTCACTTTCTTTCTCTTTCTTTCTCTTTCTTCCTCTCTTCCTTTCTCTCTCTTCCTTTCTCTCTCTTCCTTTCTCTCTCTTCCTTTCTCTCTCTCTTCCTTTCTCTCTCTCTTCCTTTCTCTCTCTCTTCCTTTCTCTCTCTCTTTCTTTCTCTCTCTCTTCCTTTCTCTCTCTCTTCCTTTCTCTCTCTCTTCCTTTCTCTCTCTCTTCCTTTCTCTCTCTCTTCCTTTCTCTCTCTCTTCCTTTCTCTCTCTCTTCCTTTCTCTCTCTCTTCCTTTCTCTCTCTCTTCCTTTCTCTCTCTCTTCCTTTCTCTTTCTTTCTCTTTCTTCCTTTCTCTCTCTTCCTTTCTCTCTCTCTCTTTCTCTTTCTCTCTCTCTTTCTCTTTTTCTCTTTCTCTCTCTCTTTCTTTCTTTCTTTCTTTCTCTCTCTCTTTCTTTCTTTCTCTCTTTCTTTCAATCATGTTTACTTTGTTCAATCAGTCTCTGGTTTCGTACCCAATTAGTCCAGGAAGAAAAATGGTTGTAGAAATGCCATTAATGATGGAATGTTTATAAGCAGGGGTTCACATAACTGGTATGCAGGTACTCAAGTGCGGTTCTAAAATTAAAAAAACCTAAATGCGTACTTCAAAGATGATAAGAAAGCTCAGAAGCATACTACCACAACAGAGGCTTTTGATGGAAGGTTTTCTCAGCTAGTGAAAGTAAGATTCTTCAGTGGTAATTGATATACTGCGATTTCAAAATTTAAGTGCACAAAATTAAGTTTATAAATTCTAACAATATACTTTTCCAGTTATATTGTAAGTTTATGACTTTATGACTTATAAAAAAATATCCATGGAGAACACACGAGCAAAGAGGAAGAGGAGGTTCAGGATCATCCGGAAGGAAAAAAAACAGAGGAGCTTGCGAGTGTCGGCTGGAGTGGATGTTCTGAGAGCACTTGCAAAGGGGTAAGATGCATACAAAGCTGAGAGGTGCTTTAAATATTGGAATGGCGCTTGGGAAAGCAGACGAGCACACTCGAAGCTGACAATTTTTTTGTGAGTACCAAACCATTTCTGCTGGTACTCGTTGGAGAACCTGATTTTTTTTTTTTTAATTATATGAACCCCTGTTTATAACCTTTTTTTGGATGAATGTGAGGCCCAACCCTGCAGCTGTTGAATTGTTTTCTTACAGACAAAGTCGGGGTAAATTTCGCCCCAAAGATGGTGCAATTCCCTCATCCCAGCCTTCTGGTGGTTACAGCCTCCGCGAGACGGACCGGCGTTTGAGTCGACTACATAATGACTGCCAAGGGACTGATAGACATTTGGGCCGAAACTGTAGTTCCTTTCGCACTCGGCGGAAAGCGCAGAGATGTGTTCACCTTCGACGTGAGTGCTGAAGAACGATGGCAATTTTCATTTGATTATACATTATTTGGGCATCAAGTTCCTTAGCTCAGGTGCATGACCTTAAAGTGTCATCAACCCAACTTCTCATGTGCATGAAATTACGTTTAAGACTCCTTCAACTTTGCTTCGTGTAAAGGCTTTTTGATTTGTCTTATGTCCAAACAGATGATTGCATCGCTCGTCCGCGACAAAGATGCTTATCCAAGTCGTGCCAAGACCTCATTCCCGAAGGCTCACGGACATCGAAGTCGACTCTATCTCGACACAGTTTTGCAACAAGTGGGATGGCTTGTACGTCTACACCATCCTGTTATACCATGCCCTCTCTGTGCTCACAGTTTGGCACATACAGTGGTGTTTCGCTGATGCGAAGTCCTGGCATTTCACCTGAAAAGCTCTTTCTGGAGCCAGTTGTTCTGCTGTTTAAAGGTAAGGCAGGCTCCAGAGATACAGTGATGCTGGCTGTTGGTTTAGTTAATTGCTAAATGCTATTACTTATTAGTTTTAGATTTCTGTACTTTTAAATCATTTCTTGAAATGTCTCAACATTTGTTTTCTTCCCAAAGACCCTGAAGTTGAGCGGCATGTCTCAAGGGAGTTTAAAGAGGCAACTTTGCCAGCACAGAGACAACTGCAGGCACTGCTTGGATGTCAGGCTGATGCGGATGGCCGCTCACCATCCCCTCCGTGTGCAGCTGAAGCTGGCTCTAACCGTGGCATGCCGACAATGTCGTTGCGTGCCTGCACTGTACCTCTACATGCACTCGAAGCTGAGGAAGGTCCTTGTTTGCCAACCCGTGACATGATTACTGCCTGTGACACCATGATGTCATATTCTCGGGTGCTTGCTAAAGCAGAAGCATCATCTGGACACCCGACCACTTCATCATCCATACGGCATAATGGCAGATATCCAAACAACCACCATAAGCGGAAGAAGGTGGGGATCCAGACTGTGAATGTCAATGGCACAATCGGTGAGATAGGTGTTGCTAAAGATAATTTGAATGATCTTATTGATACTTGCTCTGAGCTGTCTAAGAGAACAATGCAGAACTGTCGCAAAAGTTGTGAGATCCACATGTCTAGGATTAATGGCAAAATGCTCACATGCACAGTTGATCTGGTTGCCTCTCGTGAGGCATACCAGCTCAGCAGGCAGGGGTCTACTTGTAAATGGCGTGGGCTTGAATCGCAACAGTCTCATCTCGAAAGTGTAAGAAATAAAACTGTATATGAGGACAGAGGTTTCATCAGTTCAGGTGCTGGGACACTCCAAGGTTGCCATGAAGGAAGTTCAAGTTTGCAATCTCAGATTGATAATGAATTATGTGTCAAACGTGGTGTGGTGGTTAAACACAGGAGTGTGGCACAAGTCAAAAGAATTGTCCAGAAGTCTCTGCTTCCATGGGTTCACTTGGTCTGATTTGTGGAGAAACCATTGCAGGAAGTCTTAGTTCCAATAGCAGGGAAAGGCATGCGTTGCTACATGCTGCACCTGGACTCCTGCTGGTGAGGATCGACGAGCAGGTGATGGCAGGTGGGAAGATCATTGTTTCTACGAGAATGGCTTGGTCAGAATGGCAGGAGACTCATGTTGGGCAGGTATAGCTCTGCACACTATCTTTGAGGCATCTAATCCCAAGTCTTACCACCAATTGAAGGATAACATCTCATCCAATTGAGTTCTACCATTTTCATTCTATCCTTTTCTGTTTTTTTTCTTCTATTTTTATTTTTTGCAGTCATATCTGTTTTAGTATATATATATATATATATATATATATATATATATATATATATATATATATATATATATATATATATATATATATATATATATATATATATAGATATAGACTCATGGAAGAATCAAGTGACATTGGGCAAAAAGGCCATGTACTAACAGCAGAGCAGTGGGGTCACAGGCAGATTCAACAAACAAGGGAATGAGCGGACAGGAAAAGGGAAGGAGAGGAAGCTTAACTGTTAAGTAAGAGGGTTAGTTAAGGTATGGTTGATGGGGGTGGGGTATAAAATGGTGATTATATGAGATAGTAGTGCACTCCCTGCTTGTTGAAGCCTTAGAGGGAAGAGCGGGATTGATCAAGCTCGGGCAGGAGGTTCCACAAATGGGAGAAAGAGTAACAAAGGAGTGGAGGTGTATGCATTATGCCTGGATTTGGGAAATTTAATCAGGGAGGGCATCACTGAAAAAAAACCCAAAAATGTGTGGGTTCCAAAGGAGCTGGGGTGGTCGGTGGTTTAAAGGGGCAAGACAGGAGGAGAGGTCGTGGAAAGAAAAGTGTTGACAAGCCTTTATATATATATATATGTAGTTGAGGTTCTTGGAGATAGAACGGATCGGTGTACAGCAGGAGAAGGGAAAACTCACAACACCAGAGGGAGTTGGGGATTGGGGGGGAGACTGACTGACTGGAGACTAAAGATTAGGAATGTAGGGAAGAATGAGGATGATGGGAGGACATAGGGATTGGATAAGATGAATACAGAAGCAAACTCTCAGGAAGGAAAAACAGGACATTTGGAAAGAGGTGGGCTTGTGAGAGTTAACGTCGTAAAGAAATCACGGTTTTGGATTGTGGATGATCTGAGATGGTGGTGAATAGCTTTCTTGAAGACCTGGAGGGAAGGATGAGATTGAAAAGAATGAGGTGAGCTGTGATTCTGGATTTTGGGAGTTTCACCAGAAGGGGTTTTGTTGGCAGACCTTGTGCACCCTGCAGAAATGTGAGGGAGGGAAAGGGGGACAAAGAACGGAATGATCAGTGGGTGCACTATCGGAACGGGGGAGGTAGAAGACAAGCCTTGTGCTTCTGCCTCATTGCAGTGAATGCAACTTGTATTAAGAACTTTTGGTTCTTTAGAATCCACAAGAGACAGATGTGATGCTTGAACATCAACCCATGGGGGAGACTTTGAGCTGCAGAAAAATATCTTGTAGGCTGGGAGTATATATGATTTTTTAAGGAATGACTTGGACCGACGGAGGGTGCCCAGTCTGCGTCTGACTTTGCAGGCCATCTTGATAGATGGTCGGCCCAGGAGAGGTCACAGCTAAAGGTGAGACCGAACCTCTTCCAGTGCCTAACTGGAAATGGATAGGTTGTTTCATTTGACGTTCCTTCTGGAGGGAGGGGAAAATGTCATTGTGAAATTGCACTATTTTCTAAAATTTTCTTTCTTTATCACCATGTTTGTGCAAAACTTGCAAGTTGTACCTTTTATTAAAACTGTCAGATTTTGATTTTTTTTTCTGTTGTTTTGCCTATTTTGTCTTCTCATTCTCCAAGTCTTGAAGACATTTTATAAATGAGCTGCAGGAGTGACCTGCTTTGCTGGAGTGGTTAAAAGCTCGATTTCTCGCTCGATCATCGAGCCAGGCTGATTGCGCAGGCATTTTCGGAAATGTTCCTAAAGGGCATCCTACAGTCCGATTGCATCGCGTTTATGTTGTCTTTAACATGGTGCTCCTTCGTTGGACTGGAAGACTCGAGGTTCCGCAGTTTGTGAAATAAGTATTATTCTTTTTTTTGTGTGTGTGTGTGTTTGCACTTCCTTGTCACGGTGAAAGTGTAATTTCTTTTATTTTTTATATAATTTTGGGAAAAGTTGACGTGGGACAAATCGTACTGTGCCTTTCAAGCTCAGCTGAACTTGGAAAGCTAGTTCATGGTCAGATCTACGACAATGTCTCAAGACTATTAATTTTATATTTGGTGAATTACCACCATGGCAACAAATGATGCTCAGCAAGCCCAATCAACAGGACAGGGTAAATGTTGTTGTTGTTGTTGGTTTTTTTTGTGTTGTTTGGCCTGCATAATTTTTCAAGCAAACAAACTTGGCTCAAATGTTTCTTTGATGCATATCTTGATTTGCTCCCAATTCGGCAGCCAGACCACATCGCTGAACAGGGCCTGTAGGGTTGTAGAGCTGCATGATGTCTGAGTTGAGGAGGATCCTGCAAAAGCTCCATCCAAGTTACTGGGTTTGAACCTCGTTTTTTATTTCACTTTTGAACGGATTTTTTTTTTGTTGCTGCATTCTTCTTCAGCTTTTGCTGCTAGTTACAAGTGTTCTCATGCTTTTTATTTTACAGAATTATTTCCTTTGAAGAAGAATAAGCTTATAGAACAGCTTTATCTATTAAAGCCATACGAAATGATAACATGTTTGGTAATTATTGAGAGGTCATTATCAAAGGTTTCTGAATGAATTTCTCCTGATTTAGTTGTGGTGAAGCTTTCTCTGATGGTTGCTCCATCACCTGAGCGTGGTTGGTGATTGTGATGAGTCTTGGAGTTGTGAGTTTTTTTGTTTATTTAATTTTATCTTTTTTTTGGACCTGTGTTTTGCTCAGTGCTTTGAATTGACTTTCAAATACAATACAGTGCACATAATTATGGTCACAAGGCATTTACAATCACCATATTGGTGGAATTTCTGTTTTTGTGAAACTATGATGTGCAAATCGAGATTTAGCTCCATGCTAATTGGACAACTGTGCTCATATACATTTGTTTCTCATCAAGTTGAAAGTTTGAACTCGAAGTGGAAGGTTTTGTTTTTGTTTTTTATTTTATTTTATTATTATTTATTTATTCCCTCACCCCCTTTTGGACATTCAATTGTATGTGAAGTATTATCTGTTTTTTTTTTTTTTGGGGGGGGGGGGTGTCCTCTCAAATGTATTTCTACCTCTGACTGTTTATGTAAATATGTTTATAAATCAAATGTAATTATTCTGATTAAACTCTGCTACACAATCCACTCATTTTGCTATCTTCTGGACTCCTGGGCAGTACTTTCTAAACCCTGCAGTCTTGTGATTGTGGAGACTGGAGTGAGCCCTCTGCTTGCATTCTCCGATTTCCTACCAAGGTGAGACTCTTGAATGATATTGTCATTTATGCAATACCGGCATTCCTCACTTAACGACCGAGTTCCGTTCCTACGACTAGGTCGTTAAGCGAATTGGTCGATAAGCGAGGATTTATTTTTATACAGTATTTTTTTTTTAATGAGTATTTTATTTATTTTTTTGCGAGGATTTTTTAATGTTTATACAGTAGTGTACTGCTTCCTGTAATAAACAGAATAGAGGGAATCACCTCTAATATACATTACTTAGGTTTGCATACTGTAAATACAGGTAATCGTTTTTATTTATTCTGAATAAAGAAAAGGTCTAAAGGAAACTCCAACTTGATAACTTTGTTTTAATTTCCATAACTCTTTCATATTACAGAACATAAAAATACAATCAGCAAAAATTATAAAAATGATGTACCAAAAAACATTTAAGTTATAAAAAAAGACATTCAGATTAACATTTTAGTCATTGAATCCTTCAAAGTGTGGTCGTGGTTCGGGGTCATCATCAGAGTTATCAGGAGCTGTAGAGGCCCCGGGTAAGGGCGTTGATGGTGAGGAAATGGAAGGACTTGTAGGGGTAGGGGTCCTGGGTGTAGCTTTCGAGAAGAATCCCGTTGGTGTGGTCTGCGTTGTAATTTTCTTTTTTTTCTTCATAAATTTCATGATAGCATCGTAAAAGTTCATTCATTTGCCGTTCCACATTCGGGTCCATACCCTCTAGTTCTAATATAGCCGCATTCACTTTCGAGAACACACCAGCTAACCCCTTTACAGTGAACTTCTTTTGTACTTCTTCCATTCTTTCCTCTTCTTCTTCCTCTTCCAAGTGCTGCTGCACTTCCAACTCTATTAAATCTTCGTTAGTAGCTCTCCCTCGACATATTCCCCTAATTCTTCAATATCTTCCACTTCAACATCTAAATTAAGCACGTTAGCAAGTTCCACAATTTTTTTTTTATTTTTGACATCGACACCGCCAACACTTCCTTTTCGCCGACATCTTGTACTATGGGGTGCACAATAAAGTACAAATTTATAGACGAAATATGTAGTCTTGGAGATTGCGAACGCTAGTGTAGTGAATACCGACCGACTGCGGGAACGAGACTGAGACTGAGAAAAAAGAAAAGAAAAAAAAAAAGGGTGATGCGCTGCCGCTGCCGACTGGTCGTAAGTCCGGGCGGTCGTTAAACAGGTAGGTCGTTACGTGAGGAGTGCCTGTACTACAAACAAACAAAAGAGCCACATTGTGTAATTTATTAAGAATTGCTTCAAGAAATGCAGGATTGAAAACGAGACAAAACACTTTTGACATCCGGTTGGCTTTGCCGATTTTGATAATATTGAGTTGTTGGAACCGTTTGATGAAATGGGGGACCTCTGTCGTGAGGGATGCTTGAGACAGGTCCTCATCATTGCCATGTAAATATGATTAAAACAACATTGGGTCTCACCATCTACAGCAAAGTCTGGTGTTAGCTTAAGGGTTAAGGTAGCTGGCTTGAAATCTTAGGGTCTTGAGTTTGAGCCTCTGTCGTGCCGTTAAGTTAACTCCCAGGTGGGTTGACTCAGCCTGTCATTCTTCCGAGGTCAGCAAAATGAGTACCAGCTTACTGATAACAGGCACTGCATCAGTGGCACAGCTGTGCTTCCAGAAATTATGCAACGAGCAGCCACAGGCTGCACATGAAATGACAACCATTTGTATACTGCAGTCAAATGATGCCACCTTCCCATTGGGAAAATGCTTGAAGCCTGGCACATGATGCCTGCACAATCCTGGATGAAGACCACGGTGGTCAAAACGTCAAACCTGAGCCTCACCTGTCGAGTGGCTGTATTAATTGATGGATCCCTTTTATTTTTATAAGAGCAAATACTGTTGCGGGAATGGCCCTTAGTGTGTTATTAAATATAGGATTAGCCCAGATCCCCCCTTAAATGCATGTTTAGCCAGGTTGTTTGGTAATCGGACATTACATGTGGGTCAGGAGGTGTAGCAGGCTGTCCAGTGTTTGTACAGTGGTGGTGTACCGAGAGGCGGCTCCTTCTTCCTGCCCCCCTCTTAGCTGGCCCCGACCCGGCGCCTGAGTGTCGGTCGGCGAGACGTGTCTGAAGCCCATTGGTGGAGAGCGGCTATAGACTGGAGGGATGGACCAATCGCGTAGCCCCGGAGGCATTTCGGATGAGTGAGCGCCGGTAAGGCAAGGAAGAAACTGCCAGTGGGAGTCTGCGATCGGCTGTAAAAAGAAACTAGCTGCTTTGTGAGTCTGGGATCTGCTTTCGTGAGAAGAGAGAGCCCCAGGAAGGCAGGAGGAACTGCATGAGGGGAGTCGGCGATCGACTTTTATGAGCTCATTGATAGGTTCATCCGGAGTCCAGTGACGGAGCCTCAGACTGTCCTTACTCGCTGCACGGCTCGACACGTCTTGTAATCCCATCGATCCGCCTGCGGAGCCCAACACCCCGATTGGCCGAGTCTGGTGAACAGGTCTAGCCTTGTCTGGCCAGGCCTGGAGTTGTATACTGGACCTTTTGAGAAACCAGCTGGAACACACCATAGATCTTTCGCTCCTGTGCCGTCGACTCTACAGGGGCTGGACGCACCGACGCTGTGTGCGCAAGCAGTGCCGGGAGAAGGAGTACAAGCGCATCTTGCCACGCAGTGTGCTCGAGCTTGGGCGCTCGAATCCGTTGACATTGGCTTCTCACGAGCCGCATTCGTGCCTTTGACACTTTCCCCTTGTCCATGAGGCATCACCAAGTACTCCGTATCTTGTCTGCATGTCTGCATGTCGTCCAGGCCTAAGGTTTATCTCGCTAGGGTTCCCCTTGAAACCCGTATCCGCAGCTCCCTAGTTAAGAGCGGGTAATAGATTAATTATAACATTGTCATGAATGCTTTGCTTGTGTCGTGTCCCCAATAAATCTGGCTAAGTTATACGAAAGTTGCCGCCTTGAGTTTATTCGTGCCGTGCTGAGGAACAGTCCGCTCAATATGTATTTAAAACCAAACGGACTACGGACTGGCAGACTTTGCTCGGTCTCTGACAAACCCAGTCTTTAGCCGGGGTCTATTTCCCCAGCTGGTAAGGCCTAGGTGTACGTTGGTATCGCGATCCGAGGCCTGTGCCGAACTCGCCGGCGTTATAACCCCGGAGACGGCGGTGCTGTTAAGTGATGCCGAATCTTCAACATTTGGCTGTCAAGAGTAGTGTGCGAATCCTGCCACCGCCAAATCAATAACAATACAACCCATCGCTTTGCTGATGGGTCAATAAAGTGGGGGGGGGATGAGAAAGAGAGAGGAGGCAGGTGTAGGGTGAGGGGGGAAGGGGAGGTAGAGAGGATGGTGAAAGGGGAGTTGGGGAGAGCGACACCTCACCAAACGTTGCTCTTCACTGTGGGAGGGAGGGTGCGTGTGAGACATACACACACACACCGACAAAGGTGTGGGAGGAGAGTGCTGCACTTTATGAGTGGACAGTGAGAGAAAAGGGTGGAGGAGAGAGGAAAAAAACAGGAGGGGTGGAGGTGGGGTGAGCAAAGAGCTGTGACGCTTAATGACCAAACACGACAAAAGAAAAGAAAAAAGTGGCAGAACACCTGCACACAGGACACAACATAGTTTGTAAAGTAATCTGCTGGCACATCTGCAAAAACTTTAATATTCCAGTTCCAGAAAATTTGTGGCAAAATGAACTCAAAGCAATCACTGCAAACATTGAAGTACCAATTACTCACGGACGACCTTATGATTCCATCAGGCGTGAACATCGAAAACAAAGCATTGTGACCAGCTATCATACTTGGGTACAAAAACAAGAAAAGGCATTGCTAATTGAGGTGTTAATACCGGTGATTTTGGAGTAACGATGCAAAAATCAAGAAAACAACCAAATACAAAGACCTCAAAGCACACACACACATACACATTGCCTTTTATTCATATAGAAATCAATCTTACCTATGTAAAGAAATTAATATATTCCTTTTTATTTTCTTTACATATGCATCAAGGCTAATGGTGGAGGGGCAATAGATCAACAGACCAACACAAGGGGTGGACAAGATGGAAAAATAAGCAATATTTTGGGAGGGTTTAACGGGTGCAGAAAAGATCATGGTTTTGGATGGGGCATAACTTGAGATGATGGTGAACAGCTGTCTTGAAGACCTGGAGGGAAGAATGAGAATGAAGAGTGTGGAAGGTGGTTCCGTAAGTAGGGGGGGAAAAAGAGGAATAAATATGTGGAGGTGAGCAGTCATTCTGGATTTGGACAGTTTCATGAGGAGGGGGTTGCTGGTGGACCACATGTGTCCTGCAGATACTGGGGGGGGAGGGGGGGGACAAAGCACGGAGAGGGTAGATGATGTAAGACCAGAAACGAGGCGGAAGAAGACAGAGACCACCTGCCTCTCGGCAATGACGAAGGGATAGGCCCATAGACTCAGCTTCAACACGGGAGATTCCAATGCTCTTGAAGGCCTTGGTTTCTACAACGTCAAGCTGAGTAAGCTGTGAGGCAGGGGAATCAGCCCAAAGGGGAGCACAGTATTCTATCCAAGGAAGGACTGCACAACGGAGGATCCCCAGTGCAAGTCTAGTTTTGGAGGCCAACTTTGAAAATGGTGGAGACTGCAGTGATGATGGACACCAGACTGAAGTGATGATGGACAGATGGTGGACAACTTTGAAATCCTGTAGGGAAGAGCAATGACTGATGTCAATACATTGATTGGCCCCAAGACACTACCTGAAGGGGCACCAGTCTCTACAGGTACAGCATGGGATAGTATTCCATCCAAAGGCAAGCCCCACCATTTGTGAGCGAAAAGGACATCTGATAGCCAATAAAGAAGGCAACGCAGATGATCATTAACTTGCAGTTTGGAATTCAGCCAAACGCATGGGAGATGTACATTCTCCAGGGAGATGGGCGAGAATTATTTGGGGTTGAGGGAATCTAACCATTGCTGATTTAAGAAGCAGCATGTCTTGGGCAGAAGCCAAGCTGATGGTTCAAAGGAACAGTTGAGATCTGCTCCAGTTACATTGCCTTCAGAAAGTATGCACACCCCTCAACTTTTTTGCATTTTGTTGTGTTCCAGCCTGAATTTAAATTGCATTAAATTTAATTTTTTTGTCACTGATCTACACAGCATACCCCATAATGACAAGGTGAAAACATGTTTTTTTTAGAATTTTTTACATATTAATTGAAAATGAAATACAGAAATATCTAAATTACATAAGTATTCAGCCCCCTGAATCAACACTTTTGTCGGAGCACCATTGGCAGAAATTGCAGCTTCGAGTCTTCTTGGGTATGTCTGTATCAGCTTTGCACATCTCGATTTGGGGATTTCCCCCCCCCCCCATTCTTCCTTGCAGATTTGCTCAAGTTCTGTCAAGTTGGATGGGGAGTGTCGGTGAAGAGCAATCTTCAAGTCTTTCCACAGGTTCTCAATGGGATTCAAGTCTGGGCTTTGGCTGGGCCATTCAAGGTCTTTCACATTCTTGTTCTGAAGCCATTCCAGTGTTGCTTTGGCTGTCTTCTTGGGGTCATTGTCCTGTTGGAACATAAATCTTCACCACCATTTAAGGTCTTTTGCACTCTGAAGCAGACTCTCATGGAGTTGCCTGTATTTGGCTCAATTCATTGTTCCCTCTGTCCTTACAAGTCAACCAGTCCCTGCCACTGAAAAAGCATCCCCAGAGCATGATGCTGTCACCACCATGCTTCAGAGTAGGGGTAGTGTTCGATGAGTGATGAACTGTGCTCGGTTTTCGCCAGATGTAGCGCTTTGCATTCAGGTCAAAGAGTTTAATTTTCGTCTCCTCAGACCACAGAATCTGTTTCCTCATGCTCCCAGTCTTTCACATGCCCTTTTTGTAAACTCCTGGTGTGCTGTCTTGTGCCTTTTTCTTAGGAGTGGCTTCTTTCTGACCACTCTCCTATAAAACCTAGATTTGTGAAGTGAAGCATTGACTGTTGTCCTCCCGGCAGGTTCTCCCATCTCGGCCAAGGTACTCTGTAGTTCTGTCAGAGTGGTCATTGGGTTCTCACTCACCTCCCTGACCAAGGTTCTTCTTGCCCGGATGCTCAGTTTGGTCAGACAACCAGCTCTAGGAAGAGTCTGGGTCGTTCCATATTCTTTCCATTTCCTTATGATGGAGCTCACTGTGCTTTTGGGAACTTTCAACACTCTAGAAATTGGGTTTTTCTTTTTTAACCTTCCCCAGATCTATGCCTCACATTTCTGTCTTGGAGTTCTATGGACAGTTCCTTGGACTTCATGGTAGAGTTTTTGCTCTTTCATGCATGGTCAACTGTGATCTTGTATACTGAAGAAAGGTGTGTTTTTCTCAATCACGTCCAATCAATTGAATTGGCCACACGTGGACTCCAATCAAGTTGGAGAAACATCTTAAGGATGATCATCGGAAATTGGATACACCTGAGCTCAATTTGGAGTGTCATAGCAAAGGGGTTGAATACTTATTGATGCAAGACATTTCAGCTTTTCATTAATTTTCAAAAATTTAATTATAGAAAATCCACTTTGGCATTGTGGGCTATTTTTGTGTCAATTGGTGACTTGAAAATTTATATTTAATCCATTTTATATTCAGGCTGTAACGCAACATATGAAGAAGTCGAGGGGTGTGAATGCTTTCTGAAGGCTCCATGTATCAGTTTCATTTGCTTTTGAGGAGAAGGCCCATTGGTTTGTAGTTGAGCAGGTTGGCCTTTGTCACAATTCTTATGAACATTTTTCATGATGCAAGACAGGTCAGAAAATGTAGTGGAAAAAGAACAGTCAAAGCTGAGTGGATTAGATTGAATGTTTTGAGTGTGAGGAAATTATGCTATCGGGATTTGTATTAATGTAGTGAAAAGCAGCTTTGAAGGACAGTGGTGGAAGAATATGGCTTGGAACTGGAGAAAATGAGATTTATCAGAAATTAGAAAATAGCAAGCTCAATGTCGGGTGGTATTTAAAGAACAGATGTTCCATCTCAAGTACTCCAGGAGGATAAACATCTCAAATTTCAAATGGGAGTGCAAATGAAACTCATCAGTAATTGGAGAGGAGATTTTCAATGTGCAATTGCAGAAGATTATTTTGTTGTGTCGGAGTGTTTTAGCTTTTTCTATTTCACGTGTTCAGTTCGCAAACTTGTGCCCACAGAAACCTTGATTTGAGAAGGTCACGTGATTGGACTTCATATTTTTTTGATGTCATGGGATCTAGGACGTGAGGATTAGATGTTGTGGCTTGGTAAATTGGGGTGAACAGATGTACGTTGGTCATTTGGCTTTGTGTGTTCAATGGCAGGTGAGGACCAAAACGTGTCTGTCTCGGTGAGGCGAGGTCAGGTGTATGACCTGCAGGAGGTGTCTGCCCACAGAACAAATGCTGTATCAAAAGTGTAATTTATACCCGAGTGCAGTCTGAGCGGAAATGAGATGCTACATTATACTGTCGTTTTCGAAAATGCACTTTTGATTGGCAATAATTTTCCATTTTGTTCTCCAGTTTCAATATCTCTGCCACCGAAGGTGGATGGAGGTTATGTTTTTCCTCCTGTTTCTCTGTCTGCGAGTAGGATATCTCGAAAAGTTGACGGATTTTGTCGAAACTTGGTGGACAGGATGGGTATGTGACAAGGACAAATCGATTCGTTATCGGTGAAGATCCGTATCTGGATATTAGAAAAAAAATTCAAGTTGCACAACGATATAACTTTTGGCCAGGTTCAAGGTCAGGGTCAAGGTCACGAGGTCACGTAAGTTATAAAAATCGCCATTTTCAAAACCTATCTTGTCTGCCATTCTACAAGATATTCGGTAACTGTTTATTGATTATGATAGTAAAAAATATTATCTTGTATCTAACCGGACAGATTTTTGAATTTCTTTCCCGTTTGATCGTCACGTGATCTGGAAGATTGCCAAAAACGCCGATGCGATTCGCAAAGAAGGAAGGAAGGAGAAATGAAATATAAATATAAAACACATTTTTAGCCTTTTATATTTATACATTTTCTGCCGAAGGTGCAAAAGTTTCAAAACCCGAAATGTAAACGTCGGCATTTATTTTCAAAATATAATTTCTTTCGTGCACACCAAAATGCCAAGTCATCTTTAACCAAACTGCGCAGTAGTCTTCAGTCATAACTGAACATTGAGAACTTGTAGTATTATGGAGATGACCGTCACCCCCACACAGGGGTAATTTTTCATACTCATTTCAAATATCTGTCATATCACAGTCACAGGCATGTTGATTATATCCATGCCTTTTAATATTTTCAAGTAAATATTTCATGTGAAAGACATTTTAACTGACATGTTTTATATTTATATCTTCACATTTTCTATTTGTATGTTGTGTAATTTCAAGTCGTTGGCATTTAAAAAATTATTATTCATTTTTGAATGTTCTTATGACAGAATGTCATGAAATACTGTTGCGGGGCCGGACGTCGGCTGCGAGCACGACCGCGAGATGGAGCTGCAAAGTCGGCTCGACCAATCGCCCGGAATTCAGATCATACTTCTTCGGAAAAGTCCGAAGAGTACGGGTCCCTTTCGGACCATGAAGCGTCAATATTTCGGCCACGTGATACAGGGTTATTCGCCAATTTTCAAAATACCTGGAGACCACGTAGCGATCTACCGAGTCTTCACACCCTCGACGGCTCCCGTACGGAACGAGCCGCTTGGCGTACTCGAACCGTGTGTGACCCGAGCGGACGGTCACCAAAGTCCCGTCGGTCCAAATTTCCCCTTACAGCTGTAACCGCTATTTCTCCAACACGCAGCATGCTAAGCCAATGAAAGAATGTACACGAACGAGCTGAAACATTGAACAAATGGGGTTTATTTATACAATAATTGGGGGGGGGGGAACTAGGGAAGCACGTAAAGGCAGAGCTAAACCGAATATAAGAAATGCAAGTATATACAGCAAAGGCACTTAACAGTTTACTAAAAGACGGGGCCCCAGACACACACGCACTCACAAATACCCCAAAATGACC
Source organism: Eptatretus burgeri (assembly GCF_056783735.1). Classification (NCBI taxonomy): domain Eukaryota; kingdom Metazoa; phylum Chordata; class Myxini; order Myxiniformes; family Myxinidae; genus Eptatretus; species Eptatretus burgeri. The sequence continues at coordinate 11,773,270 of NC_140965.1, read as the reverse complement.
AGACCAAATGGTCTTTATTGAGACCTATCTTGGACCTGTCCGCATCGTGCAGTCTTCAAGCTGGTTGGTCCGACGAGAGGCAAGCCAAACCCAGACACCGGCGGGCGACCCTTGCGGTTCCTGCGGGGATTGGTGTCGCTCGAGCTCTCCGTCGTGGTGAAGAGGACAAGGACGACGTTGACCACCACCGGCCAGACAGGCTCCCTGAGACGAACGCTCCAGCAAGACGAGATGTCCAGGTCGGGAGATGCCTCTTTCCTCTCTAGCTGCCTCGACCAGCTTCTGCCTCCCCTTTTTTGTGCCTCCACCGGCTCGACCCCTCCCCCACTCGGCCTGCGGAGAATCCCGGAGCAGAGGGCTGTTCTTGTTCTCTGCAGAACTGTTGCAACGGTCGTTTCTGTTGTCGTGCCCTCCGCCGGCTCGACCCCTCCCCCACTCGGTCCGCGGAGAATCCGGAGCAGAGGATTGTCCTTATTCTCTGCAGGACTGTTATAACGGTCGTTTCTGTTGTGCCCTCGCCAGCTCGACCCCTCCCCCACTCGGCCCGTGGAGAATCCAGAGCAGAGGGTTGTCCTTGTTCTCTGCAGAACTGTTGTAACGGTCGTTTCTGTTGTCGTTGCTGATTTGTTTTCCTATAAGAATCCGAACTATAAAAATAAATCACAGCGCATGAACGTTTATTTACCCATTAGACAAGGGAAAGGAAGATATCTATAAAACACATACTTACCGATGTAACTAATCAATAGGACCTGAATGTTGTGTGCAATAGGTTTTCCGAATCCGCAACAATACTACATCGCCAGTGAAAACCCCTTTGTTGTCCCCCACGTCTTCGACAAGGTCGGAGATGGTGGACGTGAAAATGGACTCCGACCGTCCGACCAATCATCCTCCATGTCCTTTTGCATACGTGGTATTTCAAAAACCATTGAACATTTGGCTTTCATATTGCAGATATCTATTCATCATGACATCAGATCATGGCTATGATTGGCTGAATTATGTTACCATGGCAACCATCTCAGGAACTTTGCTTGTGTACGTGATATTTCCAAAACCGTTCAAGATTTAGCTTTCATATTACGCGTTAAAATGTGGGGGAACTCGTGTGTCAGCTCCTTGTTCCCTTTTAATTACCGGCAAAAATGCAAACAACGTCTTCTGTCATCGAGCTGGCAAGCTGGGAGCAACAATTCACATTTATTGCCACATCTGATGCATTAAATATTTGCCACTGATTTACATTCTCTTGGAGGTGTTTTGAAGGCTAAAAATTTTGTTCGAATGAACATTTGATATCGCACTGAATCATGCGGTCTCATAAACTATTTAAAATGTAAAAAGGATGCATCCCTGTTGGAGTCAAAAAAGTTGGTGCTCTTCTCTGCTTGTTCTGAATTACATCGTGAGCAAAAGAGGGATTAACAAGCGAACGAGAGCGAGAATTGCTTTGCAATCCATGTCCCCTACCAGTCCCAATGAAGAAGAAACCCTATAACCCACAGTGTTTGGGTCTATTTGGTAAAATAAAAGGAAAAGCAATTTTCATTTACTGATATCTTTTGTAGACAAGAAACCAATAAAAGCAATTGGGATAACAAACCGGAGGTAAAAATTTGTTTGCTTTAACGCACACTCAACCCAATACGGAACCAAAATTCAGAAGAACCTTTCTAACCCTCTGTGTATCATCTGTCTTGGTTTTGCCTATTTCATATTAAAAATAACCAGATGTGCATGCATGAATCAAAAACATGCGATTGGCTTACGTGCATAGGCAATACTGTCGTGGGCCGGGTATCGGCGACGAGCACGACCACTAGGTGGAGCAGTAGGGTCGACTCTACCGAACACCCGGAATCTAGATCGTCACCCTCGGATAACTCCGAGGGTACGGGTCCCTTGCAGGACCGTGAATCGTCAATAAATCAACCACGTGGTACAGGGTTATTTGCCAAACTTCAAAATACCTAGAGGCCCATGTGGCGAACTACCGAGTATTCACACCCTCGACGGAACTCGAACGGGATGAGTCGTTTCCGTGCTCGACCCGTGCGTAACCCGAGCGGATGGTTACCGAGGTCCCGTCGGTCCAAATGCACACAACTACGGCAACAACGGCCTTCTTAAATTCCCCAACATGCACCGTGTTAAACCAATGAAGAAAACACAGAAACGAGCTGATACATTTAACAGGGGATTTATTTACAATAGGGAAAGGGGAGACACAGAGCAGAATTAACCCCGAATATAGTCATGCAATGTACAAAGACCAAGCACTTAACAATTTCTACTTACAGACGGGGCCCACAGACACACACACACACACACACACACATAGAAATGGACCCCAATGGTCTTTATTGAAGGCCTCCAGCTCGAGGACAGGTGAGCTAGAGACCAGAGCCTGAGCTTGGACCTGTCCACCTCATGTGGTCTTCGACGATCTGGCTCAGTGGGACTCAAACCCACAGCAACGATGCCACTCCAAGCACCAGGGACGGAGGAAAAGCGTCGGATGCCAGGTGGACGAGACGAGAGATGACCCGAGCACTGCCAAGCCGACCAGACCAGACGAGTCGATCTCCGGCACCTCAAACCCGATCGCTGCCAAGCCGACCAGACCAGACGAGTCGATCTCCGGCACCTCAAACCCGATCGCTGCCAAGCCGACCAGACCAGACGAGTCGATCTCCGACACCTCGAACCCGATCGCCCAACACTGACTCTCTTTCCAAGGCCCTGGCATTCCTTATATTGCATTTCTCCTGCGGGCTGGGGTGTCGGAAGGATCGCCGTCTGAGACGTTTCACCTCTCATTGGTCGAGAGGCCGTGGGAAAGTTCGCCGTCTGAGACGTCTCACCTCTCAATGGTCGCGGGGAACATTCCATCTCTGGGGTGGAGTCGGAGCTCTGGTGGCCGAGGAAACTCCGCCCATGCACGTGCTGACACGCACGTGTTTAATGGTGCCGATGGATGATGGTGGGACGAGAAATGAAGGAGGATGTTGTTGTTGTAGTAATTGATGAAACAAAAGGTCTAACTATAAAATACTTCACAGCTCACATACAATTATTCACCCATTAAACAAAGGGGAAGGAACCCTGACTGGAAACATAGACTTATTGATGTAACTGTTCTATAGGGACACTGGCTGTTGTGTGCGATGGGTTCCAGATTTGTAACAATACAGCGTGTTTATATACCTGGGATCATTCCAATTGCACTGGGCCATGGACTAATACCCAGGCCTGGGGCCTGAGGCCTGCTGATCTGTGATGCTTCGTGCAATTGTGGGTGATTTTATGAGGGTGGAGTCAGGTAAGCTCTCGAGCCAATTGATGTAAAACGGTGGGGTGGAGGTGGGGCAGCTGAAAACTGACCCATGCATAATGTGTGATATTTTCCTCAGTTTAAAAAGGGCAGAACTGAAAAAAGTGACAAAATGCCCTGAAACTCAAACTTGTTCTGGAACTTATAATAAAGCTATGTAAAGTTTCAGTTGGATATGTTAAAGGGTAGTGGGGGGGGGGGGGATACAAAAGTCTGAAAAGCCACAGGTGGGACAGACGGAGGACAAAAAACTTGGTCCCCTCCAATGAAACCAGTAGGGGACTAATAAAGAGCATTGCATTGATGATGAATACGATTTATCTATAAACGTGTGTGTGGTGTGTGTTTTGCGGTTCTGCAAAACTACATGCCTTTAAAGCAATGGCACACAACATAGTGATCCTCAGGCAGTTATTTTGTTAGTCTTTGTGCAGTCAGATCTGCCCCTCATGCCGAGTGGGTTAACGGGATGAAGTGCGTTGTGTGGGTCTAATAGCTAAGTCTATTAACTATCTCTATCTTCTATTCTGATTTCTATTCCAACCCTTTCCTTTTAGCCATGGGAGAAATCAAACAAGCAAGCAAACACACCACAATATATATATATATATATATATATATATATATATATATATATATATATATATATATATATATATATATATATATATATATATATATACAGTAATCCCCCGTTTCTCGCGGGGGTTACGTTCCAAACCTCCCCACGCTAAGTGAAAATCCGCGATGAATGGACGCCTCCCCCCAAAAATCGACTCATCTGGTCTGGTCGGTTTGGGAGTGATCGGGTTTGAGGTGCCTGAGATCGACTCATCTGGTCTGGTCGGTTTGGCAGTGATTGGGTTTGAGGTGCCAGAGATCGACTCGTCTGGTCTGGTCGGTTTGGCAGTGATTGTGTGTTTGGTGCTGGAGATCGACTCGTCTGGTCTGGTCGGTTTTGAGGTGCTGGGTACGAGCAGTGCTCGTCCAACCGCGGCAAACCTTTTTCCTTCCCGAAGCATATCTAGCACCTTAACCTTCTCCTGGAGCGTCAGAACCTTCCTCTGGCGCTTCGGTTCCTTGCCAGAAGCCTGAGAAGGTGCAGGGCGTTTGGGCGGCATCATGGGGCTTGGAGAAAAAACGTAAAAAATATTCGAAGTTCACAAGCGAAACTTTGTCTCGTGCGTTGTGTGACTCTTCGAGCACCACGCGTTATAATTTATTGCTTAAATAATTTATATTTTATATTGTTACGAATTCTGGCCCGCCCGGCGTGCGATCGGCCACGTAACTCAAATCGCGACGCGTCGCCCACCGGAACGGACAATTCAGTCGTGACCCTCTTGGAACTACCGCCAAGGAGCTAGCCATAGGTGGGGGTTTAACCTCACCACAACCCAGTCCGCATTCTACCCGCGCGAAATAGGGTGAATCGCCGAATGTCGATATACCGAAGCACCCGCGCGGGTAGTGTACCGAGGAGTTGTACCACGCCGCAGGTCGGCTCCGGACACGAACCGCTTAAGCGGCTCGTTCCGTGCTAAGGGGATAACCGAGCAGAGTTATTGCCGACCTCGACGGTTCAGATTACTTACTGGGTGTCTAAACCCACTACCAATCCCTTACGTGATGCAAGATGGAACTTTCCAACAAGGGAAAAGACTCAACGAAACGGGAAAACAGTTCAACAAGCAAGCACTTTATTTCACACACACACACACACAAGGCAAGCACGTATTCACAGCCATACAAAAATGCACATATAACAGTCAAAGCAAGAACAATACGCAGAGTTACTACCGAATAAAAAGGCAATTATTTTCAGCACACTTATACAGGTTTACTTACAAGACTGGCGCCACACATACATTTACACAAAAAGCAAAGAAAACACAAGCCACCCTCACAGGCAAGGAGGCAGACAGGTCCGTGGACCAAATGAACGTGACCTGGGTGATCGGCCAGGTCCACGAGACCGAAGGGGTCTTGCCCGCGCCCTCGTGGCGCGATGGCGGGCAAGCCGCAATGTCCACGTAACGCGCTTGACTCCGTGCCCCTGGTATGGTCGGTGAGCTCCTCCAGGCGTGTGTCGCGCAGGCACCACGGTTGGGTTGGGGAACGGACGGGGTTACCGGAGCTATCTCAGCGCGGATGGGGGGGGGGAATTGTTGATGCTCAGGGTCGGGAGAGGGGAATGGCGGACGCTCCGTCCCGCTAGCGGGGTCCCGGGACCGCACCGACTCCGGCCCCGGGACCCCGCTAGCGGGGTCCCGGGACCGCACCGACTCCGGCGAACTCTCGCCCCTGAGCCCTCTTCTGCATCCCTGCTCCACTCCGCGACTTGTCCCTCGACCTCCACTCTGAGCTCCGTCCCCTTCGCCGTCTGATCCCCGCAAACACACGCCTCAGACTCCACGACTTCCGACCAGCGCCACTTTCTGCACACACGAGCTGCGTTGTGCTCGCGTCTTTTATAGACTGCGGGAGGAGCTTGTATGCAGATTCGCGGATCAAAACGCGCTTGGAGGCGGGGCCACGATAAAAGCGGGGGATGACTGTATGTATATATATGTATATATATGTATATATATATATATATATATATATATATATATATATATATATATATATATATATATATATATATATATATATATATATATATATATATATATATATATATATATATATATATATGTATATATATATATATATATATATGTATATATATATATATATATATATTTATATATATATATATATATATATATATATATATATATATATATATATATATATATATATATATATATATATATATATATATATACAGTGGGGAGATCAAGTATTTGATACACTGCCGATTTTGCAGGTTTTCCCACTTACAAAGCACGTAGAGGTCTGTAATTTTTTTATCATAGGTACACTTCAACTGTGAAAGACGGAATCTAAAACAAAAATCCTGAAAATCACATTGTATGATTTTTAAATAATTAATATGCATTTTATTTCATGAAATAAGTATTTGATACAGCAGAAAAACAGAACTTAATATTTGGTACAGAAACCTTTGTTTGCAATTACAGAGATCAGACGTTTCCTGTAGTTCTTAACCAGGTTTTCACAGACTGCAGCAGGGATTTTGGTCCACTCCTCCATACAGATCTTCTCCAGATCCTTCAGGTTTCGAGGCTGTCGCTGGGCAACACAGACTTTCAGCTCCCTCCAAAGATTTTCTATTGGGTTCAGGTCTGGAGACTGGCTAGGCCACTCCAGGACCTTGAGATGCTTCTTACGGAGCCACTCCTTAGTTGCCCTAGCCGTGTGTTTCGGGTTGTTGTCATGCTGGAAGACCCAGCCATGCCCCATCTTCAATGCTCTTGTTGAGGGAAGGAGGTTGTTGGCCAAGATCTCGCGATACATGGCCCCATTCATCCTCCCCTCAATACGGTGCAGTCGTCCTGTCCCCTTTGCAGAAAAGCATCCCCAAAGAATGATGTTTCCACCTCCATGCTTCACGGTTGGGATGGTGTTCTTGGGGTTGAACTCATCCTTCTTCTTCCTCCAAACACGGCGAGTGGAGTTTCAACCAAAAAGCTCTATTTTGGTCTCATCAGACCACATGACCTTCTCCCATTCCTCCTCTGGATCATCCAGATGGTCATTGGCAAACTTCAGACGGGCCTGGACATGCGCTGGCTTGAGCAGAGGGACCTTGCATGCGCTGCACGATTTTAATCCATGATGGCGTAGTGTGTTACTTATGGTTTTCTTTGATACTGTGGTCCCAGCTCTCTTCAGGTTATTGACCAGGTCCTGCCGTGTAGTTCTGGGCTGATCCCTCACCTTTCTCATGATCATTGAGGCTCCACGAGGTGCGATCTTGCATGGAGCCCCAGACCGAGGGAGATTGACTGTTATCTTGAACTTCTTCCATTTTCTAATAATTGCGCCAACAGTTGTTGCCTTCTCACCAAGCTGCTTGCCTATTGTCCTGTAGCCCATCCCAGCCTTGTGCAAGTCTACAATTTTGTCCCTGATGTCCTGAGACAGCTCTCTGGTCTTGCCCATTGTGGAGAGGTTGGAGTCTGATTGATTGAGTGTGGACAGCTGTCTTTTATGCAGATAACGAGTTCAAACAGGTCCAGTTAACACAGGTAATGAGTAGAGAATGGGAGGGCTTCTTAAAGGCAAAACTAACAGATCTGTGAGAGCTGGAATTCTTACTGGTTGGAAGGTGATCAAATACTTATTTCATGCAATAAAATGCAAATTAATTATTTTAAAATCATACAATGTGATTTTCAGGATTTTTGTTTTAGATTCCGTCTTTCACAGTTGAAGTGTACCTATGATAAAAATTACAGACCTCTACGTGCTTTGTAAGTGGGAAAACCTGCAAAATCGGCAGTGTATCAAATACTTGTTCTCCCCACTGTATATATATGTGAGCACACAATAGCAAGCAGCCTCTCATGGCTGGGCATCGACAGAAGCACAATAGATACTGTACAGCACACGCATGGCGCGCCATTATTTCATTCAAATCTGCGTGCCAATTTCCAACGGCATCTCACCTTGCTTCACCCCTCGCTCACCAAACTTAAATAAAAAATCCTACTGAATGAAAAGCAGATATTGCATATAATGAAAAAAAAATGACACGATGATCAAAAGAAATCAATGTCTGACGTATTAAACAAGGTTTCACGTGAAAGTGACCTTTGATCAGAATGACGGTTTTTCCATCAGCTGAACATTTGCCTTCATCTCGATTATGTGAATCACCCAAACCAAAGCTTTCTTCTCCAACACATTTGATGCCTATTGTAGTAATCCCCACGGTCAAAAAGGCATGTTCTTGAGTCTTGAAAACAGACGGAGTGCCAAATTCAAACAGAATGATAGGGACTCTCATGCCTGGTGTTGGCTTAATGGTTAGGGTGGTGGGCTTGGGATCCTTGGATCCTGAGTTGAAATCCCACTCAACTGTTGAATTAATACCAGTTGGGGTTGACTGCCTGTCATCCTTCCGTCGTCGGCAAAATGAGTCCCAGCTTGCTGGTATCCCATGTCAGAGTGGCGACCCGTCCAGGATTGTGCCCAATAGCCAAGGAGACTGCTTTGGCAGCACCAACGCTCTGTACAGAGTATGATCCCAATGGATGGATGGAAGTATCCACCATGGGAAAAAACTGAATGGTACAAACCTGTTCCATGTTCAATGCTGTGGTCAACATCAGCTGTGTTCTCAGCAATATCAGGTGATCCCACATTCCGAGACCACTTCTGTTATTCGCACCTCAATACATATTAAATCTCGAAGGGAACTTGGAAGAGTGCATACCTCCGCCACGAAATGCCTGATCCACGAGAACATATTGGGCCCAATATGTTTTTGAAATGTCATGCTATATCGTTTTTTGCCTCGTCTCTCAATGGTCAAGAATCACGTTAAAAATTAAATAATTCTCGTATCTGGAGTTGTGGACGGGTCTGAATTCGGATCTCCACTCAAATCGAATCAATTCGTCCTTGCGACACACCCAACCTGCCCACCAAGTTTTGTCCAAATCCGTCCACAACTTTTTGAGATGTCGTGCTATATATCGTTTTTAGCCCAATCTCTCAATGGTGACGAATCACTTTTAAAAAATCATCAGATCCAGATTTGGATCTTCACCAAGAGCAAATCAATTCTTTCTTCTCACACACCCAACCTATCCACCAAATTTCATCCAAATCCATTCGCAACCTTTTGAGATATTCTGTACACAAACAAACATAACCTCCTTTATCTTCGGTGGTGGAGGTAAAAATGATTGCTTTTGGTGTTGGGTGGGGTTAGGGGGCATGCGTGCTGCATGCACCTTTGGGTAAGTTGTAACCAACCACAATTTCAGAGGCTTAACCGAAACTTCATTCACTCAAATAATAATTATTAGTGTAACTGAAGTTTAGGTAAAGCCTTAAAACCACAGAATAATGAATTATTCTCAGATAGATAAGTTGATTACAATTGGTTTTGACACGATTATTCGAGGTTGTCGGCAGACAAATTTACCGGGAAGCCGAGTATTTGCCAGCAATGCTTTGTACCGCCACAAAGCCGGAATTAAAATGTCGGATACTCAGCGTTGTGCCTCGTTATGGCTGCAGTGTAGTCCAGTAGAATTACACTATAACCTGAAACAAATTGCAATAGTTTTTTTTTTTTTGCTGGATCTTGTTCAGGGGGTCACTCTGAATGTCCCAATATGAAATAGGACAAAATAGGACCACCGGAAGTGCCCTAATTTGCATAAATTCAAAATGGCCACCATTGAGCACTTGGGGGGCTGATATCTCCTAAACGGTGCGTTTTAGACCCCATAAATGTATTATTAGCAGATAGGAAAGTGACCCCAAGGAATCCAAATATGTCGTCAAAATTTATATATGACGTCATGTATGTCAGAAATGACGTCATTTATATAATTTATGTTAAATTTATGTTTTCCTCAATGTTTTTGTAGGAAGTACATGTATGACGTTCTTTTGAAATATCCTAGTCTGAAATATGTTCCATGAGCTATGCCTTGTACATTAACAAATTCAAATTCAATTGTATACCTCCACAGAGTCTGTCCTATACATGTCCTGGCTTATTCACATGATGAGGTTTTACTTGGTCTGAATCAATATCGGTGGCAACATCCCCCTTATTAGTGCATGATGTCCCTTTGCATCCCGTGCATGATTGTGAACATTCCAAGCCATTTTTCTGACAGCTGCAACGTAGGGTGTCACAATCACCCTTGCATTGGCACCGGATTATTTTCAACAGATATTCCGGTGCAGGAAGCAAGTCCATCTTGCTTGGCTGCATTCGACCATCTGACAAATGCCACCCCCAATCCGTTGGATTCAGTTCTTCTTTCCCCATCCAAACCTGGGCTTGATAGTAAACTCTCTGTGAGTGATATCTTGCTGCGTTGGATGTTGGAGGTAGCGTCTGTACTTGGACACTGCGAGCACTGGTGGCCACCTTTTCCGAGAACTTCCTGGCTCACAGGTCATCCAGGCTTTCTTCCATCTTTCCACCACATAGAAAGACAAGAGCGCTCTCTCCTGCTTTATCTACGTCCTCTACCCCCAACCCTTCTTGAGCCAACTTTAGAATTTGTGACTTAAACTCATGATGATTTTGGGATTTCTTTACGGGCGCTCCTTTCCCTATCCCAAATATCCTGGATGTTGTGTCGCATCCAGCAATGGCATGGATCACTGGCAAGAGACTACACAATTCTTTCCCCAACTGCTTCTTGAGGCAAACAATGTCCCAGACTCTCCTCTTCACCTCCTTCTCCCCACACTTGCGTTCTGACCTGAAGACGAGTCCTTTGCAATCATCACCGCAATAGAAACACAACAGTGCAAGAAGATCTGTATCTTCTCCTATTGGTTGCGTACAAGCAGACGTTGAACACCTTACAGCCGTTTTCACAATCAAGACATCAGCATCTGCGCTTAGGGTCTTGATGCCGTTTTCACCCATCTTCTGTAACGGAGTGGTATTTACTTCCCTGTTCTGACGTTTACACTACAAACTATGTGGTAAATGGCATCTGCTGCGTGAAGGTCAATGCAAGATGCCAAACGTCCCCGAACTTTCTCTGCCCAAGGATCGTTTGAGGGCCTTTGGTCGCATGCTTTAAAGATAGACCTCTGGAAGTCCCACGTTCGAACAGGATAAGAATCATCAGAGTTGGTGTCTGCTGACATCCCACAAAGGAAGCAGTGTTCCAAAAAGTTAAATATGGGTTCAATAGAACGGCGACTTGGCAGCTCTGGCTCCTCCCGAAACTTTCGTTTTAACGAAAACTGTATAGATTTCTTGTTGCAAAAGTCTAGTCTGCATTCAGAGTGGAACTTCTGCCCCACCTCACATTGATGGCAACTCCTCTTGATTTTGCAGCTTCCCTCACACTATGGGCACCCTTCTCTGTCAAAGTAAACGTTTGTCGGCCATCATCAAGCTGTTTCTCACACATGGCACACTTTGTGTCATCCATGGTGTAGATGTCACCCTGTGGATGGAAAATTAGTTTTTAGGATATTGTCAAAGCTATGCTAAATTCCACGAAAATCAGTCAAGTAGTTTACCTAATGCTATGCGCGTATATACGACGTCTAATACCCCACACAAACAATCTGAACCAAACACCATATACAGAGTACACTCTACAGCAGTCACTACACAAAGCACGCAAAATGAAATCAGTCATGCCCACAGTGTAAAAATAGCCGCATAAATATGATTTATTGTACAGATACACTCATGATCACCTGAACAAAGAGTCACCTGGCCGTTGAGTCCATTTACCTTAGGTGAAATGTGCTGGTGTAGGTTACCCTGGTTGGGGGGGGGGGGGGGTTGTTGTGTTGCATCGTTTATTTGTCAATCCCGATGTATACTATATGATAAGGGAAAATAAACTCTTTTGAATTTGTTTGACACCTATGACATCATATATGATGCCCATGACATCATTTCTGACATATATGACATCATACAAATTTTGACGACATATTTGGATTCCTTGGGGTCACTTTCCTATCTGCTAATACATTTATGGGGTCTAAAACGCACCGTTTAGGAGATATCAGCCCCCCCCCCCCCAAGTGCTCAATGGCGGCCATTTAGAACATATGCAAATTAGGGCACTTCCGGTGGTCCTATTTTGTCCTATTTTATATTGGGACATTCAGAGTGACCCCCTGAACAAGATCCAGCAAAAAAAAAAACTATTGCAATTTGTTTCAGGTTCAGCCATTCTGGGGCTAAATCTACTGGACTAGTGTCTGAGAAACTTTGATGGGCAACTTCTCGGACGTGGGGTTAGTTGTAACATATTTCAACTAACCCCACGCTTTCTGTTCCAACTAACCCCAAATGGCCATGTGACGATATGGTGTGAAATACACAACACAGTGCTTTAGTTACAAGATCTACTTTGCCTCGTATTGTGGTTTAGTACCTTCATCTATAATACTGTACATAAAAGGTACTGACCTTTAACACCATCATTAAGATAACAGAACTTTTCCTCAAAGATAAATATTTGTTCAAAGTTGTGAAAAACAACTCCTTTTCTTTTGAATTGAAAACGATATGATGGAAGGTTAATGTCATTATCGACCGCTCTACATGGCAGCACCATCAAAACATCATCATCCTTGGTTTCTTCGAAAACTGCAATGTTTCGATGAACCCCATGTTCCAATTAAGCCCACCCTCCCCCTTCATCTAAAAATAATTGTAAAAACATAACACACACAAGTTCATTGTTTATTCCCAATATCACTTCATTTTTAAAAACATAAATTTTTTTCATTTCATCGACCTTTTCATTATGATCATGCTGATTTGTTGCTTCTATTCATTTCTCCCATAAGCACCTAGATTTTGGGAACATCAACATTTGGAATTGGATTTTTGGGGGGAAAAGGCCCACGAGACTGGCACAAAGCAATTTTGATCACATTGTCTCATTTCCATTGTTATCGACGGGATGCTGGAATGTCGTGAAGCCAAGTTTTATATAATCTCACAAACACGATCAGAGGGCCATGGATGCTTTAGAAAGCGAATAGCTTTCGAACCATGAGCACACCCACGAGATGCTAAGTAAATGTTCCACCAGACAGTAAACGCGACCCCGTGAGTAACAGTTGCACAGTCCGGGTCCAATCTGGATGCCACGTGGAAGCCTGGGTGGGACAGGCTGCTACGTGTGGCAAATGGGTCCATATCTTCAACAAATCTACGTGGAAACAAGTGCTCGTGAACCACGTCAAGGTGGCTTCTTGGACCATGTGGATGTGGAAGAAGGGTCACTGACTCTAGGAAAGGGTAGAGAGGTGCAGTACTGACTGGGAGGGGGTTTAATGATTGTGGGAAAGGAGGTCAGCACTGACTGGGAGGGGGGGGCACTGACTACACAGTTTGTGAATGATTTATCGGCCGGCATTGCTTTACCTCGTTTTAAGGAGGATGCGTAATTGCTGGTTTTATGTGTGAATTAACCATGACTGAATAATATTTTAAGTAAATGCATATTTAACTAGAACGGCACTTGTTGGAGTGCATACCTCCGCCAGGCTGAACAGCTTGTTTTGTATCCACTGATGAGCCGGATCAGGACCTGGACCGAAACCAAAAATTGAATCGGCTTGTTCTTGTTACCTAACCAACTCTTCCACAACGTTTCGAAATATCACGTTGTATATCGTTTCTCACCCCATCTCTCAATGGTGAAGAATTGATGAAAACATTTCTCAGATTCGGATCAACATTCAGATCTTCACGGAGATCGAATCAATTCCTCGTCACACACCCAACCTGTCCACCAAGTTTCGTCTGAATCCATCCACAACTTTTTGAGATATCCTGCTCTCAGACAGACATACGGGTGAAAACATGACCGTGCTTTCATTGAGTCGATCCAGACCTCATGCCCTGCGTGACAATGATTCATAACCTTGCTTTGAGGGCAATATGACCTCTGAGGGCATGGACTTCGTGTCTTTCCCCTTGTGTTATCAGCCCTGATCCCGTAGAAAGCTTCTTCAACGCAATGTCAGTGATGTATGTAACATCATGTTCCCTTTTTTCGGACAGATTCGCTCTTTCCATTCCTGCAATGTTTATTAGCCCGTCCCCGCACGGTGGGAGAAGAGGTTTTGCAATCACTTGTACGTGTGTGAAGGCCATAACCTTTTTACCATTTGAGTTTTTAATCATCAAATTTTCAACAAACCTTGATGATGAGAGTGTGGAGAAGACTAATTGATAATTGGGTCAAAATGTCAAAGGACAAAGTCACAGTAAGTACATGTAGTCCTTTTTGTTTTTACCCATCCACTGCTACGCAGCGTGAGACATCGAGGGGATTTTTTCTCATCGCCTCTGTGTTTATTTGCCATTTGAACTTTCGTCGTCAAATTTTCAACAAATCTTTATGAGAATATGGACAACACCAGTTGATAAATGTTACTTGTTTTAAAAAGCTGTTTTTTAGTTTGAATACAAAGCTGATGTTGACTGGGTTTGCATTTTGAGATGCTTTCTATTTATTTTATTTTATTTTTTTGCTTTGTTTTTCTCATCGAGATGAGCAAGTTATATCAAGCTCAGATTACTGAGCCTTTAATACATTATTAACGATTTATCGGTACTTTCTCGAAAAAGAAAAACAATTTTGAGGTTTGATTTTTTTTTTTTCTAACCCACAGTTGGAGATGAAGCAAACAATGACTTTCTTTTTTTCTTTTCTTTTTTTTATACAGAAATCAAGACTAATGGAGGAGTGAAACAAAATAGGACAGCAGGTTCATTGTCCTGAAATTCTGAAGGAAGGTAAGTTACTCTTTGTTGTCCAAGATGCTCTTTGGATGATTTTGAAGTTTTGGTTGATTATTCCCAAGAAGCTTCACAAGACCAGGGAAATTGCCAGATTTTCATTCTCCCAAACAGGTGATTCTCTGTGTGTCTTAGAAGCATCGTTTTGTTTCCCCAAATATAGTATCACTTCCTGAACATGTTGTAAACTATTGCGCTACTGTCTCTCTTGTTTTTTTCCAAGTTCATGTTGCACCCTTTTGACAACAGTTACTTCAAACAAAACTGTGGCTTCTACACCTTTCCACTTTTGAAATGCGTCTTTGGGATGGTTCGAGTTCTCGAAATGAGAACTTCTCGAGCTTGACTTCTGCTAGTTGGAGAAACTTTTTTTTCTCAGAATGAAACAAAGGAGCAGGCCTACTCAAAAGTTAGAAAAGCCCCTCTCACCCCCCCCCCGTGTCCCGGCCCCTCTCGTCTCTCCCCCCCCTTCCCGGCCTCTCTCGTATCCCCCCACGTCCAGGCCCCTCTCCTCCCTCCCCCCTCCCCCCTGCGTCCTGATAAGCCCAGACGGCATCAGTTCACACGTTAAAAAGATGCTCTGTTGCCATTGCTAATCCTCTTTCTGCTGTATACACTTGATCATTCTCTCTGGGTCAGTTTCCATCTGCCTCAAATCCCACTCCTGACCCAGTTGTGTTCAGTCAGGTTCACACCAGCCTGAACGGATAGCTGAACGGTTTTCACTTGGAGGCGAACAACCGAAATTCTTGGAGATTATGGCGCATGCAGGATGGAGGGTGGCGAAGGCGCGTACCAGACATAAGCGCACGGGTTTATACTCAAACCCACAATGAATAAACAAACCCAAGTAAATTCAACAAACGATTGTTTAATGAACATGAATCAAAGGGTAATAATGAAATGTGAAGTAAAATCAAATCCTAATTTGAGATGTCTCCATTCAGTCACCAAAACAGACAAGGGGAAAGATAAAAATAAAAGAAAATCCATTCATGCTGGCACTTAGCCGTGTGTCCAGAGATGACCTTTAGGAGCCTCAGTCGTCAAGCCTTGAAGCCATTGTGTGGGAAACGCACAAAAATGGCGTGAAGTCGCTCTCCACACTCACGTACGTGAGGTGTGGCACGGACTGTCTTCTACGTCAGGAACCATGAACCCCCGTGCAGTTTCTTCTCACGATTGAGATTGCCACACTGCTCCCTCTAAGTTTCAGGTCCACACACACCATATGGCGCCGCCTTTGTCCTTGATCATACAACAAGGCGATTGCTGAGACTCCGAGATAAGGCCAAGAGATGCGCTCTTCTTCTTTTATCCTTCTTGCTGGTTGTATATATGAAAAAAAAGCCACCTTGCCCTAAAAAAATTGCTGCAAAAGGTTTCTCAACGGTTTATTGTAGTATCAGGTGTGCTTAATAACATAGCAAAAGTCTACCAGTGTGATCACCGGAAAGGTCTAATTTTCAAGATGGCATCCAAGATAGCCACCAAATCCTTAAAATCCCCTAACTCCTTCATTATTCATCCTCGACAAGTAATTTTGGTCTGCAAGGGTTTTGCCCAGTCTTTGTTTGAATGAGATCCAACAAACAGGTTTTCCAACCATTTTTTTCAACGATCTCACTCCCAACAGTCTCAAACTCATGCACATTCACATCCTCTTTGGCGACTATACCAGTAACGCTGTTTCTCAGAGATGGGTCTGGAGAAAATGGCGTGCAAGTGGAAATTTTTTCCTTGATCTTTTCCAGGTCAGAGTGATCTCGTTTCATCCTTGCTTCTGTTGATTCTCGGTGTTGCTCGCTGGTCGTGTAGGTGAGGTCATTGAATTGCTGCATGCCGTTGTACTCAGATGTGATGGGTGTGGACATGGTCCACAACGTGCGCATTTCTTCGGTCATTCCACTTCCATAAGTCAAGCCTCCACTACTCTTCAAGGACCGCATAAATGTCTGCTCGATGACAAGGTCAGAGCTAAGGCCTGCCCAGAACTGGTTGCTGTGGCGGATCACATGGAAACCCTTGGAAAATTTGACATATACATCAGGATGTCTGGACTCGAGTTGACACATTTCTTGGACGTAGAAATATGCAGATTTCAGATAGTTGTAGTGCCCAGCGGCGGCAAATATTGGCAGGCAGTCCGACACTGCGCGCAAGTGCATCATCCAAGATCCTGTGCGATCCGCTTTGATCACCGCTCGGGCAGTCTGCAGCATTCTCTGATAGTTTATCCACAGCTGACTGGTTTTTGACCTTGTGCTAAGTTCTGCCTTCTTTGTGTCAATCTTTTCTTTGATGTGGATCAACATATCCGATGCCACAGCACTCTCCAAAGTCGTTTCTTTCGCCACCAACGATGAGTGCGTTTCTCCCGCTGGTCCACCAATGACTCGAACTGTGGGTTATCCTCCAGCAGATCCAACACAACCAGGTGATTGAGACATCTGTCCACCAGCAAATGTCCACGGAAAGCTCTTTGCACTGATTTTCCAGTCATCATATGCTGGACGGCATTTCCACCATAGACAACTTTCATAATGTTCCTGAGTCCTGTGCCTTCCATCAGTGTGCCTATTGCACCAAGTAGGTTCATGAATGTGTGAAAACATCCAAGCATCAATACGATGCTTTTCAAGTGGCTACTCTGTGGTGCATCCATGATGATCTCTGCAGCTTTCCAATACAGGGGCTGATCGAACGTAATAATGGGCGGAGCATGGTGTTTGATAGCGAGATCGCAAACAAAATCAAGTATGGACAGAATGCATGTCTTGTCAATCATCGGCAAGAACACAATTGATGATTGGCCTGGGTGTTCTCATCCTTGATGAATGATATGCATCATTCCCTGCCACCCAGGGGTTTCTTTTTTGAAGTTTAGTGAGAGCTCCCACAGTACATCAATTGTCCTATCATAGTTGACCAATGCCGGGAGTTGTTCAAACACAATGGTTTTGCGAAGCGTTGTTTGATTATTGAAATTTTACTTTGCACTGAAAAACCAAGGTTGGTAACGTTTCTCCTTGGAATGACACGATCCTTCTTTCACTCTGCGATGAGTGCTGCTATGACCCCCATTCCGTGGAAGGTCCCCCTGCCATCGATAGTAAGGATATTGTGGTCAACATTGTCCCCGGCGAAAAGAAGTGCCATGTCATCTGCCAACATATCTGGAGCAACTGAATCCGCTGCGTTCTTTTCAAAACACATGACTTCTTTATAAGAAGAACTAAATCCCATTTCATGAAGGGTATCCACGAGGAATTGTGACTTATACAAATGATGTGCCTGCATTGCAAGGCCAACTTGTAAGGGAGCTACAACGGCACGTGGTCGAACTGCCTGGACAATTGCGTGTCCGATTCCTGCAACCTTTCGTCTTGTCTCCTTACCCACGAAAAGACCATTCAACAATGTCCGCAGAGTGTGAGGAACAAACGAAAGGGCAGAATCAAGCTTGAACGACTTTGCACTTGGATACTGATTTGTAAGGGACGGCACATTGGACTTGATATCACTTTTAATGAGTGACGCCGCTGTTTCAATGATCGCCTGTTTCTGTGATTCTTCGTCCTTTGCTTGGGTTTTGAAATAAGATCTCAGTATCTGTGATGTGTTTCCCCTCATTGTTACTATGTCATGGAGGCCTTCCCCTTCAGCAAAATGAACATTGTCCCCAAACTTATCTTTCAATTTTCCTTTGAGAAACTGATTTCCAAATGGTACGGAATCTGTATTTGTCAGAAATTTTCATTTTATCTCGTAAATGTGAAATTGTCAACTGTTCTTCATCATTATTCTCAAGGTAAGAGCAAGCGTCCATGAATGCCTGCTCCTGATCTTCGTTTTTGGGCCGGCCAGACTTTCTGCGCTTTGCCTCTGGGACATTCTGGAACTGTAGTGGTGTGCGAATCCCAGACCGGAAATTACCACTGCATGAGTGATGGTAAATACAGTCCGCAGCATGTTGATCACAGCAATAATATTCAATCCTGCCTTTCACAGTGAAGGACCATTCATCTGAATGACTGTCACAACACTCAAGAATGGTCTTCACTAACGTATCGGTCTTTACATAACTAAAGCCTGCACCTCCTGGTGTTACCGTAGTCCCACAGAAAAGGCAATCCGTCTGGCTGTTGAAAGGACCGGATGATACTCTGGCACTTCTCTTTGGTGGCTCACCTTTCTTTCCTTTTTGGCTTTCAATGCTTTTTGGATTGATGTACCGCTTTCGACATTTTGAGTGTACTTTTTCACCAGCTGAAACGACTACGTCATCCCCTCTTTGCACACTCGCACTGTTGATTCCATCAGCTCCCTTCTAACGAACTTCAACCACATCAGAAGCATCTCCTAAGTCTTCACGGCAGATGGGGCAAGTCTCTTGGTTTACGATGCTAGCACTTGTGGTCAGGCCTGAAAAGGTGCAAAACAGAAGGTCATTAATAAATAGTTAATAAATAAATAGTCACACAAAGCAAATTGTATCTTGGATTTTACAATTATGTAATCATGTCACTGCAATTTGAACAAGCCAAATGTATTCCTAGGCCCCAAAAACATGGGGTTAGACACCAAAATTACTTGTCTTGGATGAATAATGAAGGAGTTAGGGTATTTTAAGGATTTGGCGGCCATCCTGGACGCCAGCTTGAAAATTAGACCTTTCCAGTGGTCACACTGTGGTTGACTTGATATGTTATTAAGCACACCTGATACTACAATAAACCATTGAGAAACCTTTTGCAGCAATTTTTTTTGGGGTAAAACCATATTTTCAGCCAGCAATTCTCAAAGCATGCAAACTTCTCGACCCAGCCGAACAGTCAATGGCTAGCGTCTTGCTCCAGCATGAACAACGAGAATCACGCTGCTATTTCGTCGTGTCGAGAGGGACCAGAGCCTCATGCTTTGATTCCAACCGCCCTCTTGTCTCTGGCACATTCTTGTTGCTCTTGCCCTTCTTTACTCTTGCACCTTCTCCTCAAAGAATACAAACTTCACGACCCAGCTGAACAGGCAGCGGCCAGCATCCTGTTCCAGCATGTGAGCAAATTCACACAGCATGAACGATGAAAATCGTGCAGCCTTCTTGACCGTGTCCAGAAGCCAGAGAGATCCTATGTGTTCTGACCGCCGTATCCACACCATCATCCTTCCTCTTACGTCACACTGACCAATGCTCAACCTCAGGGGTGTGGCCTGCCAGTGGGAAGGCAGGGTTTTTGCCTGCTCGGAAACGTTCAGCTCTTGTTGTTGTTGTTGTTGTTGTTGTTGTTGTTGTTGTTGTTGTAAGAATGTGGTTCCTTTTTTTATAGCCAGCTTTGTAAATGCAAAAACGTAGGAAAATGTCACGGGGCAATCACATACTGAGAGAAACTATCCTTAAACCCTACCGAGTTAACACAGCACCATCCCCACGTGGTGACACGTAACAACTTAAGCTCACAGTTTTCCCTACGTAATTTACATAGAGATGTCTCTTACTCATCCACGGACCATGCTACATTATACAATCCTACCTTTACTCTGAAATTCCTCCATCGACCCCACAATATCAATGCCATGCCTTCTGCATTCATTACTGTAAATGGTGAAGCTGTATTGACTTGAGGATCTGGCATCAGCAAAGACAGTGTAGTCAAGAAAAACATCGAGGGCAAAACTCTGCAAAGCTCATTATACATTCGCTCGACTTCGTCACATCGAGAAGTCTAAGCAGTACAGCTGGAAGACATAAGACTCTTTAACAACAATGTCAAGTCTGTTCTTCTATATGGCTCTGTGTGCCAGTGAGTATTCAAGTCAGACATGAGCAAGGTGGAGTCCTTCCACAAAGGATGTCTGAAAGAAATATTCTGACCTAATATATCAACAAACACATGCATGAAAGAGCTGGCAGCCACATCATTGCCCTTGAAATTGAGTGTCACCACCTCCGATGGCTTGGCCATGTGCTTGGAATGTCCCCTGACCGAATCCCCAAGGTTTTTTGAAATGGACACCATTAGGAAAAAATAAGTCAGGCAGACCAAAAAACAATTTGGTGTTTGTGTGAGGCAGCTGAGTTGGGCAAGATGAGTCTATAAAGGTGTGAGGCACAGAATGTAGCGAAGGATAGAGATAAATGGTGAAAGGTCGTAGCAGCCTTGTGTCCCATCGGGACAAAGAGAATAAGAAGTAACTGCCGCAGACTATGGACGGGTTAGTACCCACACAGATGTACAGACAGGTTTAACCCTTTGTCCTCATGATTAACCCCAATCCAGACTTATGGATGGTTTAATTTCCCCCAACCCAGACTTACGGACTGGTTAACCCTCCATTCCAATCCTCGCCCCCCCCCCCCAGATTTATGGATAAGTTAATTCCTCCAGAATTGGCATGGCATTTATGACCTGTAATATCCTCTCTCACCTGGAGCGGCGTTTTATGTCGTACATAAGAAAGGGTACCTGGCGAAATTAACTTTCACACTTTAAAAATCATGCGAATAAATTATTGAAATATTGGCTGCTTTCTTTTTTGTATCCTTTTCTTACCTGTGCAGCAAGTAGAGCAAAAGGTGGTGTATAATCAGAAATACTGTTTCATAGGGCAATTGTGTGTTTGGGTTAATCTTCTTTACTATAATTCACCGTCTGTCCGTCTGTCTGTTCCCAAGTCCCGCAAAAATGGCTGAACCAATCGCAACCATTTTTTGGGTGTGGAGTCCTGGGACCGCTTGGAGTAAAATAGGCATAAATACAATAACATGACCCCCTTGACGGCTCACGTAGGGAGTGGGTGCTTCGAGTATGAACAAAATGGCAATGTTGAAAAAAAATTGACTACAGCAAGCGTTTTCTGAATCTAATCGATATGATAACCAGGAATGAATGAGCCTCACCATTATTATAAGTGAAGAAGGAGATGAAGGTGGAAGAGTTTTTGTTTAGAAACTGGCCCATCTTTCCTCACCTTACTCAACTTGTCCCGCGAACCCCCAAAGATGACAAATGGCATGTGAAAAAGCTGAATGCCTAAACTCGGTGTTTGCAGCTAAATCTTGTGTCCAAAACCCATCACTTTCTCGACCCACCTTACCCAGTCGCACCCAACTGTCCCTGGACTCTGTATCCTTTTCTCCTGACAAGGTGGAGAGCTTGCTGTCAAACCTCAACTCAGATTCTGCAACCGGTCCAGACAGCATCAGCCCACGTGTCCTCAAAGCCTGCTCTTCTGCTCTTGCTCACCCTCTCTCTGTTCTATTCACCCTCTCATTTGCTCAAGGCCACCTGCCATCTCCTGGGAAATCAGCAAACATCACTGCCCTGCACAAAAAGCTGCAAAAACAAATCCCTGCAACTACAGACCAATCAGCCTTCTCCCAATCATCAGCAAGGTTATGGAATCCATCATCGCTTCAGACATGAAATCCTTCCTCTTCTCCAATGGCTTGATTTCCGATCATCAATTTGGTTTCAGACCAGGTCACTCTACCCTGGATATGCTGCTTCTGCTCTCCCAACAATGGATGGAGGTCCTCAATGCCAGACAGGAAATCCGAGCCGTATCCCTGGACATATCATGTGCTTTTGACACAGTCTGGCACCCTGCCCTGCTCACCAAACTCTCTTCCTCTGGTATCCAAGGCCATCTCCACTCATGGCTTGCAGACTTCCTCTCCTGTCACAGTCAACGTGTGGCCCTAAATGGAGTTCTTTCATCCCCCCTTCCTGTCCAGGCTGGAGTTCCTCAAGGTAGCGTTCTGGGCCCTGTTCTTTTTCTGGTTTTCATCAATGATCTCTCCGACTCTCTGGAAAATCCTCTATATCTCTTTGCTGATGACTCCACCCTCTGCCGTACCATCGGTCATCCCTCAGACCGGCAAGCAGCAGCTTCTTCGCTCACTGCTGATCTAGATAAAATCACAAACTGGTCCAACACGTGGAACATGTCTTTCAATCCAGACAAATCTCACACTCTCACTATGTCTCTTTGAAAGGACCATTTAGAAAACCCCCATCCACTTTCTCAACAATCCTCTGGAAGAAGTCCTTTCTTTCAAGCTTCTGGGTCTCACGATCTGCCATGACCTGTCCTGGGAAAGCCACATTTCAAACCTCACCTCCAAAGCCAGTCGCCGACTGGGAATCCTCCGTCGTGCAAAGTCCTTCCTCGGCCCTCTTGAGCTCCTGACCACTTACAAAGCTTTTGTCCATAGCCTGATGGAGTACTGCTCTCCCCTCTGGGCTGGTGCTCCTGCCTCCCACCTTTCTTGGCTTCACGCTGTCGAAACCAGGGCATTTAGGATCATCGGCATCTCCCGCAATGAAGCTGAGTCTTTGGGCCTCTCACTCAATCACCGCAGGTTAGTCAGTGGTCTTTTTGTCTTCCACCATATCCTCTCCAGCCTCGCCCCCTCCTGCTCTCTCTGCGATTTGTCCCCACCATATTTCTGCAGGGCGCTCAAGGTCCGCCAACAACCCCCTTCTGGTAAAACTACCAAAATCACGAATCACTGCTCACCTTCACTCTTTCATTCCTCTTTTTTTTTCCCGCCTTTGGAATAAACTCCCTCACTCTATTCATTCCCATTCTTCCCTCCAGACCTTCAAAACAGCTGTTCACCACCACCTCTTCTCATCCCCTATCCAAATCCTCAATCTTTTATACCCCCGATAATCCACCCAAGTCCACCTCCTTCAAATTCCCTGCTTTCCTTCCTGAAAGTCCCTGTAATGTCCATCTTGTATTCCCCGTGTTCCCCGCCCCATCCCTCTCCCTTCCACAGATCTCCCAATGTTTCTGTTCCCCACTGTTTTGTCCTTCACACTCCCTCCCCTCTTGTCTCATGTCCCCCATGATGTGCGTTGTGTGTTAGCTCTCACACGAGCCTCGACAAGGTATACAAAAAAAAGAAGGGCACACACTGTGTGGTCAGTTGTCTGCACGGCAATGTCATTGAGGCAACCATCTGTGGTCCCCATAAATATAGAAGTTGTTATGCTGCCATGCATCCCACTCATCCCATCTTCATCTGAACTTCCATTCCAGTTCTATCATCTCCAGTTCCCATGTCCTCTTTGCTTCTCTATGACGGTGAACAAGGCACAGGGCCAGACAGTCAAGGCCATTGGCATGGACCTGTCAATGCCCTGCTTCGCTCATGCACTTGAAAGGCATAAAGCTTCAGTGTTTGATGCAAAATCCTGTATTCAGTGGTTGTTGGTAGTCCCAGTTCTCTGGATGCACGTCAAATTGATTTTCTGGGACTTTGTTGAAATGATTCACGCACTCGTTCAACGTCTGCTGTACTTGTGCTTGGTCGACCGATACGTCTGTTTCTGACAATATCTAGTCTCCTTAAACCCCTTGTACCACTCTCTGATGCTAATCTGCAATGGCAGATTCCTTCCATGCCTTGTACAGAAATTACGCTAAACTTCGAGTCGTGATTACACGTTTGTTCTATTGCCTGATCACAAGCAATTGATGAGAATGGGTGGCGATTATTGACGCTGTATGGTCCACTGCCCTGTGACGAGCATTTCCTGGTGACATGCAGGGTGTGTCCTCTGAAGATCCACCATCTCAATCCAGAAGACAGGGAGATACCTGGTCATAGGAAAAGAACCAGGGCAACATGGCTCGAACAGCTGCCAAGTGTAAGGTCCAGTCTGACTCTCGTGTGGCGCGGATAAATACCAAGAGTGCTCCGACAATGATCAAATAGGAATTCCAAAACGCAAATGTCGGGCTTTCACCTGAGCGTTTTTTGATGAAGGAATTGTACTGCTTCATAAGAGCAACAAACTCTCCAGACTCAAGCAATCCATGAAATTCCTCTGTTGAATAGGTCGCGTGCAGCCGTTTAATTAGAGAGGAATACTTATCATGATCTTGTTCTGCCAAAGACGCCATGAAGGCTTGTATTTGCAATCGATGCAAAGCCTCAAACATTATCTTGTGCACTCGGATACTACGATTGTACTTGTGGCCAGAGATAACAGTCTGGGGAGAAACCCGAACCAAGAAATCGCTTCCCTATCATGCCCATGAATGCACAGCATGTGTGAAATTCGCCAAGGCGAATTACCAGACGTGTTTTTAGGTTCTCATTCAACCATCTGATTTCCTGGGCCTTTGCGTAAATTGCCTGGTCCAAAATGAGAACCACATGATCAAGTTCGAGGTGGTCACACATCTCAATACTGCGAGTGAGAATGGTGCTGACTGTGGTCATCTATGTCAGGGAAGCAACAATCACTGGTGGATAATGGATGGCCGATTTCTCCAGGACTTTACCCATTTGGAGTGCGACATTGAACCCAGTCCAATTACAATGAGCAGGCTTCAGCAATTTCACCCGCACGTATGCTAGATCCTTTGTTTTAGCTGGGATCAAATCATGTTGGTATGTATCATCCATGAGATGAGTGCCCAGTGCAATCATTCTTGGTCCCACCCTTTTCTTCCTGTAGTACACATCCAACTCAGATGATGACGCCTGAAAGGACCGACTGGTACTCTTAGGAATGGAGATGGAGGGCCCAGTTGGACCATTGTGTTCCTGAAAGACTTGCTGAACCATGATACCATTTGTGTTATGAGTTGTACCATGGCCCGTTAGAGTTTCTTCCGCGAAATCTATGTTGGCCCAAACAAGGGTTGTGGGTACATGTTTTGAGAAATATTTCGGAACTGTGCCCGCATTGAGGAGCTGAACCTGAGCCAGAGTAGTCTCAAACCGATTAACTGTGTCCCAAGAAGCACAGTGCCCTAGGCGACTTAGTAGGGTAACAAGATTTGAGGACTCAGTAAGATGGCGTGCAGTCAAACCCAGTGCTATGGATTTTCGTGTCTGTTTTTTGCCTTTTGAAAAAAGGTAGAGAATGTCCTGACATAATGACAGAATTTTCAATTTGATGTCAACAGATACACTAACACGCTTAGCTGGTGTTGGATGATCACTTGCACCACTGCACCAAGCCATGAAATTGAAAAGTTCAATGGACACAAAGTCCTCCGCTGTATTGACGTGCAGACAGTTAGACGATGGAAGCCATGGTTTACTTGCATCAGGTGCGTCTTGAATGAAGTGTTGTAAGATGAGTCCAGCAGTAAACAAAGTTCTTGTTTCATCATGTAGTGAAACTGGCTGATTGCCATCACGTTCGTGTTCAGTTCCCATATCGGTCTCGGTTTCAGTTTCTGTCGCCGATGATGAAAGCTGTTCAATCAAGTCACTTGCATCCAAATTCTCACAGAAGACCATTTGACACTTATTTCGCCGGAAGGGTGTGTAAAATCTCAGCTGGGGATAGTCGTGTTGCAGCCTTTTCTTCCGTTTGTCTGTGCTATGAAAGAAAGGACAATTTGTGAGAATTTCATTTAATGAATAGAATCATGGTGCAATTCCAGAAGTCATAATAATACAATCCATATAGGATTCTATCGCCATGTTGTAATGTATTTAGTGCCAGAAAACGCCTCACCGATATTGTGATGCATCTGCTGCTTCTGTGTCCTCAACACACTTCATGACCAGTTGCATCCGCTTATTAATTATAAGTATCTCCTGCCTTTCAATGAGACGTTCCTTGATGATGTTGGTGCAGAATGCTCTGAATGATGGCATGTATGGTTTGGCTGTCTGCTCACTGAAAATTTCAAAATAATGTATGTCTAGTTAAACAAATTTCCTGGAAAAGGGTATATTGACCAGATACATGTATGGATGACCAATCAAACATGGTGACACCAACCTGTTGGTTGGTTTACTTAGGAAGCGAGTGTCGGACCTGAAGCAGGTGAAGTGATATCTTACATCAATGGCCACACAATCACGATCAGAAATTTGAAGCGAGATTTTCTTCCGTCACATCATTCCTGGATCTAGCAGCTTCCATTAATCTACCTGAAAATTTAGAGAATGAACATCATTACCACATCCAACTACAGAATTTATACAAGTATGTAATATGGACAATATGGATAAATGTGTATCATGATAACGAGCACTGAGTAAAAAAAAAGTGCTTTATGACTACATACCAGCGGATTGTGTTTCTGCTTGACATAAACGATCCTTGATCCTTTTCCCTGCAGCAGTGCGGTACAGGTCAGTACGACTACAAATAATGCAAACAACTGGAAGTACATTCCTGGTGGACTTGTAAGTAGAGGCTGAGCGCAGTGTTTTTTGGAAATGGTTCATAGTCAATGTTATCATCAGGCACACATTCTTCACCAAGTTGTTGTATTGACCTTCCTCGTTGTTATTTTCATTGTCATACAGATGTGCTTTCTGCTCGCAACGTTTCTCAGCACCACGTATCCCCTTGATATCAGTGAAGCGACGGTAACAATAGTCGTGATAGCCCAGGGATTCTGGTACTTCATCTCATGGAAGTTTGAAGAAAACAGTCACTTGCCTCGATTGCCAGCTTCCATTCATGACCATCTAAAACTATCCGTTTCCGAGCACAAGTCCATAATTTTTCCCACCTAGCCACCGAAAACGGCAGGGCACCATCATTTTCTATATTTGGCTGATGAATTATGCACTCGCAAGGTTCAAAACCGAACATTTTGTCTGAAAACGACGAAAATGTTATAAAACACACCGCTTCACGGGCGCAGCCATCTTGAATAATTAATTTGTTGTGGGAAATACGCTCACTGTTCAGTGGTCACATGACCATCAATTAGCGCTGGTTCAAAGAACAAACAGCTCAGCGGGTGGAACAAAAGGGCGATTTTTTTTTTTCATGACGGAAATACGCAATAACTGCAGGATTTTGAGTGGAGATCTTGTGGATTGAGAATGTATTCATCATAAAGAATAATTCTGTACAGGATTTATCTATCCCCCCTCCGATAGGTGGGACGAAACTGCACGATACAAGTTACGGCTGATGGCCTAAACGGTTTATGAGCATTCAAGCGCTCAACATGTTTTATTTTTTCCACTTTCCTCATTCATATCATCTAATGCTGTAGTTTTGAAATGAGGAGCTTGGATGGATTTCATGCATTATGTGATGCAATTTTCCATGATCTACTCTCACTGACTAATTAAGTAATATTATCAAAATGTAATTTGAGGTTGGAGAATCGTTTCACATGGCCTAAATAACTCGAAATCTGGAGTGAAATCTTCATGTAAAGAAATCAGCGATGTTTAGCTTTTTGTGGGAAGTGCCATTACCAGTCAGCTTGCTATCGCCTGCCAAGCCAGCCATTCCTTATCAACTATTTCATTGGAGTGCTTGCTTGAGGTAGATTGAAGGGTTTGCGGTACATTTGAGAGAGAGAGAGACAGAGACAGAGACAGAGACAGAGACAGAGACAGAGACACACATTTTCATTTATTTTATCAACCATTTCATTGGAGTGCTTGCTTGAGTGCATAAGCCACTTGCTGAATGCCCTACAGTCGATAGCAGTACAGTTCATGACTCAATCAGGATGTGCGGTCAGCAGTTGTTTCTTCGTAAAGGTACGTCGCCAACACACACGGACATGGTGCATATGGGTAGATTTGGATCTGTAAAGGGACTCTCCATGGGTGTGTGTGCCGGCATGCTTGGGTTTGGGTGCCTTGGTGACAAAGTTTCATGCCGTGTCTTATAATGATTGGTGGCAGAGGTTTTAACTCTTAACCTCAGCAGCGTTCGAACGATCGGGTTTTCCTTTGTGCTCGTGACTGTTTGTTTCTAAAGCAATTGGTTATTTTATATGAACCGGGTTTGCTTTAGAAAGGTTATATGATTTCTCTTTGTGGTTTTCAAAGCAAAATATATTTGATAGCATCCGATTTCTGAGCAGTTTGCCAAATTAACTTATAAATTACAGAACCTATTTTTTTTTCCACCCGAAACATGACGATTGGCAGCTGTTTTATAAAGATTAATATTTATGCACATCTTCCTGGAGCGTCTATAACACCGTTGTTTTTTTATCATTTGTTTTTAGAAATTCTCCCAAAACAAGAGCGAAAGCTACTCACGGCTTTTGGATTGAATACCGTACATACTGTAGCCAGTAATCACACTGGATCCGATCTGCTAATTCCTGAAAAAGTGCTGACATCGGCCGGTGTGTGCGTGCGTGCATGCGTGCGTGTGTTTCTTCATAAAGCATAACATTTTCTCTGCAAATTCACCTCTCTCTCTGTCCTGGTAAGGTTTGATGTCTGGCAAATGCTGCTCTCGCTCGTCCTCTCCCTATCCCCAGTAATCCACCAACGACGAACTGCTCTCCGATCTTCTCCGCTATGCTCCGAACTGCTCTTTTTATGAGCCCCGGACGAGGGGAGGAGCCAAAAATAGGATCAAACGGGCCTGTTAGCGATATCGCACTTCACCATTGGTCCATAGCAGTCATAGCCCCGCCCCGCCAGGCCCCGAACATGAAAAGTGGCTCAGTCGCTCGCTGACCTGGTCATGCGTCAGAGTTCCGAGTTTAGAATGGGGCCATGGTTTTTGGAAGCGCTCTCCGGACTGAAACGAGTGCTGGCCTCCATTCAAACGTGGAATTTTAGGGAAATCTCTGTGCGACCGGGTGGTCCTTAAACGAGCTCCAGCATACGTTCACGCTTCGAGTTATGACCCAACCTACGTCTCCGTGTCCTTCGAGGCTATGGTGAGAGTTTGATGACCATGTGGCAGTTGCAGCGGTTGTAGAGATGTGCAAACATGTTGTGGCATTCGTAATGAGAGAGGATTGTAACGTGGTGTTGTGGGGAAGAGGTTGAAGTTTTGTAATGGAATGGTGAATAAAGGTCGCGTTTGTAAGTGTGAGTTGTTGCGGGGATTTTTCGTGGTTGTGGTGAACGGTATGAAGGTCTGATGCGAAATGGTGGTTGAGAACTGGTGTACAATTTTTGAATGGCAAATTGGCGCACGCACTGCAAAGGATCCACGTTGCTCTTTGCATTCCTTTCATCATTATTGGGCCGTGTGCATGCTTGCTTGCATGTTTTGTTTGAGAGAAAGGGGTGTCGAAGTCTCCTCCTCCTCCTCCTCCTCCTCCTCCTCCTCCTCCTCCTCCTCCTCCTCCTCCTCCTCCTCCTCCTCCTCCTCCTCCTCCTCCTCCTCCTCCTCCTTCTCCTTCTTCTTCTTCTTCTTCTTCTTCGCAGCTTAGCTGCCGGGGTACCAATCATTTCTTGGAAGCGTGACTGTGTCGCTGATGCAGTGCCCCTCGACCAGTACACACTGGTATTCATTTTGCCGACCTCGGAAGGATGACAGATTGAGTCAACCCCCTGGTGTATTAATTCAGTGGCCAACAGGGCTTGAACTCGGGACCCAAGGATTCCAAGCCACCACCGTAACCACTAAGCCAACACCAGGCTCCGGTGTAGAAGTTAAAGAGAATAATATATTGTTATGTCTGAGGGGGGGTATGCATTCAAAGGGTAATTAGGATGTTTAATTAGGTATGCCATACTGTTCGAGTTTACCAGGATCTCGATGTAATAAGTAGCAATTCAGTGGTGATAAGTTGTCTAGTAAATGTTCATTTCTTCAAGGGGGGGAAATGATAATTGTCACGTAATTAGATAGGGAGACGGGTTAGGGTAAGTGTGTCTGCGTAAACCCTTTTAGTATTCCCTGGAGGCTTGCCGTGATGTAACAGGACAGTGCTGCGGATGGCTCCGCCCCTTGATCACGATTGGCGGAAGGCGATGGTGGAGGGCCAATAAAACGGCTCGATTGGAAGTGACGAGGACTCGAGTATAAAAAGGTTCTGTTTGGGAAATAGAAGAGGAAGAAGAGTCATAAAAAGAAAGCGTCTGGTCGAGGCTGTTGGTCTCGGAGCATGCTCTCTTATTGCGCTGGTTCATTCCTCGATTCGTCGTGCCTCGTGGCCTTGCTGTGCCTCACCTCGGTTGGCTCTGGAGTTATGCTGGCTCTGGAGTACGGGACCGAACGGCGGGCGGACCTGCCTCCCTCTCCTGCTTGCATCTTGGTGCCAGAACTGGCTCCCTGGCAGTTGTGAGCGGTCTTGGGCCTACACCAGGAGGTCGACACCACCAGGAACAGTACCACGGTATCTCCTGCCCCTGACGAGCGCAACGCCAGCTCGTCCGGCGCCAATCCAGGGACTGTTGCGTCGACACCACGGGCCAGCCTGACCACCAGGACCAGCTATGTTTTGTGTGTGTGTGTGTGTGTGTGTGTGTGTGTGTGTGTGTGTGTGTGTGTGTGTGTGTGTGTGTGTGTGTGTGTGTGTGTGTGTGTACCTGGTGCCTTAGAGGGTTTGAGATTTGTATATCCATTGGAATTGTTTGTGTTTTCCCCACGCCCGAACCCACACCACCATCCCGTCGAATCGCCCCGGCTCCCTCCTCTTGCCGAGTCTTATTATTTCTGGTTAGAGAAATAAACATTATTAACTCAGTGAAAAGCGACTCGTGCCACCTTCCTCGTCCCGTTTGCTGTAGAGCGATTAAAACCGCCATCTTTGGGTTATAAAAAATAAACCGCCTCCATCGTTTCGGCTCATTCTATGTTGGCGGGACTGTTCAAGTCCCGTGGACGTCACAATATGGAAGGGACTAATTAATACACATGCTATTGAAATAACTGCCTTGGGATCACTGTATGTTGTATGTCATTGTCTTGGAGGCACGTGGTTTTACAGAACCGCAACAGTATCTTGGTTGGATCAGTGTCCACCCCCCCCCCCTGATAATGGTAATTGTAAATTAATTCAGGTGTAACCAATCACCTTTAAAAATCACACACCAAGTTAATTGGCCTCCATCTGTGTTAAATTGTCGTGATTCTGATTATTTCAGAATAAAATCAGATGTTCATGTAGGTTTCCTCTGCTGGGTAGTGTATTTCACAGCAAAGACTCAACCATGAGCACCAAGGAGCTTTCAAATGACCTCCAGGATAAAGTTGTGGAAAGACAGATCAGGGGATGGGTATAAAAAATATTTCAAAGGCCTTGAATATCCCTTGAAGCACAGTCAAGACGATCATTAAGAAGTGGAAGGTGTATGGTACCACCAAGACCCTGCTTAGACCCTAAGGCTGTCCCTCCAAACTGGATGACCAAGCAAGGAGATTGATCAGAGAGGCCACCAAGAGGTCATTGGCAACTGTGAAAGAGCTACAGGCCTTTACGGCAAAGAATGGTCACGGTGTTATTTGGACAACAATATCCCACGCACTCCAACAAGCCTGGCCCGTATGGCAAGGTGGCAAGAAGGAAGCCATTACTCCAAAAATCCCACCTTGAGTCCCATTTGAGGTTTGTAAAAAAAACACTACAGAGATTCAGAGGCCATGTGACAAAATGTTTTGTAGTCTGACGAAACCAAAATGGAAATTTTTGGCCCAAATGCAAAACGTTACGTTTGGCACAAATCCAACACAGCACATCACCCAAAGAATACCATCCTGACTGTGAAGCAGGGTGGTGGCAGCATCATGTTGTGGAGATGTTTCTCATCAGCAGGGTTGTCATGATAGAAGGGGAAAAGGATGGAGCAAAATACAGAAAAATCCCAGAGGAAAACCTGCTGCCCTCTGCAAGAAGGCTGAAATTGGGACGGAAGTTCACCTTAAAACATGACAACGACCCAAAGCATTCAGCCAAAGCTACATTAGAGTGGCTAAGGAACAAAATGATAAATATCTTTGAGTGGCCAAGTCCAAGTTCTGATCTAAATCCAATTGAAAATCTGTGGCATGACTTAAAGATTGCTGTCCATCAACGCTTCCCACACAACCTGACTGAGCTTGAAAAGTTTTGTGCAGAAGAATGGGCAAATGTTGCACAAGCAAGGTGTGCAAAGTTGGTGGAGAACTAACCCAACAAACACACAGCTGTAATTGCTGTCAAAGGTGCTTTTATTTATTTATTTATGTATTTTGGAGGGGGGGGGATACACTTTCTTCGCTGTTGAGGCCCGTATGAGAGCTAACCCACAAGTATTAACTCAGGGGGTGGACACTTATCCAACCAATATATTCCAGTTTTGTATATTAAATTAAGTTTCTGATATATTTGTAGAATTTGTTTTTCCCTTCGAAGTTGTGGGTTACGATGTGTAAATAAAGGTGGAAAAAAAAGTCTGATTTAATTCCAGGCTACAAGGCAACAAAAGGTGAAAAGTTTGAAAGGGGGTGTAGACTTTCTTTGAGGCACTGTATTTACTCTGAGGTCTACACATTTGCTCCCTTCCATCCATCAATTGGGACCATACCCTGTGCAGAGCATTGGTGCTGCTGAAGCAGTCTCCTGGTTGCTGAACGAGGCTCTTGACTGCTGCTATTACAAAACTCAAGTCCACTATTACATGCTAACCAACCTGAATACTACTGTGTAGTAGATCAACACAGCAAAAATCACACAGCAAAAAGCAGTGTGACACCTGCATTCACAGTTCGTCGTCGGAATCATCGTCAGTTCCGCTTTCATCATCCATAAGTTCCATTTCTGCACGGGTCTGTTCATCGTTGGTGCAGTTTTGACACCCACAGCACTCTGTGCAGGACAGTCCTTTTGACCGGCAAGAACACTGGTTGGTCTCGTATTTCGTCTTCTTGCAATTACATTTCGTCGCCTCAAACAGTTCCTTCGGTGCTGGTGGTTTGCTCAGCCAGTGAACAGTCAGTGCTCCGTTGTGTTCCACCCATCCGTGAAATGTAGGAGAAGGGCTTCTATAAACCTCTCAGTCACGCGGTGGTGGATCACAGACTGATAGTTCACTCTTTTGCAATGCAGCATCAGAGCGTCGCTTTTAGGCGGCAACTTCTGTTCTCCCAGCGACTGGCTGCAGAATAGCTTGTAGCGAGCCTCATCCACACTCTTCATGGTCGGCTGATTGTACATGGCGCAGACAAATTGTTCCAGGTCGTGAATGATATTCTGATCTAGCGTGAATTCTCGACCAATGCTCCAGAAACAGGTGATGATGTGGGGACTTTTCATCATCAAGCCAAATGGGCTTGTTTTGCCCTTACCATGGAATGCACTGGTGGTATCACTTCCCGTGAAATTGTGCATACCTATCAACGCAATTTCGTCGCCTCAAACAGTTCCTTCGGTGCTGGTGGTTTGCTCAGCCAGTGAACAGTCAGTGCTCCGTTGTGTTCCACCCATCCGTGAAATGTAGGAGAAGGGCTTCTATAAACCTCTCAGTCACGCGGTGGTGGATCACAGACTGATAGTTCACTCTTTTGCAATGCAGCATCAGAGCGTCGCTTTTAGGCAGCAACTTCTGTTCTCCCAGCGACTGGCTGCAGAATAGCTTGTAGCGAGCCTCATCCACACTCTTCATGGTCGGCTGATTGTACATGGCGCAGACAAATTGTTCCAGGTCGTGAATGATATTCTGATCTAGCGTGAATTCTCGACCAATGCTCCAGAAACAGGTGAT
Organism: Eptatretus burgeri; assembly: GCF_056783735.1. Lineage (NCBI taxonomy): Eukaryota > Metazoa > Chordata > Myxini > Myxiniformes > Myxinidae > Eptatretus > Eptatretus burgeri. The sequence goes on along the minus strand of NC_140965.1, from coordinate 11,739,133 downwards.
GATGTGGGGACTTTTCATCATCAAGCCAAATGGGCTTGTTTTGCCCTTACCATGGAATGCACTGGTGGTATCACTTCCCGTGAAATTGTGCATACCTATCAACGCATCGCAGACAGAACTTTCCAGGGCATTACTCAGCTTCCTAATGTCAACGACGATAATGTCCTTGGGACTTCCTGTGACCAGATGGAAATTTGGCGCCCAAATCGACTTCGAGTGAGCCAATGCCAACACAAACACATCGGTGTCGAAACTCTCTATGCGCACCGACTCTTCATTCTGTCCTGCATGAGCGGCATGTAGCAGGATCTTCGTGTCAGCTTCCTCATGGTCACATTCAAGTTCAGGTACTGACGACACAGTCATGACACCATTCGACGCCTTGATTTTCTCACATTTGCCAGCATGACTGACGTACAACAGCATGTCACCCAGTTTTGATGGAGAGATGTTTCTCGTCCACGATTCGACAATGAACTCTATCAACGCCTCCTTGTTGGCTCCGCTCAGGAGATAATTGGCCCACTGTTTTGGAAGGGCTTGATCGCGTCCGTAGATGGTTCACACCTGAAGATCGCCTGCCCTGTTCGCTCGTCTGGCGTGCTCCAGGCACTTGATGCTGATACTTGGGTAAGTATCAAACACCACGTCCAGTCTTGAAGATTGGTTATGTTGTGCCTTGGCCACTACGATGTTCAGCACCATCTCTTCCAGTTTGCCGAAAGTGTTAGGCAGTGAACCAGCCTTTATCGCCTGAATAACGGCCATTCCATTCACAATCGTTGCACCTTGGATAGGCCGAGCGTCCACACGGCAATCGGGCCACAGTTTCAGTATATGGTTGTGGAGTTTGGCTTTGTCCGTCTTAGCAATCGAACCATCACCAGATGCCAGCGGGAAAGATATGTTCGCCAGTGGGTATGTGAGCAGATCGTGGAGTGTTACATTGCTTTACTCGCCAATCAACAGCAGTCGTGTGAAAAGACGACGTTCATTCGCAATTTCAACCTTCGGCGTCTGCTGGTGGGGAGTCGCCGACTTGCCTCACGCCTTCGAGAAAGTTGCCAATTTGGCCTTCAAAATCGGATTGAAGAATGGGACCTCACCTGAGAAAAGCCGATCACACATGAATTGCACGACAGCATTCTCTCCCTTGACATACGCGTTCATCAAGTCCGCGGAAGTGGCTGGCGGTGCGATGACACCTGAACTAACATTGACAAGTTCAAGGTGAGCGCCGGAGAAAGGGTTAATCATTTGAAGTACTGTGTCCATCACTTGTACCACCACTGCTTCGTTCTTCTTCGAGCTCGACGCATCCAAATCCTTTCTCGTTCGGGGCTCGTTGTGGATACCCGCTATGGACTCACATTTCCTTGCGATTTCCGCATGTGCTGGTTGGGACAGGATCCACTTCTTCACAGCTGTGCTTTTCTGAGTGTAACCAATGATGCCTCCACTGGTCTTGCTGTCCCTACTTAAAGTCTACTCTATGATCTGATCGCACGCAACACTACTAAATCCATAACGAGTATGCCGTTGGGCAGTCCATTTGCCGTCCATGCACGCTTTAGAGGTGTCTGTGTGGGAGTGCTCAAGCCCGGCCATTTCCAGCCAGTAAACGGGTAAGTACCTTGCATAGTTTAGGTGATCGTACGCAAAGTACCAGGGCATTGAGGCTCTCGTGATCGCAAGGTGTTTCGGCCAGTTCGAAGTACGAGTTGCCCGTATAAGCTCGAGTTGTAGCTCCACCATTTCCAAGTAGGAGCACCAGAATGCGAATGTTTTGCTCGCTGTACATTGCTGCTGTCTGAAGTCGCTGTAGCGTGTGAACATTTCCGAGACCTCTTCCGATGACAGTAACTGTTCGAACAACGGAGACGGAAACGTTTCCTGGAGACGCTCTATACACCTCTCGAATTGCACACACGTCTCCTCTGCGAGGGAGTCCATGAAGGCCTGGAAGCATAGTCTTCCGAGCGCTTCAGAGACACGCTTGTGACAGCGCAGACTCCTGTTATAGTGGTGGCCGTTTATTACTGAATTTGCAGAACGCTGAGCGACAATACCAGACTCTGTTATGAGGTCTCGCAGACCTGCGTCTCTGAATGTTTTGCTGATCACGCCTAGGAAGCTCATGAGTTGGTGGAATTCTCCGAGACGAATTACCAACCTTTCTGTCAACTCCGGGTGCAACCAACGAATCTCCTGCGCCTTACTGTAGATCATAAGGTCGAAGACTAGAACTACTTCTTCACGTTCCAGTTTATCAGCCATATCGATGTTTTGGGGTAGGACCGTGTAAACAGTGTCCAGTTCCGTGGGTGATGCCTCGATCACGGGAAGGTAGATGATGGCTGACTTGGTCAACTCTTCATCCCGACGAAGGAGGGTGTTGTACCCAGTCCATGTCGGCAACCGCCCGTCCGTTTTCTGGACCGTTTTCATTGTGTAATAGAGCACATCCAGCGATAGCCTGCCCTCTTGTGACGGACTGATGTCAATGTCACAACTGAAAAAGGATGTGGTCCCTTGCCTTTTCCCGCCACCATACTTGAGAATGGGTGGCGTTTTACCAACTAATGACCGCTGACGACGGCTAATTGGAGTCACTGGACGAGCGTGCTGAATCAGCTCAGAGGGTGAGTCTTGTATCATCAATCCATTGGTGTGGTGAGTGGTCCCATGACCGGTGAGGGTCTCCTCACTGAAATCGATGTTATCGTACACAAATATTGTCGGTACATTTCTGAGGTAGTTTGAGGGCAGTTTTCCCTCCTGATCAATCTGCAACAGTGCCAAAGCAGTTTCCAACGCCTGTGTGGTACTGACTGAGACACAATGCCCAAGCTTGTTGAGCAGTCGTAACAGTCGAGTAGAACCAGTCCAATGTTTCACAGTCAGGCCCAATGCATAGGACTTCGGAGTAAACGTCTGACCCCTTGATGCTATAGAAACGTCTTGAAAAACAGAGAGCATTTTCAGATGAATATGCCGTGGGAGTTCCACAAATTTCTCCAGGGTTGGCTCATCTGACAGGCCCACAATCCATGCAACAGGGACGGCTCTTTCAGCATTTGAAATGTCAAAGTCAGGAGCAAGTGGTGGCCATGTAATGTCCACACTTTGGTGTTTGTTCAGGTCATCCCTCACCATGAGTGTTCCCGAGTATAGAACATGTAAATTGAGGCCTGAGTCACCCTGCTGTGGACCCTGGCTGGCTTCATCCTCTGTTTCTGTTGTAGAGCTACTGTCTACAACAACAGCCTGAGCAATGGAACCAATATCAATGTTCTTCATGTACACCACTTCGCTCTCAGACATTTTTGGTGGACGATAGAAAATCATGTCTGGGTACCGTTCCTGCAGTCTTTTCTTCAGTCTTCTTGCCTGGTAGTTAGCCTTATCCTGACTTTCGCATACCCTGAGTAGGTCATTGAACATCTCACACAACTTCTTCACATGTATAGATTGCTTTCCATCAATGAGTCTTACCTGGATTACTTTATCACAGAAAATGTCAAATGTTGAGTCATAGTTCACTTTCTGAGTTTGGAGTTTACTTTCACTCTGTCTGTGGTATGTGTCATTCACATACTCATAATAACATTTACGGTGATAACAAAATTCCAGTGCCACAAAGTCTTTATCCTTTATAGTTGTCATTATTCACACATCACGTTCATCTCTCCTCTGCTCAGCAGTTTCCCTCAGCTTTCCTCCATCCTGTGATTCTGCCAGGGGAAACTGATCACATTGAGATTTTCCTTTGACACGGATGAATTTATCTTTTTCTGGCATATCACACAAATTCTTGGCAGTACACCAGCTGATTTGCCAGCCACCCTTTCTGCAGAGGTTCTGAGGGATTTTCTACGTATTTTGTGGTATGAGTGCCCCTCTTCTTCTAGTCCGCCCACCACCTCACTGGATCCAGCAGAAACTGCAGTAGTGCTGGCTTCTGATTTCCTTTTCCTGGCTTCAGCACGTTTTATATGATCCTTGTTACAAAACGACGCATAGCAGAACCGGTGACAGCCGGCATCCGCAGGAGGATCAGTCATTGGCAGCAGTTTCATAATTTGATCAGCCAGCAAACGGCATTTGTTGATAGTTTCACTATCTGTGGCATCGCACCAAGCCTTCGCACACTCACATACCTTACGTCAGCCCTTATCCGTGAATTGCGTCACTTTCTCATCATCCTCCGCGCCCAAGTGTGAAACAACGCATATTTGGTTGTTGAAAGCCCAAAAATCACTCGAAATCACACGACAATCATGGGCGCCGCCATCTTGATTTGTTGTTTCCTGGTCGTTTCCTCCGCGATTACAAGCATGCCACGCCCACTTCACGGCGGTAATTTCAAATGGTAATAACTGTCGGTGTGTCAACTTGTGCATATGGAAACAAGTAGGAATTTCAATGGTGTGTTCTCATTAATGTACAGGGTAAATTTTGTTTAGATTGGTGATCTGCACAACGAAACTGAACGAACCGACCCACCTCCACATGATCTAATTGGCTCAATCATCCCAGCAAGCTGATACTCATTTTGCTGACCTTGGAAGGATGACAGGCTGTCAACCCCACCTGCTATTAATTCAACAGCCAAGCACGATTTGAACTCAGGACCCGAGGATCCTAACCCTACCACCCTAACCATTAAGCCAACACCAGGCATATTTGCTGCCTTCCTGTAATTATATTTCACTGACTGGCCTAACTAATCACAATTACATCATCAATTCCTTCATTTAAAGCATCTCCACTCTCTTCCAGCCTAAAAAACCCTGAATTCCTTCCTCAATTCCCACTGCAAAACTTGCTACCCCCTTTTCTATTCAACATATGGTCATCATTCTCGAAACACTCCCTTTGCCCCCCAAAATGATTCATGCTCCTTCGTGAATGCAAAACCTTCTTCCCTTCACCATTCTTCCAGCCATTAGTTGACATATATTGCTTTGTTCATAATTTCTATATCGTTTCCTAATCTTGGGAGAATCCCAGAAAACATGACCTCACAACCCTTTGCTTTCAGCCGCTTGCCCAATATCCTGTGTATATTTCAAAACCTCTGAGTAAACTTTCCCGTGGGAGACTGACGGTTATTTCCCCAATAGGCGGACTGAAAATGAGGGATATGGGGGAAGGGGCCATGCCCCCCCCACCCTTTGTGAAGTGGTATGGTCATGGGGAGCACAACTGAAGTTGATGGCACGATCCCCTTATGATTCATAAAAAGTTTGGATAGCCGTCGGTTTCTGAGAAAATTTTAAAATAAATTGCATGAATTTGAGGCGAAACCCCCTTTTTCAGCCTCTTATCGGAACATATCCAGATGGGGAGCACAACCCCATGAGAGCTTACTATTCCGATGGATTGTACCAATTTTTTTTTTTTGTATACCTTGTCGAGGCTCGGATGAGAGCTAACACACAACGCACAGCAAGGGGGGCATGAGACAAGAGGGGCGGGAGAGGGAAGGACAAAACTGTGGGGAACAAAGACATAAGGAGATCTGTGGAAGGAAGAGGGATGAGGCAGGGAACTCGGGGAATACAAGATGGACACTACAGGGATTTTCAGGAAGGAAAGCAGGGAATTTGAAGGAGGTGGGTTTGGGGTGGATTAACGGGGGTAGGAAAGATCGAGGTTTTCGATGGGGGAGGATGAGAGGTGGTGGTGAACAGCTGTTTTGAAGGCCTGGAGGGAAGAGTGGGATTGACAAAGTGAGGGAGTTTATTCCAAAGGCGGGAAAAAAGAGGAATGAAAGAGTGAAGGTGAGCAGTGATTCGTGATTTTGGTAGTTTTACCAGAAGGGGGTTGTTGGCGGACCTTGAGCACCCTGTGGAAATGTGGTGGGAACAAATCGCAGATGGAGCGAGACCGTTGGAGGTCACGTGCAGCGATGCGCCAATAGGCAAGCTTGATGTCTGCTTGAGGCTCCACCCACACTGGTCACCTTTAAAAAAGACGAGAGGACCACCTTCCTGACAGTTGGTGATAGCTCCTGACCATTGGTTACGGTTGCTGATAGCTCCTGACGGTTCCTTACAGCTTCTGATTGTTGCTTACAGCTCCTGCCCATTATTTACAGCTCCTTGTAGCTCCTGACTGTTGGTTACAGTTGGTGATAGCTCCTGGCAGTTGCTGATAGCTCCTGACTGTTCCTTATAGCTCCTACCCATTGGTTTCGGCTCCTGATAGCTCCTGACGGTTGGACCGTTCCTGCTGGTTCTGCTCGGTACCTGGCTCTTGGCGGAGCTGATTCTTGGTGTCCCTGGTTCCTGGGGGTTGGACCGTTCCTGCTGGTTCTGCTCGGTACCTGGCTCTTGGCCTACCTGATTCTTGGCTTCCCTGGTTCCTGGGGGTGACAATGTGACGTTGATTGGTGTTCGAGCCTGTTTGTGGGTGGTTGCACGGCGAGGCAGGGCGCTGCCATCGGACCAAGGCACAAACACATTTTGGGTCATTTTTATCGACGCACGACAACTTCTGCCTTGGTAAACTGAGACCAGATTTGTTTTCCCCTGATTGATCTGCTGGGTACCCATGTCTAGTATTTAATTGTTAAGAGTAAGGCATAGTGATAAGCATCTGCTCTTTGTCTATTTTTCGATAAATGCTTGTTGAATTCTTCGTTTGAGATTATTTTGATTGATTTGAATTCATCCATTTACACCACAATGAAATAAAAAGTTCTTCAGTTTATTTATTTTTCTTAATAATAAATTCCTTGACGTTTCAACCTGTCCGTGCTTGTCATTTTCTTCCATTGATCCAACATTGTCTGAAGCTAGATAGACTGGGAGGTAATTCCCAAACTAATTCACCTGTCATAGTTGGCGTGCACCAGCGGTAAACGCTCGGCCGCCTTATTTAAGATCGAATCAAAATAAGATTGGTGCATCGCCGAGGGTGCATTCCCTGGTCAGGAGGCCATGTAACCTCGAGTTAAACGGCAAATTAGATGGTGGACACTGGAACTCGTGGTTAACTGATTGGTGTTCGTGGTTGTTAAGCACCCAGCATCCCACCGTACCACAAAGTTCATTGTGAGCGGTGGCCCCAGGTCCGGTTCTTCTGAGGAGAAACGAGGATTAACCCCCTCATACACTCGGTACCCATTGCCATAACAATCCTTTTTATCTCTTTCCTGATGATTCACCCTCTGCCGTACCATCTGCCATCCCTCAGATCGGCAAGCAGCAGCCTCTTCGCTCTCTGCAGATCTGGATACAATCACAAACTGGTCCAACATGGAGAACATGTCTTTCAATCCTGACAAATCTCACACTCTCACTATGTCTCTCTGAAAGGACCGTCTGGACCCCCCTCCCCCCATCTACTTTTTCACCAATCCTCTGGAAGAAGTCCTTTCATTCAAACTTTTGGGTCGCACTATCTGCCATGATCTTCACTGGGAAAGCCACATCTCCAAAGCCAGTCTCGACTGGTCATCCTCCATCGTGCAAAGTCCTTCCTTGGCACAACTGAGCTCCTGACCACATACAAAGCTTTGGTCTGCAGCCTGATGGAGTACTGCTCTCCCCTCTGGGGTAGTGCTCCCGCCTTTCACCTTTCTCGGCTTCACACTGTGGAAACCAAGGCATTTCGGATCATTGGTGTCTCCCGTGCTGAGGCTGAGTCTTTTGGTCTTTCATTCTCTCACCGCAAACAGGTCGGTGGTCTTTCTGTCTTCTACCGTCTCCCCTCCAGCCTCGCACCCTCCCCCGCTCTGTCTGCTATCTGTCCCCCCCCCCATATTTCTGCAGGGCGCTCAAGGTCCGCCAGCAACCCCCTTCTGGATAAACTACCAAATTTAGAATCACTGCTCACCTTCACTCTTTCATTCCTCTTTTTTTCCTGCCTTTGCAACAAACTCCCAGACACTCTTCAATCCTACTATTCCCTCCAGGTCTTCAAAACAGCCGTTAACCACCATCTCTTATCTTCACCCATCAAAAACCATGATCTTTTCTACCCAAGTTAATTCACCCCAAACCCACCTCCTTCAAATTCCCTACTTTCCTTCCTGAAAGTTCCTGTGGAGTCCATCTTGTTTACCCTGTGTACCCTGCCCCATCCCCCTCACTTCCACAGATCTCCTCATGTCTATTCCCTACTGTTTTGTGCTTCCCTCTCCCATCCCTCTTGTCTACTGCTCCCCTTGTGATACGTTTTGTGTGTTAACTCTTATGCGAGCCTTGACATTGTATATTAAAATGATAATACTATTTTTTTTTTTAATCCCCCCATCCCCCTCGTCAAATCGCATCTGTGTTTACCCTTCCTTCAATGTCCCTAACTCCTGCTCCTTCAAAACCACACAGAACTCCATGTCTAAGATCCTTCCTGCAGAATGATGAAACAACTTATTGTTGCGGGCCGGATGTCCGGTGGCGAGAGCGACGGCTAGGTGGGGGAAGTTACGTCGTCTCCCACCAGACTCCCGGAATTGTAGGCTGTCGCTCACGGATAGTCCCGTGACGCGGCGCGTCGCTTAACCGACCGTGGACGCCAATACCTCCACCACGTAACGTAGGGTCTTTTTGTCTGGAACCAATTTACCGAATTAACCACACAGTGTCGTCTACCGGGTAACAACGCCCTCAGTACATCTTGCCCGAACCGGATCACTCAACCAACTACCAACTACCTTTCCGGTTCGGATGCAGCCGAGCGGACCCGCCAAGAACGTACCGGCTGGGATGAACAGATTATCGGGTATAAAAACCCGGCTAAACTCAGATCCGAACCATACTGGACCAATGGAGGAGAAGACAAAAACGAACTGGGAACATTTCTACAATAATTTATTTTCAACAAAGCGACGAAAGTTATGTGGTATAGGTAACAGGTTTATTGGGGATGTGATGCAGGGGAAGATGAGAAAAAGATGTAGTGTGACAATTTTACAGCAACTTGTAAAGCAGACAGACAGAGCAGACTTGTCGCGAGAATAATACAGGCAAGATTTACAAGGTTCGAATAACTTATACAGTTCTACTTAATGGACGGCGACACACACTCAGACACACACTCGGACAAAATAAACCCAGTTGAAGGCAAAGGACTTTTGTAGCCAGGGAGGGAGGGAGTTGAGGTCGCAGTTCTCAGTACCTGAGTTCCGGGGAAATGGATGCTCCGTGGTGCGGCACCCGACAATGGTCGCGCAGCTCGGCCCACAGCCACACGTGTGGAGTTCGTGTGTGTGTGGAATCCAAGGCAGCCAGGATCATTGGGTATCTCCCGCGATGAGGCAGAGTCTTTGGGTCTCTCACTCTCTCACTCTCAACGAACGACCCCCAAAGAACTCCTTGGATCCTCCACAGATCTTTCTTTAAACAATCTTGGTCTGGGACAGGATTCGGGCTTCCAAGCGTCTGTTGCAGTTTCGCTTATTTTCCAGACCCCCAAAGAACTCAAGACTCCAGCACCGAATTAACTGTCTCAGCACTTCACGAACTCTCCGAACTCCAAGCACACCACCCTGAGGATGGTGTCGTAATTTATCTATCTCCCTCAGCGGGGAGGGGCCTTGGTGAAGCTGACGTCACTGTCCGCCTTGATTGGACGGGGCTTCCATGGGTCCGCCCTTTCTGGGCAGGATTTTGGCCATAGCGGGAAGCCCGCCCCCTCCACAAGTGTGGACTCACCAAAAAGGAATTACTGTAAGAGGATTTTGCCTCGGACAGCGAGTCGCCGGTTAGGCGAGTAGGTGAACACGCGGTTGTTCAGCCCACACGCGAGTAGCAAGCGAGAGGAGGGGCAAGCGGGCAGAGGGTACCGTGGGTTGTCATGGATTTGCCTTTGCAATGAAATGGAGTGGGGATATAAAGATTTATTAATCTAACTAAAAAAACATCGCAACGCACCCCTTTAATTTTCCCACTTAACACAAGGAAGGGATCTGTCTACACATATACTTAATGGAATAACTGACTTGAGACACCTGTATGTTGTATGCATACGGTTCCCAGAACCGTAACAATATCTTATAGTTTCATTGCCACCACAAATTCTCTCTGGTGTCATTCTTAGCTATCTCAATCGCTGCACCTTCACCACTGTCTGTCCTCACTACCTCCCTCATCACTGTCTGCCCTCGCTACCTCCACACCACTGCTTGTCCTCACTACCCCTTCACCACTGCTTGTCCTTGTTTACCTCCTCGCTACCTCATCACTGCCTGCCCTCGCTACACCTCACCACTGCTTGTCCTTGTTTACCCCCTCGCTACCTCATCACAGCCTGCTGTCGCTACCTCCTCACCACTGCCTGCCCTCGTTGACCCCATCATCACCGCCTGCCCTCGCTTACCCCTTCATCACCGCCTACCCTCGCTTACCCCTTCATCACCCCCTTCCCTCGCTTACCCCTTCATCACCGCCTGCCCTCGCTTACCCCTTCATCACCACCTGTCCTCCCTTACCCCTTCATCACCGCCTGTCCTCCCTTACCCCTTCATCACCGCCTGCCCTCGCTTACCCCTTCATCACCGCCTGCCCTCGCTTACCCCTTCATCACCGCCTGCCCTCGCTTACCCCTTCATCACCGCCTGCCCTCGCTTACCCCTTCATCACCGCCTGTCCTCGCTTACCCCTTCATCACTGCCTGCCCTCCCTTACCCCTTCATCACCGCTTGCCCTCGCTTACCCCTTCATCACCGCCTGTCCTCGCTTACCCCTTCATCACCACCTGTCCTCGCTTACCCCTTCATCACCACCTGTCCTCGTGGATTTGCCTTTGCAATGAAATGGAGTGGGGATATAAAGATTTATTAATCTAACTAAAAAAAGATCGCAACGCACCAAACATCTCGCCTTCATTCGCAACACACACACACACACACACACACACACACACACACACACACACACACACACACACACACACACACACACACACACACACACACACACACACACACACACACACACACACACTCACACACTCACACACTCACACACTCACACACTCACACGAAAACAAGCTCAGCTCACCTTGGATGCTGAATCTGCACCTGCACGTAATAACGGTGATATGATTCTGATTCTGATGTGCCGGACTCTGTTCCAGAGCGTCGGAGCTGCTGAAGCCGTTTCTTCAGGCGCTGTCACACCTTGACGATCTAGCCTGCGTATGCCGAATTATGAAAAAAATTTCTAAAACGCTGGCACACGTCGAATACGTTATGGGGAAGTTTTGCATGCGTTAAGAGAACGCTGAAAAACACTGCCATACGTCGTAGTATGCTGGCTTTAATCGTTGTACTTTGTAGTTGTCCTCAAATTTTTGCATGCTTGAAATTTTATGACGTATGCCGGCGTATGACTCACACGTTCCGCATAATGCTGGCCATAAGTTGTAGGCACGTTACGCGATCGTTGACACACGTTACTTGTAAGTTACTCTTGTAGTCAAAACATGTCAAGGTAATGGTTAGCGTCAGTGTTCCAGACTCCCTGGTTTTTTTTTCTTTTTTTTTTTCTTTGGTATGACGGTCATGTTGACACTTCGATTTCTAGTGCGGTTATAATATAATATAATTAAAAGGCTGCCGCTCAACGATTTAAATCATAACCGCACTAGAAATCGAAGTGTCAACATCACCGTCATACCGAAGGAAAAAAAAAATAACCAGGGAGTCTGGAACACTGACACTAACCATTACCTCGACGTGTTTCGACTTATGAGTAACTTACAAGTAACGTGTGTCGACGTGTGTCAACGTGACCGTCATACCGAAGAAAAAAATTTTAAAAAAACAGGGAGTCTGGAACACTGACGCGAACCATTACCTTGACATGTTTCGACTTATGAGTAACTTATAAGCAACATGCCTACCACTTATGGTCAGCGTATGCGAAACGTGTGTCATACACCGAGTATGTCGAGAAATTTTCAACATGCTGAAAATTTCTCGACGTACTCGGCGTATGACGACGTATGCCAGCGTACTACGACGTATACCAGCTGCTTCAGCGTGCTCTTAACGTATACAAAACTTACCCATAAAGTATTCGACTTGTGCCAGCATGGTTCGGCAAATTTTTCAAACGTCGGCATACGCAGGCTAAAACGTCAAGGTGTGACAGCGGCTTGACACTTCGATGTCTAGTGCGGTTATGATTTGAATCGTCGAGCCGCAGCCGATGAATAGCCTACGCCACGTGATCGTCGGCGATACGCTGCCGCGCGCTTTGCATAAGTTAGACTGTCGTTGGGCATAGGTTGTGAACGCCGACAACATGCTCAGCATGCGTTGGTATAAGTTATCTATATGTGATTGAAGCGTTCTGTGTACGTTACTAATACGTTATGCATACATCCAACACGTTATGAATACGACCAAAAATTAAAAAAAAACATCAATAGTTCAGCGTACGCCAGCGTTTTACATACATTTTGATACCTTGCCATACGCTGGCTAAAACGTCAAGGTGTGACAGTGCCTTAAGCAACGGTTACACTAGGTGCTTTGCCATTGCCTTCGCAGCAGCAGTTCAGACAGCAGTTTGTTCAGGTGCCGGTGATAGCTCGCCTCCTCTTCGCGAAGGACACCGCGGGTATCTATTAACATCGACCAACTGTAACGTCCATCCGAGGGACGGCACGCACGTTGATGAATCCCCCCCTCCTCCCCGCATGTGAAACACCGGGGATGACGGTTTATATCTGTGTCGGGATTCGAACCAAGGCTAGACAGTTTCGAGGCGATGTGTGCGTACCTCGAGCCCATCCTGCGAGTCCCCGTGAAATATTTACACACGACAAATGTCATTCACTATCGCGACAAAAATGAGAGGAGAAGAAAGGGCAGAGAATTCTGAATATTTCTCTTCGCCGGTGATCGGACAACGATGGGCGGCAGCTCGAGCCGGTTCGAGTTAACTCCATCTCTGATTGGACGACGCTTCGTCCACATCTCTGTCCTGATTGGCTGTTAAGCGGTAACGTCGGTATGTTCACGGGGTCGTTCCGTTGACGTCAGGAGAAAAAAAAGGGTAGTGATCACCACGCCCGCGCCCAGTTAGGGTTTTCGCTTCTGATTGTGTTGCTCACGGCGAATGATTTAAGATAATTATTACGTTTATTTCACGGCAACCGGCGCTTCGTGTTGCATTTGTTCCTCGAACGGTTTCCTCACGAGCTTGCCCTCTCCCCCCCAATCATTGCGGCCATCTTTAAAGCCTGTGCGTTTGTCACACGAAAAAAAAAAAAAAGAGAAAGAAAACATTTCGCCTTCATTCTCCCGAGGGTTGTCCGGTGCGGTTAGATATTTAAACCACTTATAGATTCCCCCAGCAACCGCCTCACAGCAGGCTGCCTGCAAAACTCGCAACATCTTATCACCTGTGAACAGGTAACGTCGAATTTTTCTCTTGAAATTGAAGCTTCGTCGTTTTATTATTATTATTATTATTATTATTATTATTATTATTATTATTATTTCATTTTCCTTCAAGTCGTCGATTTATTCCAATCGATTTGGTTGTAACTCGTTATAGTTGTGGTTAATATCGTTGCGGTGAGCGGCCTCTTTTTGTGGTTCAGATTTTATGTTTGACCTCGCGGAAATGTTGGCAGTCCCGTTAGGTTGGGGAACTCGTGGCCTGTTAACTACTCGTGGTTAACTAGTTATCCTTGTTTTGTTTTTTACGTCATGAACTTTCCTGAGGTGATTTTGCTCGCGCCTTCAGATGACCGCTCGAGCGGGGTTCGCGAGCCCCAACCGGGCTCGACGAGTTCGGACGTTCCGTGAGCGTTCGTCTCCTCGCAATGGCCACTCGTGTCCAGACCGTCATGACGGGGGTTTTTTTGTTTGGTACACGTGTTCCCGTAATGCGGCTTTGAACCACCAATCTCCTGGTTACCTGTTACCCTTCGATTCTTTATACCGCTCCTACCTGCATTCTGAGGTTTTAATCCCTGTAATCCCTCCTTTCCCCCCCAAACTACCCTCCCTACGTGTATCACCCTCCCTCACAATTTTCCCCAACTTGCCCTTTTCCACCAACCGCATTCTTTTGAATCCCCCCCCTCATTCACCCCCCATTCACCCCGCCGACCTTCTCTCCAATTTTGCTCTCCCACACCCCAATATATATTTACCTCAGCCGAAGGTGAAGGAAGTTATCTTTTCACCCCCCCTCCCCCCTTTCTGTTTGTGTGCAGGATATCTCGAAAAGTTGTGGAAGGATTCGGATGAAACTTTGTGGACGGGTTGGGTGTGTGACGAGGACGAATTGATTCGATTTTGGTGAAGATCCGGATCCGGATCTGGTTACGAGAATTATTTAATTTCCGAAGTGACTCTTCACCATTGAGAGACGGGGAGCCAAAAACCTCATCGTACTGTATTATAGCATGATATTCCAACGATGTATTGGACCCCATATGTTCTCGTGGAGTAGGCATTGTGTGTCGGAGGTATGCGCTGCTCCACCGAGTACCCTTGGTTCTCATCATGGGTCCCATATTCTCCATTATCACCACATGCTGCAATAGATCTTTACATTGTATGAAGTGGTTTGTTCTTATAATCCCTCCTGGATATTTATAATTTTCTTCCCTTGAATGCCTTGATGTATTTTAAATGTCATAGTCACATATCTCCAATTATTTAAATGGAACAGGGTGGAATTTTCACTCCTTCCCCATTGCAATGACCTTCCCATTATTTTTATATATATATATATATATATATATATATATATATATATATATATATATATATATATATATATATATATATATATAGTTCTATAACCGGGTGTAGTGGCGTGCACCTGTAATCCAGCTACCCGGAGGCTTGGGTTTGAGGATCGCTTGAGGATGGAGCCCTGCACTGGGCCACGCTATGAGAGGGTGTAGGGCAGCCCGGAATCATGGCGAAACCCAATCCTTATCCCTGTGTCGTGAGAGGCGACCAGGGTTGCGTCAGAAAGGGCATCCGGCGTAAAACCTGTGCCAAATCAGTATGCGGATCATAACGGATGATCCGCTGTGGCGACCCCTGACGGGAGCAGCCGAAAGACGAACAACATATAAATATATATATATATATATATATATATATATATATATATATATATATATATATATATATATAGTTATATTTATATATATATATAGTTATATTTATATATATATAGTTATATTTATATATATATATATATATATATAGTTCCATAACTATAATTTTATAGTTCAAGTCCAGTTCCCTCTCTGTGGTGGACTGGTCGATAAAATTAACAAATTGGCTGCAGTGCAATCCCATGGAAATGTAGTGGCCTAATACGTGGATCCGAGGCAACCATTTTTGGCAGAAGAACCTTTTGAAATATTTACGTTTTATTGATTTTATTATTTTTTGATGGGGGGTGGAGTGCATTCAACCAATGACAAAACGTATCAACTCTGCAAATCCAGGAATAAACTAGAACGGCACGCAGTCGGGAACATACCTCCTCCAGGCTGAACGGTTTACGTTTTGTATCCCATTGATTTTCCAGATCTTGATTCATAACTTGACCAAAATCAAATCGGCTTGTTCTTATTTTATTCCAAACTCATCCACCTGGTTTTGTCATAACTCGTCCATAACTTTTTCAAATATCGTTTTTTTTTGGTGCTGCCTCTTAATGGTGAAGAATGACTTAAAAAAAATTATTGTGTCCAGATCTGGATTCGGATGTTCACCAAAATTGAATCGATTTTTTTTTTTTCCTTGTCACACACCAAACCTGTCCATGTCCATCCATAACTTTTTGAGATATTGAGCTTTATGTTGGTTTTGACTATTTCTCAATGGTGAAGAATCGCTCTAAAAATTCTCGTATCTGGATCTTCACCAAAATCGAATAAATTCCTCTTTGTCACACACCCAACCTGTCTGCCAAGTTTCATCTGAATCTGTTCACAACTTTTTGAGATGACCTACTCATTGGATAGACAGACAGTAGACAGACAAAAACTACCTTCATCCACCTTCGGTGGCGAAGTTTAAAAACAAGTGAGAGCAGACATGGTCTCGGGTGGCATTTCACCTGCTTCCAGCGAATGTTCTCAGGCCAATAAACCATTTGGCCTGAGAAAGCACGATGGAAAGTAGGTGAAACTCCGCCTGAAACTGACCCGTACGTGCGTGTGTGCGCGTGCATGTGCAGGACTGTATATCACTGACTAATCTTTTGATTCCCCCAAAAATGCCGATATTGTTCTTGTGTGTTTGTGTGTTTTTCGTTCATAAAGTATGACATACTCTCTCTGCTAACTCCCCTACCCCCACCCCTCTCTCTGTCTCTCTCTTTGTCCCATCCTTGCTCTACCCCCTCCCAACACAATGTAGCACCCTCCTCCCACCCCTCTCTCTGTCTCTTTCTCTCTGTCTGTCTCTCTCTCTGGACGTTTGCGGATGGTGATTATCTTCATGTGTGTCTGGACAGTGGTTTTGTTCGGTTGGGTGTTTGTCTCGAGATGCGTCCAGGCAGTGTTTGTCTCTGGGCGGTATTTATAGTATGACCGGTACAAAATGGATTTCTAAATTATTTTGTTTCTATCTTCATTGCTATTCTTTGCAGAAACAATTTGATGAGACAGTATGAATCGTAATTAATGCTCCACTGCATGTCTGCCTTCCCTTCCTTCCTCCTATTGCTGCTGTTCGCTCCCCCACCCCTCCTCGCTGCCCCACCCCTCCTCGCTGCTCCACCCCTTCTTGCTGCCTCACCCTCCTCTCTTTCCCCTCTACCTCCTCACTCTCTCTATTCTTTTTTTCCTCCCCTCTCAGTATTGCGATCAGCGAAGCAACAGGTGGTGTGTGTGTGTTTTTTTTTTTTTCTTTTCTTTTTTTTTTTTCTTTTTTTTTTCCCCACCTTATCATTTATATTCTCAACCTATCTCCTCAAACTTCCAATCTTCGATAACTCCTATATGCTCCGACCTGCCATTTTTACTTCTACTCTCACCACCCTTTCCCCATTCATTTTTCTTAATTCCTCACCCCTTCTCCAACCCCCCTCAAAAAAACAATAGGATAACATTTCAAGGCTTTTGGTTTCTTAAAACATTACAATTAGCCTGCAGTAGGTATTTGTTAGCAATAATTGCTTTATTTCATTCTGAGTATTGAAGTGTTCCTTCTGTTCTGCAGTCACGGAGTCGTTTTCGGGCTGTGTTTTTGGAGACGAGATGAAGAGCAAGGTAGATGAGTCTTCATGTCCTTGCGTGTTCAGTGGTAAGCTGCCACTGTCTATGCTTATGAATAATGAGAAGGCAGAAGCAGAGGCGGCCGCGGAGGCTCACTTGTTTGGGAACGGGCTGGTGTTACCTGTGAACGGTGTAGTGAGCCCAGAAGAAAATGAGCCAGTCGATGTTGAAACGTGCAATCGGGCCTTCCTCTGGTGCCACATGTATCTTTCTGGAGCTTGGAAGCGGCTGAAATTTCCAGATTTTCACATTTCTACAGTCAGGTGGGTCATCCTGGCAGGAGTTGTGAAATTGTTGCTTTACCAGTTTCTCAAATTTGTCATGGTGGTTATTATTGTTTGAAGACCTATTGGTGTTGTAATGTATCCATGGTGACTTCTCATTCATAATTGAGCAAATTTACTGACTGTGCATTGACAAGTAATGCTGGAGAAATTGAGCATTGTTTAAAGACTTCAAAGTGTCATGGGGGTTTATCCCTTAAATGTCAATAAAACCTAAAATCCATGAAATTTACAACCTCGAGGTTGTATGCCCTTGCCACTCTTCCATCCAGACCTTCCTTTTCTCCAATGGCCCCAAACTCTGACCATCAGTTTAAATTCCTGATCAGGTCACCTTACCTGGGACATACTGCTTCTGCTCTCTAAACAATAGATGGAGGCCCACGATGTCAGACAAGATCAGGGCCATCTCTCTAAATATA
Source organism: Eptatretus burgeri (assembly GCF_056783735.1). NCBI lineage: Eukaryota > Metazoa > Chordata > Myxini > Myxiniformes > Myxinidae > Eptatretus > Eptatretus burgeri. Next base: position 11,721,204 of record NC_140965.1, on the reverse strand, counting down.
TATCGAGCATTCAATACAGTTTGGCACTCTCCTTGCTCTCCAAACTTTCTGCCTCTGGTGTGCAAGGCCACCTCCTCACATGGCTGACTGACCTCCTCTCATCTTGTAGCCAATGTGTGGCTCTCAATGGGATCCTTCCATCTCTCCCTGTCGAGGCTCGAGTGCCCCAAGACAGTGTTGTGCCCAGTCCAATTCCTAATCAAAATCGATAAACTTTCTGACTCGCTGGAAAATCTTTATTTCTTTGCTGAGGACTCCACGTTCTGCCGTAACATTCTTCAGAAATTCGGACAACAGCCTCTTCCCTCTCTGCAGACTTTGATAGAATATTCCGATGGTCCAACACTAAGAGTGTGTGAAATTGGTCAGAATTGAAAGACGTATTCTATTTCTCAGAAAAGACCATCTGGTGAAACCTCCCATCTACTTCCTCCACAATCCTCTTTAACTTCAGTCATTCAAACATTTGGGCCTTACCATCAGCCATGCCCTTTCTTTACCAATCCTCATTTATAAGTTTGTCTCCAATGTCAGTTGCCGACCGGGCATCCTCCATCATGCAAAGTCCTTCCTTGGCACACCTGAACTTTTGTTTACTTCCAAGGCAGTTACATCTTCAGTTTGATGAGTACAGTACTACTCTCCCCTTTGGCAGCCCTTCCTCATGCCTTGTTCAGTATGACATTGGAAACCAAGGCTTTGAAGATTATTAGAACCTCCCGTGATGAAGCTGAGTCTCTGCGGTGATCACTTTCACATCAGAGAGGTCAGTGGTTTTAGTGTGACCACTCCTTGGCTTTTTTCACAAGATCTTGGCTATTCGTTCTTCACCATAGCATCTTGGTTTTCTATTATCATCGCTTTTCCGAAACCTTGTGAATTCTTGGCTTTTTTTTCATTGGCTCACCTTGGCATTTATGAAAATGAGGAGTGGTCACACTGAGTGGTGTCTGTCTTCTCCCAACTACCTTCTACCCTCATCAGGTGTCTGAACTGCATACATGGTCTGTCATTTTACCCCATCTGGTGAAACTCTCAAATCCAGACTTGCTACTCACCTCCACTCATTAGTTCCTCTTTTCTCCTTCCTTTCCCCCCTCCACCTGTGGAACCAACTTCCCTGGTCTCTTCAATCTCATTCTTCCCTCCAGTGCTTCAAGACAGCTATTCACCACCATCTGAGGTCATCCTCCCCCCACCCCTCCACCCAATCCATACTCAAGGTCTTCTCTACCCACCCACCCCCCCCCCCCCATCAACCCCTCCTCCCTAAGCCCACATCTTTCTGGGTTTTGGTCCTCCTTCCACTTCAGTGATTGAACTTTGCTGTTGTAATCCATCTTGTGTATCCTCTCCTAACCCTCATTCTTCCCCACATCCCTTATTTTCATGTCTCCCTCTATTTTGTCCCTCCACTCTGTTGGTGTATTCCTCATTTCTCTCCCCTACTGTTCTTTTTGTTTTGTTGCATCCTGATCCATTCTGTGTTCTAGCTCCTTCACGAGCCTTGACACTGTATTATAGAAAAACCGTATCGCTCATCAGTGTAGATTGAACAGTTATTCTGTGATTGGCTGACAGAGTATGTATAATATATAACGAGAACGTAAGACCCATCGCTTCGCTGACAGGAAAATCAATCTTTGCATAATTGCTTAAAAAAAAAACGGTTGTTAATGGGGGGGAAAAATAGGCGGTGTCGAGATACCGTGGGAGATACCGCCCTAGCTATACACTCAGGGAGCAAGGGAGAGAGAGTATTAATAGGATATTCATCACAGCCTTTGTAGATGCTGAATTCAGAATAATACAAGACAATACACGAAGAGGAAGATAAAAAAAATTTTTTAAAACTCTCTCCCTATGTTTTTAACACCTGAAATGTCAGCTTCTCCTTTCTTCCCACAGCAGTTATCACACCTCAATCAACATCTTGTTTATTTCGTCCACACATCACCCTTAACAATAGATACAATGTTATGTAATTTGTTCAAATGGCCCAATCACCTCCTTTGCAGCAAATGTTGACCTTCACACCCATGTTTATTTATTTATTTATCATTACAACGTTTCGCAGTACAATTATCCTTTATAATTAATGCTCCCATCCAGGGCTCTTTGTACTTTGACCTTAAAGGAATGTGTTTGTGTTGTTTATCAACGCTGTCTGTTGTGTGCAGTGGTGGCCTGAGTAACCGACTCTACCTCTGCTCTCTACCTCCTGGGATGATTTCTGTGGCGAATGAACCTCGAGTCGTCCTTTTGCGCATTTATGGAAGGATTCTTCAGGCAAGTTTTATTGCCAAGTGATTGCTTGTATGGTGACCATCGAACTTTCTTTTCATCCTGTTCCGTTGTGCATGTTTAAATCTTTAAGCACACTGAATTAAATGCATGTTCATTGGGTTCAATAAACATGGCAGGGATTCTTGCATCATCATATTTATTCCCCTCCATATTACTGTGATCTTGATCTTGCTTTGAGTGCTTTATTGTGTGTGGGATGAGGGGCGTGGTGGTGGGAGGGGAAGGTGGTGGGAGATGGCTAGATATGAGACAGTCACCACTTTGGTTTGAGGAGAGGCTGTAGAAAACAGACCATTGACTTGTCTCTCATTTTGGGAACAACAAGGCTTGTGTTTCAGAATGATCATGGGAGATTGCAGAATCCAGAAGAAAGTGTTTTGTGCATAAAGCTCATTTACTACTTTAATGCAATATGAAACAAGAACGGCAGTCGGTAGAGCGTACGTACCTCTGCCAGGATGAACAGATTACATTTTGTATCCCACTGATAGGCCGGATCTGGAGCTGAAACAAAATCTAATCGGCTTGTTTTTGTCACCTACCCAACTTGTGCACCAAGTTTTGTCAGAATCCGTCCACAACGTTTTCAAATATCATGTTGTGTATCGTTTTCCCCTCTTATCTCGCAATGGTGAAAAACCAAAATTCATGGATCCGGTTCTTTCCCAAAATCGAATCGGTTTGTCCTTGTCACACATACAACCTGTCCACCAAGTTTCGTCTGCAACCTTTTGAGATATCCTGCTCACAAACGGGGATGAAAATATCACCTCCGTCCACCTTCGGTGCCAGATGTCATGAATGTAGAATTTGTTTGAATCTTGGAGCCTGAACTGGGCTGGATTTCACCAAACAAGACACTGCACTTGTATAAGTACACTGTTGGTCTTCCATAGTAAGTGCTTCCTTCACCCAAATTTCCTTTGAGTTCAGTGCTTCGAAACGGTTAACATGAGTCAGGGTGTATGACTTTCCCTGTCCGGGCATTTATGATGAGGCTCATGAAGTTGCTACCCTTCGTTCAACTCGCATGTACTGTTGCTTTATCCATTGTTCACCACCACCCTTGCATTTCATTTGAAATATGCTCATCTCATCTTGTTCTTGTGTGCACGTGATGTACATCCAAGGTCCTCCATGAACCTGACATTGTAGGGAGAGGACCCAACCCCAGCCACAGTTTGATATACTTTGTAAAACGCTTCATTCCCAAAACTGAGGAGCATGTGCCCTCGGTTTGTGATGATCACGAAAATTCACATTTTCCTATAAAATGGGTGCAGATCTTAACATGGCTAATTGTAGCATTTTGAACCGCTTGCTTAAGGTCTCAAATGACGCCGGTTATTGCTGAAAATGTGTGATGATTCCAGCTGGTGCAGTTTTGTGGACTCTGTGGTTGATCTGAAGCAGAACAATTCTACTCGTTTAGAAATGAAATTACCTTGTTGACTGGTCCTTGGTGTGGACCATATTAACTTGGGTGTGGATCGTGTGCTTACCAGGGTGAGTCGTCGGTCATTCTGGAGAGTGTGATGTTCGCCATTTTAGCAGAGAGGTCTTTGGGGCCGAAACTTTACGGCGTTTTTCCCGAGGGCCGACTCGAGGAATTTGTTTCGGTACGTGACAACCTGCCTAATAGATGCCATCCTTTTTATTTTGACAATTTCTTTGATTGCATTATGACCAACAATGTAGCCAAAGCGATTGCTGATGTTTGTGTAGTTATCACAGCTGTACAGGTTATCCGGATGTTTCCCTCCGGTCTGCACTTTATCCCACGTAAGCGAAGCGAAAAGTGGGGTTGAGCAATCGGTTCGCTTCTGTCTGTCTATGTCTACAAGCATCAGTTTATGATTGAGGAACAACTTGATTTCAGTCAAATGTTATATTTTGAACAAGAATCGGAAAATGAACCTGGAGTTTAGCAATACTTTGGCTCTGAAATCGGCCTGATCGCAAGTGCGTAGAGGAGTGAGATTTTTTATTTATTTTTTTTTTCACTCTGGCAGTGAAACAAAATTGAAAATCATTCCAAACAGGAAACTTACTGTTTTGTTTTTTTTTAAGCTTGTCATGAAGGGCACAAACTGGCACGAATAACGAACTTGACGTGTTAGGGTGGTGGAATATATTGTTGCGGTTGAGGAAATTCGCAAACCACCATTCAGGTCCCGTAGGTGAGATATCTCTTTAAGTACATGTGTAGTTAGCCCCAAACCCGTTGTTTAGAGGGAATAAATGTGATTCATTCGGGCTGCGATCCTTTGAGATAGCCGTTTTTCTGTTCTATCTTTATTTTGAACCAACCACGTCTCAACCGCCATCACACAACAACCACCAACCACAACGCCGCTTCACAACAACAACAACGCCAACAGCCACGACCTTAACCTTCACAACTCGCTCCCGCAAACATCGCATCACCGCCATTCCAAACGTTGCCATGGCCATAAACCACCACAATAAACCCTCCACCACCTTCACCTCTCCTTCTGCGGCCATTCCCGCACCACTTGTGAACGCCGAGCGTCAGGCTGTCCTGGCCTCGTACGGGACGCGCGCCGAACCGCGAGTGCAAAGTGCGGCCTTTCCGAGGAGAATTCGGATCAGGAATGATACACGCCCACTTCTGATCCGTCCAATCAGCAAGCGCGGGGCGGTTTGGCCCCGCCTCCAGGCGCGTCAGAGTAGAATCGGGATATGCAAATTCTCGGATCAGGGGAGACTCACGCCCCTTTTTCTCCGTCCAATGGGCGAGCGTGGCTCCACCCCCGAGCTCGTTCTGATCCAGAAATTTGCATATGGGTTCTCCTGCCGGACTATAAAGCGCCGAGCGCAGGGCGAATTTGGGCAGTCAAGGCGAGTTGGAGAAGAGTCAAGTCAGTTTTGGAGAGCAGAGTGTGGCAGCGGCAGTCAGTTTTCGAAAAAGGGTCAGTTTTGGAGAGCAGTGTGGCAGCGGCAGTGAGTTTCGGAAGAGTCAGTTTTGGAGAGCAGAGTGTGGCAGCGGCAGTCAGTTGGAGAAGAGTCAAGGCGAGTTTGAGAAGAGTCAAGTCGGGTCTGGAGAGAAGTCTGTCGGAGCTCGCAGTCTGTCGGGGTTCGGAGTCTGTCGGGGAGCTGCAGAGAGAGGAAGCCTGGAGCGCAGTCGAGGTGATTTGCTGCAGTCGGCTGAGGAGAATTGCGGAGGGGACCGGATAGCTCGTGTCCGAGGCAAGGAAGACGGCGGTCGGCGACGAGCTCGCAGTGGAGTCGCTCGTCGCGGGACCCAAGCAAGCCAGCTATCCTCTTTCCCCAGAGCATCAACAATTCCCCCCTTTCCCCCCCCCCACGCTGAGACAGTGCGAAAAGGGGGGCCCCATTCCCACCCCACTCCAAGCAGTGCCAACGAAACCCGCGAAGGAGCGCGGAGTCGGGGCACCGCCGTGCCGCCACATTTGCGGCTCATCACAAGACACGGGTAGGATCCACCCGGTCTCGCGGCCCACAGGCCCCGTCTGTCCCCTTGTCTTTGAGGGTGGCCCTTTTCTTTTGCTTTTGAGTAAATGTGTTGTTGGCGCCGTCTGTAAAGTAAAACTGTGTAAGTGTTGCCGTGTGCTCGCGTAGTCGGTAGTAGATCTGCATTGTTGTGTTTCTTTTGTAGCATTTGATATATGTGCATAATTGTTGTAATTGTATATGTGTGCTCTCCGTGTGCCGCGGAATAAATGTGCATTATGTTGAACTGTTTTTCCCGTTTCGCTTCGTCTTTTCTTTAATTGAATCTCCATCTTGCTTCACGTAAAGGGTTGGTAGTGGGCTTAATACGCCCGATAATTAATCGGAACCGTCGAGGCCGACGATAACACCGCTCGGTTATCCCGATAGTACGGAACGGGTCGCTTAAGTGGCCCGTGTCCGGAGTCGACCTGCGGCGAGGTGCAATCGCCCGGTCTACCCTCCGCGTGGGTACTTAGGTAGGTCGAGTTTGGCGAACAACCCTATCCCACGCGGGGGGCCGATTGGCACGATCGTGGTGAGGCCGAAAGGCTCACCCATGACTAGCTCCTGGCGTTGGTCCAAGAGGGTCACGACAGAATTGTCCGTCCGGTGGGCGACGTGCCGCGATTCGACTTACGTGGTCGATCGCACGCCGGCGGGCGCGAATTCGCAACAATATGCTGCATCGATGGTGGAAAACTTCCGGAATTAATTTTAAAATTTTCCACGACCTATAAAAAAAAAATTAATTTCAATTAAATAATGCTATCAGAGTACCTGCCCGACGGGCGATCTTGTTCCAAGTGTACAACATGTTCTTGTGACGTCTATGTTTATTTGGGCAGTGTATAGGTAAGTAACAGCTATGTATAGGCAGAAAAAAAACCCTGGGTTGCGTGTAAGAAGCGAAAACATACCTACTGCTTATAGTTCAAAACACCTCACTACAGGAAAATGTGGGGACAGGAAAACTGCACTGTATATGGTGAAGACTTGTAATACCCTCTCCCACTTGGAGGCAGTGTTACACAATACACATTTACATAGAGAATTTGCGTCCCCCCAAGCCCACTAGCAATGATAAAAACACCCCTACACAGTATTTGGCATCATGCTGATCCTATGTAGCAAGTATGGATGTAATCGGCCCATAACTGTAGGAGTAGTGCTACAAACACTGGTCTGTGAATTATAGTAACGATACTTGAACACTGTGGAACACAAATTTCCTTCTTACTGCTTCCAAAAACCTTCAGTGTTGTAGTACTTGGACATGTTAAATAAGGTGATGTAGAAGACGCTGCATGAACAGTGCAAAACTTCCTGTTTTTATTTTATTTTATTTTTTAATACGACCTTTAAAATCATTATTGTATTTAAATTGAATTGTACACTTGAACGTTGCGTGGCATAACGTGTTCTATGAACACGATAGTTTGTTCAACATTTTGTTTGTTTATATCGTTGCAGTGTTTTCCTTTTCTGATGTTATTCTGTGTGAGACCTCTTTTGTTTAACATGTACGGTGTGTCGCTTGTGTTGTACCAAATGAATGGTGAAAAATTCCCTTGCAGGTGCCATGTAGATGGACTTTGCACACCTCTGTGATGTGGCAATTTCATAAGGTGGCTCAAAATCCATTTTATCTCATCTTTGCTTATCGTTTTGACAGATCCCTTTGCACCTGTATGCTGCAATGTGTTTGTTCGGAATCAAGGACTAACCTTAGCGTGCTCAGTGTGTTGAAGTCTGGGTTTACTCTGAACTCTATGCATAAAAATGGAAGTGGCACCGATTTGTTTAAATCTAACCCAGCACTTGTTCAGCTGTTTTCATTTTGCTTCTGGTTCCTAGTTTAACATGTACCTCCTGGCAACACGGACTGATGTTAAATGATTATAATAGTTATTGGTGAGTTTTTATTTTTATTTTTTTTGCTCTTTTGCTCTCTTGTTGCTGGCATTGAGTTGTACAAATCGACAACAAATTTTTTCTCCATGACGTGTGGAATATTTTACCCACTCTCAAAATGCCTGAGAACCAAGGCCATGTGAAGCTTGCAGAATGTGTGCTTTTGACCCAGTTCGTTTTTATGATCATGTAAATGCAAGCCCGTGTCGGTTTATAGTTTCCAGTTCAACTTTGGTGGGTTAAATGACTCTAATGCAAGAAAATGCGGGCCCTGGTAGTCCTTAAAATAAATAAATATATATTTGAAGTTCAGAATCAATTGATAAATTTATCTTGTCTTGTGATCTTCCAACAGCTCGGTGCTTGCACAGAAATCAAAAACTTTAAATCTAGTGGATATGCCCATCAATGAACGGTGAGAGGATGACCATACAATGACTACACCATCGCAGAATGGCACTGGAACCACCGTGCCATCAGGCTGATATTGTTGTGGGCCGGGGTTCAGTGGCGATAAACGACCACTAGGTGGAGCAGTGGAGTCGTCTCCCACCGAACACCCGGAATTTAGGTCATGACTCTCGGATAAGTCCAAATGGTCACGGGTCCCTTAGCGCACCGGTGGTCGCCAATATTTTGACGGCGTGGGGTAGGGTTAATTGCCTAATTTCAATATAGCTAAGTACCCACGTCATCCAACTACCGGGGAAAACCACACCCTCGACCGACTTTGTCCAAACCGAGATGCTATCACCGACTCGAATCCGGCGTAACCGAGCGGAAGCTCCCAAAGCTGCACCGGACCAAATTAACAATTTACCGGCCCAAACGGCCTCACTAATTCTCAAGTCCGAGCCATGCTGGGTCAATCAAAGAAAGGACAGAAACGAACTGGAACATTTAAACAATTATTTTATTTATAGGAATAAAAGAAAGGGACGAAGTGTAGACTTATTCACGACTATATGCAAGCAAATATTTACAATGATCATAAACACTTAAACAGTTTTACTTATAGGACGGCGCCACATACAGACACACACCCAAAAGAAAAAGGACCCAATTGGTCTTTATTCGACCCCCGCAGCCAAGGGGATAGTCGAGCTGGGGGTCAGAGTTCTGTCAGGGTACCTGACCACGTTCGTGCAGCTTGGCCCACGACTGCACGTGTTTGACCCGTGGTCCGTGGGAGCTTGGACGGTGAATAGTGGATCCAGGGTCACTCCTTGTAGAAGGCCAGCAGAGACTCCAGGCTTGAGAGCTCCAGCAATGATGGAGCACCCAAACTGCCTTCTGAGAACTGTTATTAATAATAATAATATTATTAAAGGCACCCAAACTGCCTTCCGAGAACTGCTCCCTCCAAAGAACTCACAAGGACACGCAAGAACTTTCTGAACTCTGAACTCTCCAAACTCAACCGAGCACAAGAACTCTCCACACACGCGCACACTGAGGGTCGCGTCGTCCTTTATCGATCGCTCTGAGCGGGGCGGGGCCTTGGTGGAGCTGACACGCTGATCGCCCTGATTGGACAGGGACCTCCATGCGTCCACCCTTTCTGGGCGGGGTTATGGCTGAGCCGGGAAACCCCGCCCCCTCTACGTGTCTGTACCCCTCTTGCTAGAGAAACAACGATTTTACCTCGTGTGGGAATGCAGACCAATTTGAGGAAGTCTAACCAAGCATGCGAGGACCTCGCCTCGTATGCTACGGCCGTGAGGCGAGGGCGCAAGCACTGAAGACACTGTGGCCGCAAGTGGAGGGGATCTGGATATTTAAATAACCTAACTATTAAATAACTCACAGCGCACACACGAAATTCCTATTAGATATAGGGGATGGATTCTAACTATTCACATACTTATCGAAATAACTGAACTACGGGGAATGTTTGTGTGCACAAGGTTTCCAAATCCGTAACAATATTAATGTCTAGGGTGGATGATCTTATGGCGTTTGATAGGCTGGGGAAGCAACAACAACAATAATCCCGTGATGCTGATTCCAGATACGTTAAGGAAAATTGTAAGACTTTGCTACTTATGCCTATTAAGTCTGATGGTGTGTCAAGTTATGAGGGAGAAGATAGAAATGGAGGCAAATACCATCCTTTTACTTGTATAGAGTTGGAGGAAGAAAAAAAAATCCCAATTGAAAGTGAAACATGAAGATTCCCAAAGAAGTCATTGAGGAAGAGAGGAAAACAGAATGAGAGGGAGAGGGAGGGAGGGGGAGAGAGAGTGGGGGCTGGTCTATGGTAGGCAAGGGTAAATATCAAAACTGTGTTTCTTTTGAGCATTGCCCTGATGTTGATTAGCAAAAATGGAATATAAGGTGCTCGGTTTAATCAGTGACACACATCTTTCAGTGGCCATGCCGCACTTCATTCCACGAGTCTTGCACACCCAGTGGACGTTTTTCTGAGTGTGGCCTGTTTGCCTACTTCAAAGGAGCCTATTGTATAAATTTTGCTGCCGACCTGCAATGAATCGGCTCGGTACTTAAAATTAATGTCTTTAATTGTTTGAAGATGGCATGTATGTATTGATCTGTGTAGGATTGACTTGATGTGGATCTTTGAATATCGAGTACGTATAGTTCAGTGGCTAAGGCAGGATTTTCACCAGAATCGTTCAGTTTTGCAGAAAGCATGAAACTTTGCACAGGGATACTACTACCCCTGGGGATCTTAAAAAAAAAAATGGACACCAAAAATCTGTGCCCCCAAGTGGCCACCATCTTGATTATAAATATGGCATTTCATCTATGTTTGTTGTCTTATCCTGCTCTAAGCACAGAATATATGTCTATATAATATTTGTTCATTTCGTATTCTTTGTTTCATGCCTTTGTTGTGAGAAAATTGGCATCTCAAGGCATATGGCACAAATTTAGCATTGAAATAAGTGAAAACATTGAGATAACATTACTAAATAAAAGTTCTTTATTTTCAGGTTGCAATGACATGGTGTGAATGATGGAGATCCAGCTCGTTAAAGCAAGTGATGTAGCTGAAGTCCAGAGGCCACCAATAGACTGGACCTTGTGCATTCTTTGTCAGAAGACAACATCCGAATCACTTTCCCAGCCCTGGCGAGGACGAGGACGAGATCATGCCGAAGGGACTGGAATAGGTTTTCAATCGTTTGAAACAAACCTAGTGAAATTCAAAGAACCTTGAGTTAACATTGCTTGCTTTCATTAGAGCACTTCGGACATCTGATTTTGATTTATACACAGAATCCTTGGCTAAATTGGCCCAATGGATCATGTACACTATGCTAGATGGGTTCCTGTGCATGTACGCGACATGACCACTCTTCACCAAAGATGTCCAGATGTTTATGAGCAGTTCATGTGTGGTGTCTTTATTTCAAATAAAACAGGACATTCATTCTCTGCCATAGGACTTGACCAAGCCCATGAACATCTGAATGCGTGTGTGAAAGGTGATGGGGGTGCCATGGGCCTCACCGAAAACCCTGGTGCCCTACGGAGATGGATGGTGGCTGGCCCTCAGTTGTCAGCCATAATAGCTGAATTTGAAGAACAGTTTGATCCCAATGATGGTAACGATGCTGATGACAAGCATCACGAACAATCCCATAGTTCACAGAAATCCTTTTTTGAAGATGTTTGTGGTCTTGTCTCTACCTTAGAAGAATTAGGAAATCCATTTCTTGATCGTAGTAAGGATTTTCTTACATTACACACCCAGGAAATCATGCCGATGACTGTTGTTGAAACTATCCAACAGATTCATGCAACAGCAGAAAAACAGTACAGTACTTTCATTGAGGACAAGCTCTTAAAAAATGAAACACCAGTCAGTGAACCAATATCAAGGAACACATTTCCACTATTCAGTCGACCGAATAAGGCGGCCCAATCGAAGGATAAGCAGAAGATCTCTGAACTCAAGAGTGACTGTTCTTTTTTTGCGAGATTGTCCATCGGTAGCCAGTCAAGAGAAGGAAATCTAGAGGAATTTTTCAAGCATGAGAATCAGAAATTTCCACCATCATTATCTACAGCAGGGAAACTTAGGCGAGGAAAGAAATCTGATCTTCTCGGATGTCTTGAATCAAGCGGAAAATCAGCCTACTTGAATACCCCAACTGCTGAAGTAAGAATACTTGATGGTGCTGCAGTGGTGCACTTTCTGCCAGTTGGAGAATCCAGGACCTTTGGAGAATATGCCAGGGAGGTATTTGTACCATATGTAGTTTCAGAGCTAGAAAGGTCTCTTAGAGTCGATATTGTTTTGGATGTTTATCGGTGAAACACTTTGAAGCTTACAGCAAGAGAAAATAGACGGACAGGGGCTCGTAGACGTGTGTCTCCAAATGTGAAGCTGCCAGGAAATTGGAAAAACTTCCTTCGCAATGATGACAACAAGGATGAACTCTTCCAGTTCCTCAGTGCTGAGAGTGTGTCAAAGGACACTGGTGACAGAGTTATAATATCCACTCTTCATGAGTCAGTTGTCAGCTCTAATATGAACCACAACTTGGATAGACTACAGTCTTGCTCACATGAGGAGGCTGACACCAGGATTCTACTCCATGTGAAAGATGCCCTGAATTCTGGTTTTAAAGATGTGATGATCAGGACTGATGACACGGACGTTGTTGTTTTGGCTGTGGCTCGTTTTCAGAACTTGGAAAACCTTGAAAACTATGGATAGCGTTTGGAACAGGAAAGGAATTCCGATACATTCCCGTGCATGAGATGGCAACAGCAATTGGCCCTGAAATGGAAAAAGGTTTGCCCTGTTTTCATGCTTTCTCAGGATGTGACACTACATCCTCCTTTGCAAATAATGGCAAGAAGTCTGCGTGGAATACCTGGTGTGCGTGGCCAGAGATCACTGAGTGTTTTGCATTCTTGTCATCACCAGTGTCACCAATTCTACTGGAGAATATCATGGAAAAACTTGAACACTTTGTTGTGCTCCTGTACTGTCGTACCAGTGATGTTAATGTGAACACTGCAAGAATGACACTTTTCCAGAATGTCAAGGACCCTTGATAACATTCCGCCTACAAAGGCAGCCCTCGAGGAGCATACAAGGAGATCAGTATATCAAGCCGGACATATCTGGGGACAATGCCATGAACAGCTGCCAACAGTTCCCAGTCCGTCTGACTGGCGCTGGGAGACCGATCAGGACAATTTCAGACCTAAGTGGACAGTTATACCTATTGCCGAGAAAGCTTGCCTCGAGCTTAATGCATACAAGTGTACCAAGTCCTGCAGAGAGAACTGCAAATGTTATCGAACAAATTCCACAATAAAGCCAGTTTGCACTACCCTGTGCATATGTGGTGGCACTTGTTATGAAGTATAACTGTCTTCACAGGAAAATTAAGGTAACTGCGTCAGTGACAATGAGAAACCAGAAAAACCTATATAGGTGGCACGGTTGTGATTTTTCTGCTACTTGGCGGCACCTATAGGGGTTAATTTAATTAATCTCTGGCATCCTTGACCAGGTGTCGAGGTTTGTTCTGAAATGATTGATGCATTCAGGAGTTGTTTGCATTAAACTGAAACATGGAATATTGACCTTTTTCACTTTAATACCCATATTGGAATCTAGTATGACATAATCAGATATACCTCTTACAGCATGTTATTTGATGCATCTGTTGCCCTTGAAAAAGATGCCATCTGGTTGATTGACACTGAAAACATTGGAATTGCTGTTTGAATTATGTTTCTATCATGATTAACAACAGAGATATTCAATATTTTCCGATTTGGTGGCCGCCATCTTGAATTTCAAAATGGCCGACATCTTGAATTTCAAAATGCCCGACATCAGGTTTGTATGGAAATGACTTAAATGAGTTCCTTGATCCTTTAAATGTATGGTTAGACCTCAAAATAACTTTCGTATCTGGCTTAATTTTGAAGTTATAACAAAAAGTAAAATAAAAATTGCAGCCATATTTAAAGTAAAGATGGTGGCCACTCGGGGGCACGGATTTTGGGCTCCATTTTTAATTTTTTTTTTTTTTTTTTTTTTTTTTAAAGATCACTAGGGGTAGTAATATCCCTGTGCAAAGTTTCATGCCTTCTGCAAAAGCTGAAAGATTCTGGTGCTTAGCCGCTGTACGAGGACTGAACGGTCACTTTTAGTTTTGTATCAACTGCATGGAATAAAGTATGTGTGCACAAACCACTGGATGTCGCTATGTCCTAATTTTGTCTATTTCTCCCATCCTCTGTACAGAGCAGGAAACTGTTGGTCGAGGAATTGGGAGATCCAGAAATATCGGCAGAAATAGCTGTTAAGCTGGCTGGCCTGCATCAAATGTGTATGCCTTTCAACAAACAGCCAAGCTGGTTGTTTAGCACACTGAGCAGGTAATAAGCAGGTCTCGTCTCTGCGAATTTTTCTTCAGGAAAAAGTAAATGTTTATTCACCAAGTATCAACTTGGATGGTTTTCATGTGGAATTTGGGAAATATACTCTCTCCTCTTTACACAGTTTTCCCATCCATTAAGTTGGCGTCGGTGGTTAAGGCGTGTACGCTTGGCCAAAGTCTTTCTTGAACCAGTCGGCAAGGCTTGACGTTCGATTGAAAGTGCAGGAATTTGTAATTTGTTGAGGGTGTCTGTGTTGATTCCCCTACTCTGTCAAATGAAGCGGTGGGGATCTTTAACATCTATCAACTAATGCCAGCAGACAGGACGTCCGGCTTGATGTCCATCTGAGGGACGGCGCAGTTTGCGATTTGACGACTCGCTTGCGAAGTGCCAATTCGACAGTCTTGTTTTTTTATTATTAGTATTTATTTATTAATGTCGGGCCTATAATTAAACCCAGACAAGATAGCGGTGCTGTACCTCTGTGCCATCCAGTTGGAATTATTTTGGAAATTAACAAAGCTTAAAAACAACTCATTGATTGGACAAAAGGAAATTGAGTTGGGAAGGCAATTTGGAATGTTGGAAAAACTATTGCCAAATTATTTTGAATGTCAAACTCATTTATTTGGGCTCGGGCTGACATTATGGCCTTGAGGTACGCAGACTCGCCTCTATGCTGTCAAGCCTGGGTTTGAATCCCAACCCAGCTATAAACTGTCATCCCGGTGTTTCACAGGCAAGGTGATTCATCAATGTGTGTGCCGTTCGTCGGATGGACTTCAAGTGGGTGTCCCGTCTGCTGGCATTTGTTGGGCGTTAAAGATCCCATTGTGTGCTTCATGAAGAGCAGGCAATCTATTGCCAGCACCCTGAACAAGTTACAAATTCCTGCCCTGACCAGCAGAGGGCATTGCATCAGTGACACAGCTGTGCCCTCAGCCAATGATGCTGCCCCGCAGCCTTGTGCTGCATATTAACGAAGAAGTTTGGCGATATCATTAGTAAGGACCTTCTCTTGTTTTGTTAGGTTTTTGGCAATGTTTAAAAATAAACTCATCTTTGGAGTGGGAGAGGAGGAAAAGTATTTAGTTGATGTTGCAAATGTAATAACATTTTGTGAATCTGGAAAATTGCAATTTGTTCTAAATGAATTTTTTTTTTTTAAATAAAAAAATAAATCCCACTTGCGTTGCCGTTCCTCAAGAGAAAACAGCATTTCAAGGTATCCTTCCCCATGTCGTTTACATGGATTACTGGTTCAATGAAAAATGTGAAAGTGCCTACATCCATGTGTTGCCAATTTATTGTATTTTGCTTTGTAAACATGTCACAAGCTATATATATGTAAATATACATATATATATATATATATATATATATATATATATTTTTTTTTTTTTTACAAATGTGTCGTATACTGAAGAACTTTCTAAGTTTGCATTCCTGTGAGACCACCAAATGTTTATAAACTGTGTTCTCAGCTACATTGAGAAGGTGAAGGCTGTTACATGTACGCAAGCAGTGGACCAAGAGAGGTTAAGAAGGCTTCTCATGGTTAGCCTACCACATGAAATGGAGAGACTTAGGTGAGTTGGCCGGTCTCTGAGCCTTTACGAGTGAGCTAGTAATGTTTCCTTCGTGAATGGTAAATTGTTTTATAAAGTGCAATAAATTTTTGTGCATTTCTCACGATCATTGTGTAAACGTTTTAGGTGATTATTGATTGTCGAATTTATTTCTCTAAGGTATGTGTCGATCACACTTGTGCAGTTTTCCACACAAGGAGTTCAACTGGAGTTCCTCTGAAGACAAACGATTCGGTCTGTTTTAATCATAGAGGGGTTTTCATCTCAGACCAGGTGTTTGTACCTTCTTAAAATGCTCCCTGTGAGGGGGACCAGCTTCATGTGTCTGAAAGACCATTTCGGCCCATGCTGCCATCTTCGTGTTTACGTAACCCCGCCCAGGAAGATCCATGTAAGACGTAAAGCATCTTCTGTAGTCGGGATGAAAGCCACGGTACGTTCAAAATGAACCTCAACACCTGTTTGGACAAAACGTCCAGCCTGTCATACCATGGCTTGCATTTTGACGGGGCCGATCGGCCTCGCCCCTGTGATCGACCCGGTGGTCGATTTTTCAGGGGGTCTTTTTATCGGCCCCGTAAAATTAAGCTGTGAAAAAAAACAAAAAAAACTCTAAAATTACCTGTATGGCAAAACAAAACACCTTTGTTCAACACCATTGGTCTCCTTTTGGACATGAGAAACAGACTATGACATGGTTGAAGCCATCTCCACAGATGATGAGAATACTGTTGTGGTGGACTTATCTTCAGGTAGCTCAGGGGATGAATCTCTTTCACAATTATCTGATGATAGTGACTTTTGGGGGTTTCTGCCTGAAGATTTACATCAATACTAAACCTACTAAAGTTAATTAGTATTTGGCAGAATGTACTGAACACATGCATCTGTTATGTTATTGG
The DNA here is from genome assembly GCF_056783735.1 of Eptatretus burgeri. Lineage (NCBI taxonomy): Eukaryota > Metazoa > Chordata > Myxini > Myxiniformes > Myxinidae > Eptatretus > Eptatretus burgeri. The sequence goes on along the minus strand of NC_140965.1, from coordinate 11,704,640 downwards.
ACTGGAGAGAGATACTTGCAGATAAATTAGTTTTGTTGAGACAGAAATGCATCAATAAACTCATTAAATTTGCGACTGTTCAGATTTTTTATTTTTTTTTTGGTCATTCAGCTTTGCAGCGAATAAAGTTTTTTAAATTTGATTTGAGAATAAATCTTTTGACATTATTACGATGTTACTGGTGGATCCAGGTGTGGACATTCAAGTCCAACCTACATGACAAGGTAATGCCAGTGAAAAGTCAAGATTTATCCCCATGTATATGTTGAACACAGTGGGCTCGTCCACGGGGAGAAATGGGTTGGACTTGTGCACGTAATACTTGAATGGTCCCAGTTCAATGGCATACATGTAATGTATTGTACCGGCACATCATTCATGCAAATTGTCAGAACATTTGTCATTACAGGTAATAATCCACAACAACAAAGACAACTTAGTTCTAATACTTTTTAATGAAGAGGATTGTGGGAAAGTACTGTGCTTGAGCAGAAAGTTCTGTTTCTCAGAACTTTGTGTTTGTCCCCAAGAAGGGCCGTTTAAGGTACATTTTGAAATTGCATAGTTAGGATTAGGCTCAGTTTATTCAGATTCTTTGGCAGTTCAGTTTGTAAGGACATTGGTCAATTTGAACCACATGTTAAAACAATTTACAAAAACTAATTCACAAGATTTTGAAGCAATTTTAAAATCAGCCCCCTCACCCCACATGACGAGGCCGATTTATCAGCCCTGTACGATTTTGAAAATGCAAGAACTGCATACATCAGAGTTTGGAAAATACTATTTTTTTGTGTACTTTTGCATTGCAGTACTGTATCTCAAATGTAGTTTTTGTTTTATTTTTCTGATGTTTTGTTTTTCATCAGTTTTTTTTTTTTTTAATTGGATTTGTTTTGAGCGATTTGTCAATAATATTTAAAAAAAAAAAAAAAAAAAGGAGTGTTGTAAAGTGGTTTGGGTCAACTAGAAGGCACAGACCCATGAGGTCTACCCCAGGCTACACCGGGAACGAGTCCCACAAAATCCCGAGCGGGAGAGGGAAAGCTTCGGCGAGGGGGGGGTACGTACGTACGTATCAATTATTCTACTCAGATGGATTGTCCAAATGTCCATTCCGCTGTCACTATTTGGTGCCGTAACATCCACCTAACGGTGGAGCAGGCCGACTCATTTGATTAACCTGCCACTGTAAAAGTTGCCCCATGGGGAGCTATTTTGAGGTGGCCTGGGTGGTTTGAATTTGGTGCTCTTTTCAAGGATGGTTTTAATATCCACCCATTGGATGGGTTTGTGACTCGTGCACACCAATGCTTTGGCAGTTTCAACCGATATATTTAAGTAGCTGGATTTATCCACCTGTTTCTCTCTTTCCGTCCATTGTTTGTACAGCTGGCTTGACTCAATCCACAATTGCAACCTTGCAATCACCATTTTTTGTTGCTACTTATAGGCCTCAGGCTTCATGCCTTCAGCTTCAGGCCTCTCGTGTACATTTGAAGACTAAACAACTCATCATCTATCATGAAATAAAGTTGTATTCTGATTACAACCAGTAATGCATGGTTTCTTGGGGGGAGTGATTGAGGCAGCATTCTACTACACACCATCCAAAGCAAACTTTTGTACAGTCGAGAAGTGAGTTTTACTTTTGTACTGAGTGGGTTTTATTTTTTTTTATTTACTTTTACCAAATGTGGTAAAGACTATTTGACAGATTGCCAGTGACACTAAATACATCAGAATACTGAGGTAGGCGTTTATTGTCGCGTAATGATAAGGAGGTTCCAAGTAAGACAACTTCAAACTCTATGATTGTGGTGACAATATTAAAGATGGTCATAGCCAAAAATATTGTCACCCTTGCACTTTTGTTAAATAACTCACAATTTTCTCAAAAAATAAGTTGAAATTGACAAAGTATTTGGTGTGCATGATTCTTTATTTAACTGCTGATATTACAGAACCTTTGTTTTGATTTAGAACTTGATGTGTCCTTTTAAATCAGAAAATAAAAAGAAATGGCATTGATAAAATTTATTCACACCTTGGACAATATGTGGTAGCACAGCCATTGCACAAAATAACTGCAGTGAAGCACTTTTTTTTTTTTTTTTTTTTTTTTTTTTTTTTTTTGTATACCTTGGTCGAGGCTCGTATGAGAGCTAACACACAACTCACAGCAAGGAGGCATGAGACAAGAGGGGCGGGAGTGGAAGGGACAAAACATTGGGGAACAGACACAGGTGAACTGTGGAAGGGAGAGGGATGGGGATGGGACGGGGAACATGGCGAGGGGAAGATGGACATTAAAGGGACTTTCAGGAAGGAAAGCAGGAGAATTGAAGGAAGTGGGCTTGGGTGGATTATCGGGGGTAGAAAAGTTCGAGGATTTGGATGGGGGAAGATAAGAGGTGGTGGTGAACAGCTGTTTTGAAAGCCTGGAGGGAAGAATGGGAAAGAATAGAGTGAGGAAGTTTATTCCAAAGGCGGGAAAAAAGAGGAATGAAAGAGTGAAGATGAGCAGTTCCTATATATATATAACTATATAAGTTATTTATATATATATATATAACTATATAAGTTCCTATAGCTATGAATGAGTTTCCTATGCTTCTCTACTGGCAGTTTGGCCCACTCTTCTTGTGCAAACAGCTCCAGTTCTCCCAGATTTGAAGGGTGCCTTCTCCCAACGGCTGTTTTCAGATCTCCCCACAGAGGGGTTCAATGGGATTTAGATCTGAACTCATTGCTGGCCACTTCAGAACATTCCAGCATTTTGTGTTTAACCATTCCTGGGTGCTTTTTGGAAGTGTTTGTGGTCATTGTCCTGCTGCAAAACCCATGACCTTTGACAGAGACCCAGCTTTCTGACACTGGTTTGAATATTGTGTTCCAAAATGCCGTTGTAATCTCCTGATTTCATGATGTCATGCACACATTCAAGGCACCCAGTGCCAGAGACAGCACAGCAACCCCAAAATATCACTGAACCACCTCCATGTTTGACTGCAGGGAAGGTGTTCTTTTCTTTGAAGGCTTCATTTTGTTTTCTGTAAACAGAGATGATGTGCTTTACCAAAAAGCTCTAATTTGGTCTCATCTGTCCACAGGACATCATCCCAGAAAGAGTTTGGCTTGTTCAGGTGTGTTTTGGCAAATTCCAGTCGGGCTTTCTTATGTCTCTCTCTCAGCAGTGGGGTCTTCCTGGGTCTCCTACCATAGAACCCCTTTTTTTGAATTGGCGACGGATGGTGCACAAGTTGAAACTGTCGTACCTTGTGTGTGAAGGTCAGCTTGAATCTGTTTGGCAGTTGATCGAGGTGCTTTCTCCACCATTCAAACAATCATTCGCTGCAATCTTCGATCAAGTTTTCTCTTGTGGCCACATCCAGGGAAGTTGGCCCCAGTGCCATGAGCCTTAACCTTCCTGATAACATTGCATATGGTGGACACAGGAACATCAAGGTCTCTGGAGATGGACTTGTAGCCTTGAGATTGTCCATGCTTGGCTACAATCTTGTGTCTGACTTCCTCAGACAGTTCTCTGGTTTTCTTTCTTTTCTCCATGCTCATTGCGCTACACACAGTGACACAAAACAGCAGAATGACTCCTTTTCTCTATTCAAACTGGTTGAATGAGTGATTTTTATTTATTTATTGCAGGCACCTGCAACTTACCACAGGTGAGTTCAATTCCAAAGTAAGGAGAATCACTTGTTTGAAATCTCATTATTTCTAACAACTTCTAAAAGGTGCCAATAATATTGTCCAGGCTATTTTAGGATTTCTGTGTGGAATAAGCTGAGATTTAGTAAAAAAATAAAAAAATTCAGCTTTTTTGTTTTGATTCAGTGCAAACCAAAAATACATTTGTGAATACCAAAATATTATTTAATATCAACAATTTTCTGGAAGAAATGGTGCATTATTTAAAAAAAGTGCAAGGGTGCCAATATTTTTGGCCATGACTATATGTAATGATTGATGTAAGAATTCCCTTTCACTTGTATGAGTGGGAAGAGGGGAGTGCTTAGGGGAGGACAGAGAGTTAGGGTTCGGAGGGGGAGAGCGAAGATGGGACAAGGTTGGGAGGGGGTGCTTGAGATTTGGAGGGAAGGGGGGGGGGATTGGTGACTTTAAGTGGTGGGGGGGGGAGTTTAATTGTGGAAGGGGTTTGTTGAAGGCTTGGACTGGGGTGGAGATTGAAGCCTTTGAGTTGAGAGGGGTTAGGTTGAGGACTTGAAGTGTCATTTTACATTCTGCAGATGTTTTGCTGGTTCCTGCTATTATATAATAACAATGAAACTTTAATACACAAGGGCAAAAAAGTAAAAGCCACACAATAACACCCAACGCCTTCTTAGCGTGCCTGAAAACAGGGACTCTTTCAAGGGTTATGAGACATGAGGGGGAAAAAGAAAAAAGAGAGAGATATATATATATATATATAGAGAGAGAGATACAAGTCTGTGTGGGCATCTCACTCACTTCCCTCAGCTCATGTAGTACAACAACGTTGTCCTCTGGTCTCGAGCCAGGACGATCGGGGACAAACAAAAACGGGAGGTCAGCCGCACGCAGAACCCATTTTGTGCTTGCTCTGAGCTCTTTGAGCCGAATTCCATGCCTGGATATCTGCCTGTCTTCTTCCCCGACTGGAGACTGAGCTGATGCCGGTGAGATGAGAAGAGACGAACAGTACGATGGTGCCCATGAATTTTCCACACTCATCGCTCACGAGAGGAAAGAAAGAAAAGAAGAGAAATAAAGAACGCTACAGGTAACAATTATCCCTGGAGGCATTACAAAGCGTGAAAATATCAGAAAAATGGGGATTCAAAGACAAAGCAAAGAGTGGGTGGAAGAGGGGCTGACTAGACATGTGGCTCTGGCGGTCAATAATTGGGGTCGTACGAGACGTCTTATGTACACGTAATTAAGAACTAATTGCTGACTAACCCCTTGCTAGCCTCCATAAATGATTTTCGTAACAATATGATTTCTTTATTGTGAGTTGTTTGTATTTGTTCTGATTTGTTGGTTCATGAGCACCAGCCAAAGTGACCACTATATTCGTTATGTCTGTCTGTCTGTCCAGAGCATAACTCGGTGGACTTTGATCCGATCTTGATGAAACTTGGTTATGTGTTCGACATCAATGTCTAGTTGTGTTTTCCTGGATGAGGGCGTGCTATGCCCAAAAAATAGCCATTTTTAGGGGGTATTCGGTTTAAAAATCTATCTTCTCCTCGGGAATTGACTGAATGGAATGGGTTCTTTGGTATTTGAATAGCAAAATGAATTATCTAAAACTTGTCGTTGTCCGATTTTTCATTTTCATCTCAAGGTCAAGGTCATGAGGTCAAAACTTAGAAAATTGCGAATTTTGACAAAAATCTTACGACCGCCCAAACTTTGAGAGCTAGGATGACAATATTTTTTACGTATAATGTTGAGGTCATTCCCCACCTCAAGTCTTGAAACCATTTTGCTCTATCCTCGAACACCTTTCCCATGGCGCTCCCTTCAAGTTTGTTTTTATGCTGGTTTCATCAAAGTATGGGTAATTGGAGTGCGAAATGCCATGTAGCCTATATGACGTTGTATTGTTCCTGGAATGTTCCAGAGGAAGTTTTGCACCAAAGGTCATAATCTTTGACCTTTAAAGGCCACAAAGGTCAAATTTTCAAAGTTGTGAGAATCGAACCGGGTTTTTGACCTTCGACGAACTAACTCCAATAAGCTATAGCACGTATCCTGTTTCCTTATTTTATTGTCCACAACATTGTTTTGTGACCTTTAAAGGTTATGCAAAGGTCAAATTTTGAAAGTTGTTGAACGAAACCGGGTTTTCGACATTTTGCAGCTAATAACCCGTCACTCGTACCACATCATGTTGATCATTTTTATAACTTGGTCAAACATTATCACATTGTCTCATCCTTGACTTCTGAAATGATCTACATCGTCAAATACCGCTCGTGAACCATCGTCTTCAGACTTGTTCACTTTTATATTTTTTGATTTTGTTCTTTATTTATTCATTTATTTGTTTATTTATTTATTTCCGATTTGTTTGAAATGTTCTTTTTTTTCTTGTCTTTTTTTTTTGTAGGGTTTTGATTTCTGCTGTTCAATCCCCAGTCGTGTACTGCCACAACGACCTCCAAGAAGGTAAATGCAGTTTTCCTCACATATTTACAATCTTTGTAGTATGGTATTTATCAAGAACTTGAACCTTCGTGTGGTGGCATCTCCTCTCTGCCTTGGTTAGGGTTCGATGAGACACATGGTGTGGACATGTGAGTAGCTATCTGATCTGACCAGCTTGATGCTGGGGCCATTAGCATTAGAGCATGAACTGTTGTTATAACCCTTCCTGTGTGCCCTTTGTTCTTGACTTTGCCACATCAGAATTGTTCGACGGTCCATAGAAGACCGGGCTGTGGGTGACGATGCTGCCTTCTTTTGGTGAGAAGGTCACGGTTATGACAATGTCTCACTGTCAGACACACGTCTCACATGTCTCGCTCTTTGCCGCAGGAAATATCCTGATGCTGGAAGGGCGTGAAAACATGTTGGGCTCTAGGCTCATGTTAATCGATTTTGAGTACAGCAGCTACAACTACAGGTATGTCGAATCCTGCCGGCATGGATTAGCTATTCATGGCTCCTAATTGCCATTTTCAGCCTGATCTTGAAAATTGAAGTTGATCCCTGTGATTCACATACCTTGACTTTTAATCTCGGATATAATGCATTCAGAATCTTGATCAAATTGTTACTTATCATGATGAAAGCATAATTAAAAGAAATGCAGTACTGTATACATTTCTAATTTTTTTAAGATGATACACTGCAGTGTAATTTTGTAAGATCTAAACTTGCTTATGTTATGGACAATTTTCACATTTGCTTTGACACTTACCTGTCACTTAAAAAGTCTTTGACTTTTGCCAATGGTTAGCTGAAACTGTTTTGAGTCGATTGCATTTTCGTCATTGTTAAACTGCAAATGCTTTGAGAATTACCGTGATTATGAAAGGACATTTTAACGTCGTGCACTGTACAGTTCTAATGCTGAGTAGTTGTTCCCGAGGTATGTTGCTCGGGTAGCAATGCAAATGTTAGTGTCTTTATTCATTCATTCATTCATTTATTTATTCTTGACAAAGGCCCTTTTGGGCTGCATGGAATGATCCATGTGTGTGTCATTGCACGAACTTGTAGAAGCATTTGGAGCAGTGCGTTGGCAGCCATAAGAATGTTTGCCATGTGCTGTTCTTTCCCACGTGTGTTTTCAGTGTAATGTTTTGCATGAATCCTATAAACAGCTGAACAGAACGCACCCTGGCTGGGCGTATTGTAAGTGCCTTTGAAACTTTGGTGGGTTAAATGACCCTGAATGTAAAACACAATTACATTTAAATCAACATCTGGCATGTTTGGTCAGCAGTACATGCTGTTATTAGCTATTCCTGTGAGAGGGAACGGTTTGAGATGAGTTAAAATTTGCTCAACTTCAGAACAACAGATGTGATTTTAAATCTGAGAATTTGTAACTTTTGTAGCCAGATTGTGCTTAATGGGAATTTGCAAAAACAGGAAAAATGCATGAGATTTTTTTTTCATCAATCAGCTTGCTTTTTCTGTGCAATTACAACAATTTAACAGATGATTGCTCCCCCAAACAGATCTCATTTACTCTGTTTGATTTCCACAGAGGCTTTGACATAGCCAATTTTTTTTGTGAGTGGACCATGGACTACACCAAACCTTCTTGGCCTTACTTCTCCTATAATCCACAGAACTACCCCAGCCGTGAGAAACAGGTATGCTTGCTTTTCTCTTCGACTTCACTCACCTGTTGCTTCGCTCAGAGAGATATCCCCACACTTCAAAAAAAAACAAACTAGAACGGCACTCTTAGTCGTGACGTCGACAGATATGCCTCTGCCCACATTATTACATCATTATACATACATACTTGTACCAAGTTTATTTTCAATCCCTGAACCCAAATTCACAATACTAAATTATTCTGGCTGCCGGACTATGCGTCCGATCAGCTTGAAATTTAAAACATATATTCCACATGACTATTGGATCGTAATTGTAAAGTTTCACATCAAATGATGAAGCGGTGCAAGAGAGAGAAATTTTTAAAAATATTTTTCGGTCAATCCAATATGGTTGCCATACCATGTGACCTATTAATTATTTGTGAACACCCTGGTATCCCCAAGGCTTTGGGAACATGTGGGTGAAGTTTCCCTTCAATCTGTCAAGCCGTTCTGAAGAAGAGGGTTTTTAAAGGTTTATTCAAAAAAATCATAGCTGCTAAACCACGTGACCGATGATGTCATAAGTGGAGAACTTTTTGTTTTTCACGGAAAGGCGATCATTCCTGTAAATTTCGCCTCGATCTGTTCAGCTGTTTTGGAGAAGATTTTTGAAGGTGTTTAGCCCGAGATGACCCTCAATTTTCATTCTGATTGGATAAAGCGTTCTATGTATGCAATTGACATAAAGCCATCTCTGACCCCATCAAAAAGTCACTTGTTTCCCATGGGGAGTACTTGACATGTGCCAAGTTTCAATTTTTTTGTTGGTGTGGTTTTGGAGATGCACAAGTCCAAAGCTTTTTCTTTTTTTCCAACATGGCTGCCACACCATGTGACGGATGACATCGTTGTCATTAAAACATTCCACATGAGTCATCGCACCTATCGTGAAAACTTTGTATGAATCGGATCATTGGAGGGCATAAAAAACGGAGTTGGGTGGGGGGATGGGGGGGTATTTTAATCGGCTCAGTCTATCTGGCCGTCTCCTTCTCAAACGGTTGTGTATAAATTCACCAAACATGGTAGTTGTGATCATCACATCACAAGAAGGTGCGAGAGCGCTGTCATTTTTGGCCCCACCGATGGGCCCTGAGGTGGGGTCGAAACGTCAAATACCATAAATGCAATTACGAGCACATTTTTTAAATGAAACTTTGTATATGCAATCAATATTGAGGGACGCATGAAATGTGTAGCAATTATTTGGGGGTGATTTGATCCCCGGTTTGTGCCACAGTCGGTATGGAGTTAGGGTCACAATGTTCAAAACAGAAAGTTGATTTTTAACTCAAAATATTATATTTCCGGGTGGATCTTTTTGCCGTCTTTCAAAGTTGCTTTAGAAGGGAAGTGTGGGGATTTGAGTTTTTGTGATGGTGTGCCATCAACTTCGCTGTAGTATATACTATAAATGGATGAGGGTGTGCGTGTGCGTGTGCGCGTGTGCGTGCGCATGCGCATTTGATTTTTCGCTCACCTAGAACGTAGTTCCGAAGAGCTTGGGGGATGGCAAGTCAGTCCATCTGTCCATCCACAAAAACTTGCATCTTCTTCTCTGAAACTACACGTATGATTTTGATGAAACTTTACCACAACTTTCATCACTGTGTATGGACCAAAGTTTGTTCATGGCATTAAAAAAAAATCAGGCCCAAAGGGGATCCACCGGGGTTGCCCCCTCAAAATAGGTTTTGGATTTCTTCTCAGAAACTACACACACAATTACGATGAAATGTGACCACAACCTTAATCACCCATGATGTACCAATGTTTATTCATGCTCATTAAAAAATCGGGGTTGAAGGGAATTTACAGTGGGGGGGGGGAGAGGGTGGTGTTCTCCCCAAAATAGGTATTTGCTATAACATTGCTTCATTGGTATATTTTGCTGATTCCGTCCCACATTGACTTCCTCCTGAGTATCATTATTCTACCAGGTGAGCGCTCAGGGGTATTGCCCCTATTTTTGTGGAGTTTTACTGGAACATTCTGATGTAAAGGATCGTCAACCTCCTGAGGAGATTTGGCTAATTAACTGGAAAAACGTCCGTAAGAATTCCCATGTTTTAAACGCACATCACGCTGAGGTATACAAAGCAGCTGAATACACCCTTCTCCCATGGCATGGCATTCAAATTTCAAAATGAATATCAAAAACAATGATAACATTGTAACAAGATGTACATAAATTAATACTCATAATATTTACAACAATCGTAATAATAACGAACATATCATCCCCACGCTAGCCCAAAAACATCTGTGAATGGTGAAAGGCAAACCAATGCTCAAGCAGTACAGCAGGCAGGTATGCAACACGGCTGTGAAGACCAATGAAAATTTGGTCCAACGGACCAACTAGTTACTTTGAATAACTAGTAATTCAATGAGAGTGAGTGGGGAATAAATGTTTTGTAAAATTGGGCAAATGCAATTAATTGGGGAAGAATTGATGCGAGAGCAAATGGTGTTTGTGATGCATTGGTCCAGTTTGCTTCACTACAGGTTCACCTTGCGTTGCACTTAAAATGTTTTTTTTTTAAATCGCCATGCTTTTTGTAAAAACAATGGGAGGGGGGATATTGTAATCGGATCCGTCTGTCTCCTCCTAAATAGCTGAACTGAAATTGACCAAACTTGGTAGTTATGATCACCACATGGTAAGAATGTGCAAGAGCAGTGCCATTTTTGGCCCCACCCCCTGAGGTGGGGTCAAAAGGACAAATACCGAAAAATGCAGTTATGGGCACATTTTTAAATGAAACTTTGTATATGCAATCAGCATTTGGGGATACATGAAATATGTAACAAATTTTTTGAGTTGACCGCCGGTTCATTTACCAGGGGGATGGGGACTTAGGGTCACATGGCTTAAAATGGGGGGAAAAAATTGATATTGAGTTGAATCCTGGTGGAACTTTTTACATTTTTCAATTTTGCTTTAATTCATCTTTCCTTTAGCTGGGAAGCATCGGGATTTGCAATGGCACACCATCGACTTTGCTCTAGTTTATTCTCGCATCGTTTTTGGAGTACAGTATTATTGTCCACCAAAACGAAAATAAAAAGTATTCTGGATTGAGAGGGCTTTACTGTGCGTGTGCGTGTGCGTGCGCATTTGCAAATATCTGACCTTTTTGAAAATACATATCCATTGGTATGTATGTATGATGGCACAAGTTCTACTTTTAACAAATGCCATAATTGACGTTTCATAATTGAAACAATGATAAATGCCATAATTGAAACAAGTCTGTTTCCCCTTTACTGGTGTAACATAGAAATTGTACAAACACTTTTGTATGTTTTACAGCTACATTTTATAAGAAAATACCTGGACCAGATGAATGGTCCAAACGGCTTGACAGAAAGGGTCAAACAAGAAGAAGACTTGCTTGAGGAAATCAACAGGTCAGTGTTAAGGTCTGCGAGCAAACTACCATTGGCAGGTTGGCAAATTATCAAAAAAAACAAAAACACCTTTGTGTAGGTTCTCCCGATCTGCACACCACAATCTCTGTCTGTATCATAGAGAGGGTATGGAGAGGGTGCAGCATGGAGTAACTGGAATGATTATGGGGCTAGTCACTAGCTGGACTAAGATTTGAGTGGTTGAGGGAGAGAGAGGACTTGATACACCACAAAGGAAGTGTTTATGAGCATGGGGATGTGTAAGATAACGAAGGGTACAGACAAAACAAGTGCAGAAAAGTTTTTTTCTTTGGAATAAACCTTGCTTAGCTTGATGCCGTGGAAACTAAGGCCGTCAAGATTATTGGAATCTCCCACGCTGAGGCTGAGTCTGAGTCTATGGGCCTATCACTTTCCCATCACAGATATGTCTGTGATTTATCTGTTTTCTACTGCCTCATTTCTGGTCTTGCACCCTCTGCTCTCTGTGTTTTTTTTCCACCTTCACCCCTGCCCCCCCCACCCCCCAGGTTTCTGCAGGGTGCACATAGTCCACCATGAACCCCCTTCTGGTGAAACTCCTAAAATCCAGAATCACTGCTCACCTCCACTCATTTGTTCCCCTTTGTGTTTTTTTTCCTGCCTGTGAAACCAACTTCTACACCCTTTTCAATCCCATTCCTCCCTCCAGGTCTTCAAGACAGCTTTTCATCAACATTTCAGATCATCCCCCATCCAAAGGCATGATATTTTCTATCCATGTTAAGCCCCACCTCCTTCCAAATTTCCAGTTTTTCCTTCCTGAGAGCTTGCTTTTCTATCCATCTTGTCCAACCCATGCATCCTTCCCTCCCATTCTTTCCTTCCCACAACCATTATTTGTCCAAGTCTTCCTCCATTTTGTCTTTCAATCCTAATGTTGGTGCCCCCCCCCCTCTCTCTCTACTGTACCTTCTGGTCTATTCAGTGTTGGAGCTCTTCCGTGAGCCTTGACCTCGTTTACAAAAACAGACAGTGATAGGAGCATAATCATAGAGGAGAGTGAAGACAGTAGTAAGGTAAGTGTCTTTCACTCAGGGAGTAATTAAAGCATGGATTGGTCTCCCTGGAAAGGTGATGACAGGAGAAACAGTTCATAGATTTAAACTGGAATTTGATAAATATCTAGAAACATTGGGGATAGAGGAATATATAGATATTGAAATGAGAAGTGGTACTTGGGTATTGGCTGAACTGGTTGGTCGCTCTGTTATAGATGGGTGATGTATATACAGTATGTAATGATTGTGATGTCTCTGAGAGGGTCTCACAAGAATGTGAATATGCTGTTTGTGTCAGTTATCTCTGGATGAGTGTTTGTAAGCCCCAATTAGCAATGACCATGATTAGGTGTCTACATAGGCCCCTCCCCCAGCCATCTGCATTCTTGTGTCTGTCTCTTCTCCCTATCATCCCTCTGTTTTTAACTCTCTGAAATCACCCCCCCCCATATTGTCCTGTCACACCACACAATGATACCTCAAACGACACATCCACATGAGTTAAGAACAACCACTCAGACAAGCTTTTGCAAAATTCCCACACGATAGCATTCTTAGCATCTCTGCTGATGAGACCAGCCTGCTCCGTGCCTCCCGACCGTTCCATCAGGAATATCCGGTTTTGCGATTATGGGCCCTCTTCCAGATTCCAATCTGATAGTGCTGCTCTCGACTTCTTATATATGGTGGTAGTGTTCCCAGATGCACATTCTCTGAAGGGTCGAGTTGGTCTTTCTTGACACACAGCTCCTTTATGCGGACGTGTCACAGTTCATTGACTTTGTGCACTCGAGTGCGACCATGTACGGCACAATTCAGTTTGGTTCATGGTTTTTAATCATCAAATCATCGCAGCCAAAAGGTGAATTGTGAATGATGTACAATGTAAAATTAAAATCAAGGTAATGAAAGAAAAAATAGATTTGAATGACATCTACAAATAAACAAAAATAAATTTAAAAGTTGAAGTACATAAACAGGCATGTATATAACTTGTGAAAAATAAAAATAATTGATGGATTTGATAAAGGTACATACCCATTAAATTGATGGTGACATTATGACAATATTTTTAAAATACTATTTAACCATTGTGTGTATATATATATATATATATATATATATATATATATATATATATATATATATATATATATATATATATATATATATATATATATATATATATATATATATATATCTCGTGAATTATTGCACCTAACATGTGATTAAAAGAGAATTTATGATTGAAAAGGAAGGAGAGATTGATCTTGCTTTCAGAGACATTTATATTGTTGCGAATTCACGCCCTCCGGCGTGCCATCGGCCACGTAACTCGAATCGCGGCACGTCGCCCACCGGATGGACAATTCAGTCGTGACCCTCCGGGAACTATCGCCCGGAGCCAGTCACGGGTGGGGGTTTAACCTCACCATGATCGTGCCAATTGGTCACCCGTGCAGGATAGGGTTGCTCGCCAAATTCGACCTACCTAAGTACCTGCGCGAGTGGTCGACCGGGCGATCGTACCACGCTACAGGCCGACTTGCTAAAGTTCACCGCTTAAGCGGTTCACGAACCGCTTAAGGAATTTCCGGGAATGAACAACACGAACCGCTTAAGCGGTTCTTTCCGTATTGCAGGGCTAACCGAGTGGAGTTATCGTCGGCCTTGACGGTTCCGATTAATTACCGGGCGTTTTAAACCCACGACGAAAATCTTACACGATGCAGGATGGAGAGTCAATAAAAAGGAAGGAGACGAAGCAGAGCGGGAACAGTTCAACAAGCAAGCATTTTATTCACGCACGCACACAGACGCACATATTTACAGCAAAACAATTATGCAGCAAAAGCAAATGCAGAGTTAAAACCGACTATACGCGTACACACGGCAACACTTACACAGTTCTACTTGAAAGACGGCGCCACCACAAGCATTTACGCAAAAAGCAAAGGAAGAAAGCCACCCTCACAGGCAAGGAGGCAGACAGGCCCGTAGACCAAATGTACATGAATCCCGGAAGATCGGCCAGGTCCACGAGACCGGGAAGATCTTACCCGCGTCCTCGTGACGCGATGGCGGGCAAGCCGCAATTTTCGCGCCGCTGTGCCCCGACTCCGTGCCCTGGCGTGGTCGGCGAGTCTCTCCGCGTAAGCGGTCCCGTTAGCACCACGTTGAGGGTGGGGGGGGGAACAGGGGCCCCCCTCGGCACTATCTCAGCGCGAATGGGGGGGGGGGAAATCGTTGATGCTCAGGGAGAGGGGTATGGCTGGCCGGCCTGGATCTCACGACGAGTCGAGCGACCCCCCCCCCCCACACCATGACCTCATCGCCGTCCGTCGTCTTCCCTGCAACTTCTCCGCAACTTCTCTCCAAGCTCGACTCCCCCTCTCTCAGTTCCACTCAGCTCTGCCCTGCTCTTCTCCCAACTCACGCTTGCGAGTCGCCTTGCGCTCGTCTCTTTATAGGTCTCAAGAGGAGCCGATATACAAATATGCGGATCAAAACGTGATTGGAGGCGGGGCCACGCCACCCTCTGTTCAGCCATTGGTCAGGCAAAAAGGGGCGTGAACCTCCCTTGATCCGCATATCTGCATAAATGGACTTCACATACACGCGCTTGGAGGCAGGGCCAAGCCGCCTCGCGTTCGCCCATTGGTCAGAGGGGAAGTGGGCATGAAGCGTTTTGGATCCGAATTTTCTCCTGGAAAGGCCGCCATTCGTGCTCGCGGCTTGGTACGTTTGGCACCAATTGCCGAACGGGCCCTAGACAGCCCGACGTTCAGTGTTCACAGGTGGTGCGGTTGTTGGTTGTGAAGGAGAGAGGCGAAGGTGGTGGAGGGTTTTCGGTGGTGGTTTGATGGTTATGGTGTCGTTTGGGAACGGTGGTGAAGTGATGTTTGCGGGATGGAGTTGTGAAGGTAAAGGTAGTGGCTGTTTGCGTTGTTGGCGGCTTAATTGTCGAAAATAACAATAGAGAAAGAAAAAAATGGCTAACTCAAAGCGTCGCAGCCCGGATGAATCACACATTCCCTCTGTACAACGGGTTTGGGCTAACTACACATGGACTTGCCGAGAAATCTCACCTGAGGACTCTTTATGGTGTAATGCGAATTTCCACAACCGTAACAATATCATTGAAAAGTTTAACTGTATGAGGCATTGCACTCTTACTGTAACGTTCAGTCCTGCACTTAATTTCAATGAATTTGTTGTTGTGGCGTAATTGTCAAAGTGATGATTGTTTGTGTGGTGGCCAGTCTGGAATCTACGATACAAAGAAGATGCAAAGTTGTTTACGACGTTCGAACAGTGAATTCAGCAGGCAGCTACTCAAGACATTGTGATGGGAATAATCCTCAATGCTCATTTTTCCATCTATTCAATCAATGCATGCTGTTGTGTCGGTGAGGAATGCCATACAGGGCAGAAATATTCGAACATGGGTCTGATGTAAGAAATGCGTACACAGTGATGAGATCTTCTTTTGGGACACAAAACTTCTTCAATGATTGAAGCATGCACAACTTTCTCGACGCCTTAGAATTGATGAGGTATATTTGGTCTGCCCGCTTGAGATCATTGCTGACGGCTCCCAACAGTTTGACCTGCTGACTTTCCTCCAGTCTGACGTTAAGTTTGATCTTCAGAGGTGGCAGCTGGCGGCGAATGAGTGATATGACACCCGCATGCCCTGGCACTTGGCTGTGTTGAGCTGCATCTTGGTTTCTGTGCACCACTATTCAAATTCTGAAAGGGCTGTTGGGAGGGTACATGGAGAGTCTATTTGGCGCAACTCTGCCAAAGTTAGGTCATCCACGTATTTCCACCTCCAAATGTCAGATTACTGGAGAGCGTCATGATGGCCAAGATGTGCGGGCCCAGTCGCATTCCTTTGGGACACCACCAGTTGTTGAGAGGGGCATAGAAAATTCTCCCTTGTAATGAACTTTTTGGGTGTAGTTTGAGAGGAAGCTGAAAATCAACTAGATTAAGGAAGGTCTTGCTCCCATCACATACAGTTTATTAATAGTGACCGTGTGATCCACCGAATCAAAACAATAGTCAAAATTAACCAGGTCTGTCAGCTCTACCGTACAGCTCGGAGCCTCCGATCGCACATACATGGGTGTTGTAGAGTCAAAGGATGTATATTATGGAGAAAAGCAAGTAGAGCTATCGTATCTTTCATTACATGGATTCTACATCCGTGGATTCAGTTGGCATATATACCGTACGGCGTACGTGTGGAATTGTTGTTACTGCTGCTGCTCAGGTCAAACCCAATAAGCTACTTCCGTGTTTTTTTTTTTTAGGTCTGTGTGTTTTATGGCTCGTCATGAAACTAACACACACACACACACACACACACACACACACACACACACACACACACACACACACACACACACACACACACACACACACACACACACACACACACACACGTAATGGTTTGTGAGTTTTGAGTGCACATTCTTGCCATTATGCCGTCGAATGAGCGTCAATGCAGAGCTTGCTGGTACTCTGCACGTGCGTGCTTCACTTCATTATCAGAAGCATGGCGGAGATACTGAGAGTGATCTTATTTGCTTATAAACATTTTGAAGGGGCACTGAATAAAAGGAGTGCTTATATCAAACATGTGGTTTAGATGGATGCTATCATATCGGGATTGTCTACTGTGCTCTATCCTTTGAAATGCTGAATGTCAAGCAACGGAACAGCAAAGTACAATTTTTCAAGTCGTTCATATGACTTTATGGGGTTTGAGTTTCCCTTGTCATTTATTTTAGAGTACACATGCTCTTATAAACAACCAGCTCAAGACTTGTGTAA
This sequence comes from Eptatretus burgeri, assembly GCF_056783735.1. NCBI lineage: Eukaryota > Metazoa > Chordata > Myxini > Myxiniformes > Myxinidae > Eptatretus > Eptatretus burgeri. Next base: position 11,687,497 of record NC_140965.1, on the reverse strand, counting down.
ACCTTTTGAGTATTAATGGCTTACACGTAACCAAGGTCTATTATGAGGACATTATGACGTGACACTGGACTTCAGACTTAGCTCAGGTGACTTGTTCATGTCTCTGCTTTCATCTCCTTGTTCGTGTCACCAAGCGTTCTCAGGTTCATCCGCTTTACTGGTTCAAAGAAGTTGACATTCTTCTCCAGTCTCTCTCTGAGGAAAGCTTCCTTTGCCTCTCTTCCTGGTGTTTCTGGCCTTTGTACGTCAGTTGTGATGACTTTGGTGGCTGCAGCTCCATATGAAACACTGAAGAGCTTGTCCTGGTCATTAACCATGAATGGATTGATGAAACTCTCAAACTGCCTCTTGTTCTTGTGCCTTTGTTCCATACTTGGCACTCTTCAGGATTTCTGCTGGTTGTACTGTTATGAATCTGGACGCTATGAGCATTCAACATACAGGTCCTATAGCTCAGTTATTTCGATAAGTAAATGTGGATAGATAGCTCCCTTTACCTTGCTTAATGGGAAATTAAATGTTCATGAACTACAGAGTTATTTTGATAGCAGGGTTTTCTTTTATTTTACAACAACACGCCTTCACCTCGCTTCCTCACACCGACGCCATTGCCTACGTGCGTGTCAGCACGTACGTGGGTGGAGTTCACGAGACCCTGACGTCGCTCTCGCCCAATCAGGGAGATGCGAGCGAGTTCCCCGGCGGTCGTCCAATGAGCACAGCCCACGCAGGATAATATTCCTCTGCCTGTTTGGAGGCGGTGCACCGCGACGGCCGTCATGCCCCCCCCCCCGGTCCAATCAGCGGACTTGGCGTCATTTGCGGCCAATGAGCGAACCACGCCCGAAAAGGGGATGAATAAAGAGAGAGCAAATAATCTGCGGCCGTCTTCTCGAGCGCTTGTTCTGGGCTCTGCTCGTCTCGTCGTTGGCATGGTCTGGCTCTCTGCACTTATCTCGTCGCTGGCGTGGTCTGCGTCTGGCTGCCTTGGTCAGTCTTCTGGCGACCGGAGCTCCGGGAGGGGGTGGACTTCCAGCCGCGCGCTTGCGGCCAGGTAGCCTGCCACCTTCTCGTCCCTCAGCTCGGCTTCCCTCCGAGCCGAAGGGATAATAAAGACAATTTGGGTCCATTTCTTTTGGGTGTGGGCCCGTCTTTAAGTAGCAATTGTTAAGTGCTCTTTTTGCCTTGTACATACTTGCATTTCTATTAGTCGTGATAACTGCCCTTACGTGCTTCCCTTTCCCTATTGTAAATAAATCCCCTGTTGAATGTATCAGCTCGTTTTTGTGTTTCCTCATTGGTTTAACACTGTGCGTGTTGGGGAATTAAAGAAGGCCGTTGTTGCCGTAGCTGTGTGCATTCGGACCGACGGGACCTCGGTAACCATCCGCTCGGGGTACGCACGGGTCGAGCACGGAAACGACTCGTCCTGTTCGAGTCCCGTCGAGGGTGTGAATACTCGGTAGCTCGCCACGTGGCTCCCTAGGTATTTTGAAGTTTGGCAAATAACCCTGTCCCATTATTGACGGAATTATTATTACTATTGGAATACAATTATTATTGGAGTGGAATTATTGACGATTCACGGTCCTGTAAGGGACCCGTACCCTCGGAATTTTCTGAACGGTACGATCTAGATTCCGGGTGTTCGGTCGAGTCGACCCTACTGCTCCACTTCGCGGTCGTGCTCGCAGCCAATACCCGGCTCCACAACAATACATCATGATGCATTGTTCCATTGAGGTTGTCTGTCAGCATGTTGGCTATGTTCAGTGTGTTGTTGACATATTTGGATCAAGTGTGTGTTGTTCTCACCCATCTTTCGTACGTGGCATGGTTGCTGAGAATCCCAGAATCACTAACACCACCCCCACCACCACCAGCATGAGATTTGACATGTCTTGTGAATGTTTCCTCCATCTTTTTAGCGACAGCACTGGTTTCCAGGAATGAACAAATGATCCGCACTCATCGCTCCTCTCCTGATCAAATGAATTTCTCCTGGTTGTGATTCCTCGATGGTAGCCAAGAAGGTAGAGAAGCAAGTGAGGTCGCGTGCATATTTATGACCACTGAATGCGAAGCATCGGTCTCCCCATGAGATGCAAACGGTGAGCATATGTAAGCAAGTCATCGTACTTCACTGCGTGCATGAGACAGTACTTGCCATATATGATTCATGTAGGAAGCCCATGGTGGACCAGTTTTTCTGAGACTACATCCACTGACATCCACTCTATATTGCAAGTAATCCTGGATGTAGTTATTGACTGCATCATAATTTGTTGCTGTGAGCGATTGTAACTTATCAGCCAACTTCTTCACCGAGTCTGCTGGGAGGGAAGAGAGCAGATCCTGCTCACCTTGGTCAGCCATGTATCGTTCCAATAACAACCTTTCCAGGCACTCCAGCATAACTTTATGACAATTCATCGCCATGTTGTCATGCTTTCCTGACATTACACCTTGCTGCGAACCAGAGGCAATGAACCTTGCTTCTCGGAGGATATCAGACAACCCAGAACCATCCATATTCTTGCCTCCCATCTTGAGATGAGTGCAAACGAGGTGGAAGGTGCCCATCAACTCATCAACTTCTTATACTGATCAGGATTGTTCCATATTGGTGGGTAGGAAGGAATAAATTGAATGAGGAGATCAACCATCAACCATGACCACAATCACATCCTGATCTTCCCTGTCTTTAAAACAATCCCTGTCTTTAAAACTTACAAACGTATCTAATAATTATTCAGCGCAACAATTCTTGTGCTGGAACTGCCATAACTTTATCAGTTTGTCAACAGAATCATCGTTGTGGTATCAAATGTTAACTATATGGACACAGTTTATTTTTAAAAGTATGACTTGGATGAATAACGTCGTACATGTGCACGTCAAGCAAGAGTAAATGTAGAAATTTGATCATTTTTGTTACGTATCGGATATGTATGCAGAGTGCGGGCATATGTGGTCCACTAACTCGCATGAAATATTTCTGAAACTCAATAATATTGATTTCAGAAGAACCAGCAGAAGCTAAGCTTTCATTCGCTTCCTCATTTCTGTGTATTACTCCTATAATGACCCCACAAATGACCAAAGTATGAAACATGGAAATAGATTGCGACGTGAATTGACCACGGTCGCATTTTGAGGGTACCTCTACATATCGAGCCACAATGAGTTCATCCCAACTTATGCAATGTTGACATTTGATTTCATGTTCAGGATACTCTGGGGCATCAGAAAAATAGTCAGGTTTTTTGTGGGGTGTTGTGGTGAGGGGGGGGCGGGGGGTGCACGGGCAGCTATAGCAGGCCATGCTTTTGGTGCGTAGGGTCTGTAATAAAAATTTGGATTGGTGTTAAAGCCAGTGACTAATGGAAAATTAATAGGAGGATGATCCTCTCACAAAGCATAATTACAGATGGAGGGGCCAAATAATTCCAGGGACTGCAGCTCTTCCAGTGGCTGTCCAGCAAAGTGCATTCGATAGTTCAATTGCAGATTTAGAATGTGTGTGAATTGCCGGTGTTGAACATTGTGTTACAAGTATATTAATAAGTGGCTTATTTTGTCCAGGTCTGACAAAAGTGATTTTGAAACGGCCAGCCTTTTATGGGTATCATTTTACACAGGGTGGACTCGTCAGCAAGATGGTTGTTGATTTTTTTTAATTTTTTTTTATTTTTATTTTTTTTCCCCAAAGATCATTGACATAGACCAAGAATAACATAAGTCCAAAGACTCTGCCTTCTGAAAGCCCAGCATGAAATGTCAAATAATCAGAAAGGACACTATCAAGGGCCACCCTCTGTTTCTACTCTTGAAGGAAACCAAATAACCTATTGGGCAGGGGACCCTGAATACCAAGGGAAGATGAGTTGAAAATCATTGCTGGATGTCAATTCGTTTCAAAGGATATATATATATATATATATATATATATATATATATATATATATATATATATATATATATATATATATATATATATATATATTGGATTCACAAGACAGTAGACTAAGCGTAAGTTGTCACCATCGGGACCGAGAAAAAAGTGACGACTTAGAAATGTGACGACTTGCGCGTATGCGAACATTCATGATGGCTGTTGGGTGAAGGATGAAGTCGCGCGTGGCCTGGACACGTATGTGTGAGAGCCGGCTATTGTACCAAAAGGAAAACGCAATCCTCGGGGCATAGGTGGGGGTGAGTTGGTGAGTTGGAAAGTGATCAAGCAAAGATGGAATTCATGAATCAGTTTATCAAAAGTAAAGATAATGAACAACTCTAAGACAACTCGTATACCATCGGTGATGGTATGGTGACAAATTACATGACACACAGTCATCGTGGTGATGATTACCACTCAATGCCTATGTGTAAGTGAGTGCGGTAATGTACAAAACAAACCAAGATAAAACCATGATCGGACTTCAACACTAAGCTCGATCGATCCTTTACTTCTTCGTGAAGTAATCCGTTATGTTTGAATGCCTCAAACACTTGGGCATCTGATGCATGAGAAAGGATTCAAACCAGTCATTGTATTCCATGATGTTGGCTGGGCAATCCTCCACCGAAAGACAGTATCGGCCGAATCGGCCGAAACCGAATATTTGGCTGAGCCGACATTTGCCGAAACCAGATGATGAGCACGTCATCGACATTTTCAAAGGACACACATTTCACGCATTTCACACTTCCCACCGGCCTCACGATCTTCTCCACTTGTCCAAATATCTTGCCCTTATTCTTCAAGATATCGTTCAATGTCTGCCGTTTGATGTCCAACTTCTCAGCTATGTCTGTTTTCTTCATCAGTGGATTTGACTCACAAAACTGGATAATGTCGTATTTTTCTTGGTAGGTTTTAGTTGTAAGCTTACGCTTAGTCGCCATTGTCCTGCCTGCAGTGCGATCAACGTGTGTACACAGTTATAAATAGCCTATCACTGGCGGTGTGCACCAATGAGTGAGCATCACGATTCCATGAAATCGGGCTTCTCACGAGGCAGCAGTTCCGTGTGACGAGTTAGGAGTGGTAATTTACTTGAGTTTCCATTACGTGGGAATGGACAACATCTGACAACTTAGACGAAGTGACGACTTAGAGATGACGACTTACAGAGGGATGACCCTTTATTCAAAGGGATTTAACATGAGATAAATTCGGGACTTTTTGACGCTGCCGACTTAGGCGAAGTGACGAGTTACACGCTGCCGACTTACACCTCGTCTACTGTATATATGCTACATATCCCTTATTGTCGGGTTTTCCGTGTGTGTGTGTCTGCAACGTGAGGCTCCACAGCATGAACCAGCGAACCGATTTCGATGAAACTTTGCCAACATGTGCAGTATTTGTTGGGAATGTGCGCGTTTGAATTTCGTTGCCTCGCAACCATCCGCTGCTGTGCAGCGGCCGAAAAACCGTGTACAGTATTTTCAATACTTGTCCTTCAGTTTTGAATGTAGAGAAGCGAGACTTCGGAATTAAACACTTCGAGATATTTAGAAAATTTTACTCAAGCCGATTTTTGATTGAGGTTTTATTTTTCAAATGGTAGTCCTTCAAAAATCAGGTGTCTATTCACCGTAATTTTTTATGAGGGGCTTAGGAAAGTGGGTGGAGCTTCGGGAAAGTGGACGTGGTTGATGAAAAGTGGGAGTGGTGTAGGAAAGTGGGCGTGGCTTATGAAAAATAGTGTTGCTCAGGAGGTGTGGTCAAACGAGAGCATTGGGAGAAGTTTATCGGGTTTTGTCTGTGTGTCTGTGTGCGTGTGCGTGTGTGCGTGCGTGCACAACGTGAGGCTCCACAGCACAAACCAGCAAACCGATTATTTATTTATTTACCGAAAACGATTCCCGACCCACACACCACCTCCAATTATTTATTTATTTTCCGAAAACGATTCCATGACCCACACACCACCTTTAATTATTTATTTACCGAAAATGATTCCACCACCCACACACCACCTCCAATTATTTATTTATTTACCATTTCGGATTCTCCTCCTGACACACCACCTCCAATTATTTATTTATTTATTTTCCGTAAACGATTCCCCACCCACACACCACCTCCAATAATTTATTTTCCGAAAACGATTCCACGACCCACACACTGCCTCCAATTATTTATTTATTTACCGTAAACGATTCCACAATCCACACACCACCTTATTTATTTATTTACCGTAAACGATTCCCTACCCACACACCACCTCCAATAATTTATTTATTTACCGAAAACGATTCCACGACCCACACACTACCTCCAATTATTTATTTATTTACCGTAAACAATTCCACGATCCACACACCACCTTTAATTATTTATTATTCATGGGAGTGGTTCAGGAAAGTGGGCGTGGCTTGTGAAAAATATTGTGTGGCTCAGGTGTGGTCAAACAAGAACATTGAGAGAAGTGTGTGTGTGCGTGCGTGCGTGCGTGTGTGCGCGCGCGCGCATCTGCAACGTGAGGCTCCACAGCACAAGCCAGCAAACCGATTATTTTTCAAATGGAAGTCCTTCAAAAATAGGGTGTCTATTTACCGTCATTTTTTATGAGGAGTGCCAGTTGGCAAAATATGCAATAGGAAAAATCTTGCCAGGCAGAGGAACAATTGTATGTGAACCAATACGTCTTGGTAATGAATCTTCGTCGGTGGATCGGTCAGAATGAAAAGCATCGTTTCCAGCGCTTCGATCCAAGCGAATCCCTCGTCACCTACCGGCATATATATTGTTGCGAATTCGCGCCCGCCGGCATGCGATCGGCCGCTCGACTCGAATGGTGGCCGCCTCGCCCACCGGACGGACAATTCTGTCGTGGCCTTTCAACCTCACCACGATCATGCTAATCGGCCACCCGCGTAGGATAGGGTTGTTCGCCAAACTCGACCTACCTAAGTACCCACATGGATGGTAAACCGGGCGATCGTACCTCGCCGCAGGTCGACTCCGGACACGAACCGCTTAAGTGGTCCATTCCGTGCTATCGGGATAACCGAGCGGTGTTATCGTCGGCCTCGACGGTTCCGATTAATTATCGGGCGTATTAAGCCCACTACGAACCCTTTACGTGAAGCAAGATGGAGATTCAAACGAAGGAAAGGACGCAGCGAAACGGGGCACAATTCAACATAATGCACATTTATTACCCAGCCCACGAAAAGCACACATATACAGTCAAACAGTCAGAATGCACATATATCAATTTAAAACAAAAACAACAATGCAGAGCTACGACCGAATACGCGAACACACGGCAACACTTATACAGTTTTACTTCACAGACGGCGCCGACACACATTTACTCAAAAGCAAAGGAAAGAAGCCACCCTCATAGGCAAGGGGGCAGACGGGACCGTAGGCCAATGTGTGCGCGGGACCTGAAGGAGCGGTCAGGTCCGCGAGACCGGGTGGGTCCTACCCGCGTCCTCGTGACGAGCCGCAAATGTGGCTGCCCGGCAGTGCCCCGACTTCGTGCTCCTTCGCGGGTTTCGTTGGCACCGCTTGGAGTGGGGTGGGAATGGGGCCCCCTTTTTGCACTATCTCAGCGCGGGGGAAAGTGGGAAATTGTTGATGCTCTGGGGGAGAAGAATGGCTGGCTGGCTTGGGTCCTGCAACGAGCGATCCCACCGCGACCTCGTCGCCAACCGCCGTCTTCCCTGCCTCGGACCCGAGCTCCTTGGCCTAATCCCACAATTCTCCTCAGCCGACTGCAGAAACCACCTTGACGCCTTCGCCTCCCGACTCCACTCCGCTCTCCAACCCGACTTGACTGCCAAAACTCTCTGCCTCAAAACTGACTCTGCCCCGATTCGCCTTGCGCTCGGCGCTTTATAGGCCGGCAGGAGAACCCATATGCAAATTTCCGGATCAGGATGAGCTCAGGGGTGGAGCCACGCTCGCCCATTGGACGGAGGAAAAGCGGCGTGAACCTCCCCTGATCCTAGAATTTGCATATTTCGATTTCACACGGTCGTGCCTGGAGGCGGGGCCAAGCCACTCCGCACTTGCAGATTGGACGGATCAGAAGTGGGCGTGTAGCATTCTTGATCCAAATATTCCCTTGGAAAGGCCGCTGTTTGCACTCGCGGCTCGGTGCGTATCGCTTGAACGAGCCCAAGACAGCCCGACGCTCAGGGTTCACAGGTGATGCGGGAATGGCCGTAGAAGGAGAGAGAGGTGAGGGCGGTGGAGGGTTTTTGGTGGTGCTTTGATGGTTATGGCAGTTGATTCAAAATAAGATAGAACAAAAAAAACGCCTAACTCAAAGCGTCGCAGCCCGAATGAATCACATAAATTCCCTCTAAACAACGGATTTGGGGCTCACTACACATGTACTTAGAGATATCTCACCTGTGGGACCTGAATGGTGGTTTGCGAATTTCCACAGCCGTAACACTACCCCCTCCCCTTTTTACAGACTTGTCCCAAGTCGTCAAATTCTCGTGTGCCATCATGTGTAGTTCTCCCCTAGTACGTTTTACCTTCGGATCCCTGAGTGCGACATTCATGGTATTCGTGTCCCCAAAATAAATAACCTGAGGGCTGAGTAACTAACTAAACAAACCCACTCACTCAGACGACTTAAATAAAATTGCCGGCGCGAGACAGACATGCCGGGGGCGCACTCATATTTACAGTACATCTTAACCTTACAAATTTTACACGAAACCATGGCCCAGGATCAATGGACTCTGCAGGCAGAAAAATCAAAAGAAAACCGGTGCACGGGCCGCCACTGCAGGCCCGTGTTGTAGCTGCCAACAGGACAGTTCTTGCAGCTTGCAAACTGTTGCTTGATGATCCTGGCGCACATGGCAATGAACAAGGGGGGGTGAGGAGGACAAAGCAAAATAGAACGGGGGCTGGTGAACAGAGGCAGTGGGCATGGCATGGCAACCACAGCCTGCAGAACAAGGCCGTTGCAGGCAAACACAGCCGGCGGACGAACTGGCCGTCACAGGCCTTGAAGTAACACAGCCAGCAGATGAAGCTGGCCGGCCCAGGCCGTGCAGCAACACAACAGCTGCCGATGAAGTTGGCCGGCACAGCCCTTGAAGCAACGCAGCCAGCAGATGAAGCTGGCCAGCCTTTGCCTGTCAGTGGAGGGAGTGCGGTGGTGCTGGCCACTCGGAAGGTGGGTTCGGACCTACCCTACGGTCTCCCTCCCAACCTATCGCCTTTGCCTGTCACTGTCCATACCCACTCCCTTATTTTGTAAAACCCAATTTAGCCCCAATTAATAAATTTTTTCCCCTTTTTATTTCTATACCTCCCACTATAATTCGTCCCCTAACCCCCTTTATCGTCCTTGTTCGGCTAACCTATTCTGTCACCTAGCCTTCTCCCAACCCCTACGTTCCCTTCCCGGAGAGGAACAAGGGAGAGCTTGCTTCCTGTGTCGAGGCCCAACGAAGCCTCCGGATGGCCTCCCCAGACTTCAGCGATCTAACCTAAAGTGGGTCCAACGGCCCACAACGAGAGCGAAGGGATGGATGGTGCGGAGGCGTGCATCTCCTAATCTACCCTAACCATCAACTCTTAAACTACCCCGGGGCTTTCAACAAGTGCCTCATGCTTAAACTATTGGTTCTAACAACCCAGATTCCCGTCGCCCGTGTTGGTGTCCTCACAATTTCGGGCCTCGCCCCCCAATTTTCCTTCCGTGCCCTCACGGTTTCATGGCTGGGACGCGTGGCTCCCCTTGGCAGGCACTACCCTCTGCCGATTCTCCGACGATGGCACCCCCGGGCACTACACTGCCTCCGAGCCTACCAGCTCCCTAAACACCCGGGAGTGCCCTCCCTGGCGACTCCCCTGAAACGCTCACGTGGCAGGCTGGCTTCCCGGGCCCCCGCACCATGCAGGCGCACCCATGTCCACTACGCTATCCCGGCCCCCCATGGGCCCTTGGCCTACTACGGCCGACTAGCCTGGTGCCCGGGGTACCCACTCAGCGATACTCACCTTTCGCAGCCACGCTCCCAGCCCGTCAACAGGGCTCCTGCACCCCTCCAAATGGGTTTCGAGCCTACACTCCCACCAACAACAAAACGACCTCCATTTTGTCAATTTAACTAACCCACTAACTCACTTTACACTGACCCCGGGGTCCCTTGGGCGGGAATCACTCCTCCCTCCAATCACTCATCGCACCATGCATTCCACATTCGCTCCACTCACACAGACCCGCTGGCCTCACTCACTCAACATGACTCCACACAACTCACCAACTCTTCAACACGCACACCGCTGAATTCTGCCATCCTTCTCACTACATCCCCTAACTAACTCGTGCTCCCACGTCGTCCCTTAAACTACAGCACGTTCCATTTAACACTACGTAGCTAAACTACGTCCCCACTACACATCCAAAGTCTGTCTCTGTCTCCAAATAATCCCATTAAATCCATTCCCCATCCTAAATCTGACTACAATCCCTCTAATCCATTCCATGGACTCCATGAGGACTTACCCCTTGCCCCATGAAGTCGGTCTAGCTAAGCTAACCCTTCCCCTTAGCTAGTGTCATCCTGTGCCCTGGCCAGGGGGTCTTCCACCCCTTTTCCGGGAATCCTGTTCACCCAAAAGCGAGGTTTGCTTTTTTTTTTTTTTTTCTTCTTCCTCGCGCAGCACCAGCGCGGCAACTCGCAACCTGCGCACCACCGCGGCAATTCACAGCCGCGCACCTGTGGCGTGACGTCATGGCAGCCATTCGCGTCCCTCGTCCCTCTTGGATGGTACCATCCGGCAGGGATTCATCCTCCTGCCGGATTCCAACCACACGTGCCATGACGCCACCCGGCGCTTAAAAAAAAAAACGCAAGCCTCACGTCTCGAGGGGTTCCCCACGCGAATATATGTGCTTTGCCCGTTGGAGCTTAACACACGCCCGCGTGGAGAACCCATCCGGTCCAAATCCGTTGACCTGCCTAAACTTTGTCCGTCCGCGGGATCGGCAAATCCACCGCGTGCGTTTCCGGACCGGGCTTCACTCCCGCAAGCGAGCACGTGGGGGCCTCGTGCGTTGCACAGCACGGACCTCGCGCTCGCTGCTGGGTGAACCCGGCGCAGTCCCCAAAATAGCTACGGCCGCTATTCGGCCCTCGTTCCTCTGTCGCCGTCGTCGTCGCCATTCACTCCACACACACCTGTGTGCCATGACACACACACCTCTCCATTACATTCACACCGGGAGGCGCGGCTGCATGCTCACGCATGCCGACCGACATCTCCCTTACACACAGCGACCTTACACACGCGGTCTCCTTCGCACTCGGCCGCTCACTCACGCACCATGCCTTACTCACACACCGTGCCTCACTCACACACGTGGGGGCACTCACCCGCGGTGTTTCACTCCCACTCGGCATGCTGGGAAGCACGCATCTCGGCATACTTGCCACCACACCACTCACACACGGGGTCACTTCCACACACGGGGGCGCACTCACACCTTGCACCAAACACACAGGGACAACCACACTGGGGATTTGTGCCACCCCAAGGGTTTCCGGGGCCTCTATACCCCCAAGCTCGGCGTGCACCCGTTCGCAGCACTCCTCCCCTCAACTCCGCTTGGCACGACCGAACCCACCTGGTCGTGATCAGCTTCGAGGGGGCAAACTCCCTCCCCTCGTTCCTGGAGGAGGCCATCCAGCTGCTCGCACCGGGTCACGACACATTCCCCAAGCCCCCCCTCATCGTCCTCCACTAACTCCGTGTGTGTGTGTGTGTTCTGTTCCTTTAACCCCGTCTTTATCATGCAGTCTCTCCTCTATTTTTCTATCTCCCGAGTCTCTATACATTTTATTTCTATTGTCTCCTCGTGTCTATTAGTTTCTTCCTGGATCTTTGTCTCTTTTGCTTTTTCGGACGTCGTCACCTCGTGTCTCATCTCACGTTTCAGTCACCCGGGCTCCCGTTATTATTTCCACTGTCTCCATTTTCAGGGTTTGCCCTAATTGTTGTTTCATCCGACGAGTGATGTCAATCAAGTCCCGCACTACGAACATTATTCCCCGTGGTGCTGTCATACATCCCACGTCATTGTGCTGTTCCATTTCTTGGCTCCTTTTGAGCCGTTCCTCCTCTCGAAACTTTCTGAGTTCTTCATTCTCCCTCCGGAGTTTTTCAATCCCCGTGGACGCCAATCTCGCTCCCCGTTTTAGTTGTTCAATTTCCAACTCGCATTGTTCTTGTTTTCTGCCCCACAGTTTCTCCTGCTCTTCATTTTCCAATCTCATCGTTTCTTTCAATTGGCTCATTTCCTTCCTGTGTTTCATTCGCTGTTCTCTCACTACCCTTCCTTGTTTCCTCTCCTGTCCTTCCTTCTCCAGTTTCATGGTTTGCTTCATTTGGTTAATCTCCTTCGTGTGTTTCATTTGCTGCTGTCTCATTACTCTTCCTTGTTTCTTCTCCTGCCCTTCCTTCTCCAGTTTCGTGGTTTTCTTAATTTGGTTAATTTACCTTTTGTGTTTCATTCGCTGTTCTTTGTCTATCTCTTCGCACTCCAGCCTTGCCTTTTCTTCCAATTGGTCAACCTCGGCTTCATGTTCCTTTTGTTTTCTATCCCATTGTTCCTCTCGTTCTTCCCTCTCCAATCTCGTTGTGTCCTTCAATCTCCTGATTTCTCCTTCCTGCTTCATTCCTTGCTCCTTCAACTTCTCCTCGTATTCCAACCTATTTTTTTTCGTTTTGTCGTTCAGTTTCGAATTCATACTCTTTCAGTTTTTTATTCCACTGTCTCTCTTGTTCCTCGTTCTGCAATCTCATTATTTCCTTTAATTGACGGATTTCTTTCTCCTGTCTCATTCCTTGTTCTTTCAGGACTCTTTCTTGTTCCTCATTCTTTAATCTGGCCTTTGCTTCCAGCTGTTCGATCTGTACAGTGTGGTTCCTTAACGTTTCATTCTCTGCTGTCGTTCTTTCTTCTCTCACCATCCTCAACTCGTTTTGTAATTCCGTCTCTTTGTTTTGGTGTTTCTGTAACTCAAGCTTTCTTTTCCAATTCCTTTCTCAATTTGCATGCTTCTTCACTCATTTCATCTCTTCTTTCCACCGCTTCCCTCCTTAATTCGTCCTTTTTTTTTTACTGTATTCATTTAGTTTTTTCTGCCATTCCTTTCCCATTCTTATCTCCCCTTCCAGGATTTCTCTTTTAAACTGGCTTGCCCTTACCTCTTGCTTCAGTAGTTCCAATTCCCCATCTTGTTTGCGTTTTTCCTTTTCTAGCTTTGTTTTCCTTTCTCCTTCCTCCCTCAATTCTCCCTGCAGTTCCTTGAACTGTTCTGACCTTTTCCAGCAATTCCTCCGTCCTTTCCTCCAGCTGTCTCTCTCCTCTTTTTATCTTCCGTTCTCGGCTTTCTCTTTCCTGATTGCCTGTTCTCATCTCTTCCTTCAATTGTTCCAACTCCCCATCGTGTTCACATTTTTTCTTTTCCAACTGTATTTCCCTCACTCTCCCCTCCAGTTCTTTGAATCTTTCCATTAGTAGTAGAAGACCCCCTGGCCAGTTCTTGAATCTTTCCATTAGTTGTTTTACTTCCAAGTCGTGCTCCTTTTGTTTCTTTTCGAGCTCGGTTTTCCATTCTTCCTCCCATTGTTTCCTATCCTGGGAGATACCAATCTGCTGTTCCTCTATTCTTTTGTTCAGTTTGCTCTTCGCATATTCCAACTGACGGGTATAAAATGCTACCAAATTCTTTTTCCCACATAGTTTGTCGACTCTGTTGGCCAAGTCATGTTTTTGCCACCGAATTCGTTCCAGTAAATCATCCAATCGCTGTGTCCCCCCCGTACATTTAATTTTTCTGAAGCTCGTCCGCGTGCCGTTGCGACTCGTCCACTCCACTTTGCACCTCCTCGATATATTCTTCATAATGCTTCACCTTTTCCAAGACATCCCCCAATTGTGCCTGAAGCCTGCCAATGCTCGCATAGTCATCCTGCCACGCCTGCCATGGCACATGCCGTGACCACGTGGCTTGAACCGGTGACTGGGAGCTCACGCCTCGTGCTGTGCCGTTAGTTGTGCTATTAATATCAGCCCGCTCCGTGCTGCGCTGAGGTGCGATCGCGCTGCCATTGTGCGACTCCGTTTGCCGGCAAAGTTCGTGCTCAAGCCACTCCCACTGCCACAGTTAGTGGTGGGGTTATAATGATAAAAAGAACCGACCTGGGCCATGGATCCTACATTTCTACACAAATACATTTCTACCCCCGGCACCCGCTCGCCTTGAGGCGCCATCTTATTTCTTGTAAGGGGTTAATTTAAATCGCTCGTAATTTGGAGGGAATCGGGGGTCGCTCCTCTCCCCCCTGAGCCGATTCCCCGTGAATTTAGCTTGGAGGCGGGAGGGATTCGAATCTCACTCCCAGACACCAGTGTTGCGCATTCGCGCCTGCCGGCATGCGATCGGCCGCTCGACTCGAATGGCGGCCGCCTCGCCCACCGGAACGGACAATTCTGTCGTGACCCTCCGGGAACTATCGCCCAGAGCCAGTCACGGGTGGGCCTTTTGACCTCACCACGATTGTGCCAATCGGCCACCCGCGTAGGATAGGGTTGTTCGCCAAACTCGACCTACCTAAGTACCCACGCGGATGGTAAACTGGGCGATCATCGTACCTCGCCGCAGGTCGACTCCGGACACGAACCGCTTAAGCGGTACGTTCCGTGCTATCGGGATAACCGTGCGGTGTTATTGTCGGCCTCGGCGGTTCCGATTAATTATCGGGCGTATTAAGCCCACTACGAACCCTTTACGTGAAGCAAGATGGAGATTCAAACGAAGGAAAGGACGCAGCGAAACGGGGAACAATTCAACATAATGCACATTTATTACCCAGCCCACGAAAAGCACACATATACAGTCAAACAGTCAGAATGCACATATATCAATTTAAAACAAAAACAACAATGCAGAGCTCCGACCGAATACGCGAACACACGGCAACACTTGTACAGTTTTACTTCACAGACGGCGCCGACACACATTTACTCAAAAGCAAAGGAAAGAAGCCACCCTCATAGGCAAGCGGGCAGACGGGCCCGTAGGCCATTGTGTGCGCGGTACCTGAAGGAGCGGTCAGGTCCGCGAGACCGGGTGGGTCCTACCCCCGTCCTCGTGACGAGCCGAAAATGTGGCTGCCCGGCGGTGCCCCGACTTCGTGCTCCTTCACGGGTTTCGTTGGCACCGCTTGGAGTGGGGTGGGAACGGGGCCCCCTTTTTGCACTATCAGCGCGGAGGAAAGGGGGAAATTGTTGATGCTCTGGGGGAGTAGAATGGCTGGCTGGCTTGGGTCCCGCGACGAGTGATCCCACCGCGACCTCGTCGCCAACCGCCGTCCTCCCTGCCTCAGACCCGAGCTCCTTGGCCTCCTCCCACAATTCTCCTCAGCCGATTGCAGAAACCACCTTGACGCCTTCGCCTCCCGACTCCACTCCGCTCTCCAACCCGACTTGACTGCCAAAACTCTCTGCCTCAAAACTGACTCTGCCCCGATTCGCCTTGCGCTCGGCGCTTTATAGGCCGGCAGGAGAACCCATATGCAAATTTCCGGATCAGGATGAGCTCGGGGGCGGAGCCATGCTCGCCCATTGGAAGGAGGAAAAGGGGCGTGAACCTCCCATGATCCTAGAATTTGCATATTTCGATTTCACACGGTCGTGCCTGGAGGCGGGGCCAAGCCGCTCCGCGCTTGCTAATTGGACGGATCAGAAGTGGGCGTGCAGCATTCTTGATCCGAATTTTCCCTCGGAAAGGCCGCAGTTTGCACTCGCGGCTCGGTGCGTATCGCTTGAACGAGCCCAAGACAGTCTGACGCTCAGGGTTCACAGGTGATGCGGGAATGGCCGTAGAAGGAGAGAGGTGAGGATGGTGGAGGGTTTTTGGTGGTGGTTTGATGGTTGTGGCGGTTGATTCAAAATTAAGATAGAACAGAAAAACGCCTAACTCAAAGCATCGCAGCCCGAATGAATCACATCAAATCCCTCTCGACAACGGATTTGGGGCTATCTACACATGTACTTAGAGATATCTCACCTACGGGACCTGAATGGTGGTTTGTGAATTTCCACAGCCGTAACTATATATATATATATATATATATATATATATATATATATATATATATATATATATATATATATATATATATATATATATATATATATATATATATATATATATATATATATATATATATATATATATAGCCCGAAGCCTAATTTCTTTCTTTTGCTTCCGACACTTCAGTGTCAGACGTGACTCATCCAAGGTGGGATAGCCAGGTCCATGAGAGCAAACTCGTTGTCAGAGATTGGCAAATTGCAGAAGACTTGTGCCTAAGGTTGGTTGCAATGATGGACTCCATTACTTTGCTTATTATGGGGAGAAGGCTGTTAGGTCTAAGTTCGTGGATCAGGTTTGGAACCTTTCGTATGAATAGAAGTGATGATTGCAACGTTTTCAAAATGGAGGGAATGTGAAAGAGAGAAACGCACTGCCTTGTGAAATCCAGAAGAACCTCTGAAAGAGAGAGAGAAGAGAGGGTATGATAAGACTGAAGGATTTGAGTTCCTGAGGATTAGAGTACTTGTGCCTACAGGAACAGTTGTTGAAGAGGTAGAGCTGGGCAAGAAAATTCTCAACTTTGGTGGGAGAGGTCTACATGGTGTCAGGAACATTTTGGGATGAATGGGGTAAAAGGTGGGTACAGGATGTCAATTAGCATTTTGAGGGTACATCTTCAGGATATTCTGGGGCATTCAGCCACCCCTCCTCACCCTACCCTCATTCTTTCTCTTCCCTCCCCCCCCCCTCTTGATATACCCGTCAGCGAAGCAACGGGTTGTATTTGCCAGTGTAAAATATGGCTGAATCTTTATCACTACTCCCCACCCCACCCTTTTTATCCACACCACTTTTCTAGCCTCACTCATTCCCTGAGCCTTGTATATTTATCTTCTTTTATCTCCTTCCTGGTTTTCGTTGCTGTACTGTAGCCTCTGGAATGCTGTGCTAATGTTGTCATTTAAAGCCCAATGTCTGTTGTGCTCTCTTCCAGGTTTGTTCTGACATCACATTTCTTTTGGGGTTTATGGTCTCTTCTTCAAGCCAGCATGTCAACCATAGAGTTTGGCTACCTGGTGAGTGGGACATTCAGCAGAATTGAAGAATGTTTCAATTCGATTATTTGTTAGTTCAGTTGGATTTGTAAGTGAAGTTCTTCTTGGCCGAAACATTCATTTTTAAATTTTTTTTTTATTCAGGATTATGCCATTGCTAGACTTGAAGCCTATTTTGAGCACAAGAAGAATTTCGAATAGGAGGAGCAAATACATACATGAAGGACACAGTCCATCCTTCTGCAACCTGATGTGAATCTTTATGAACAGACGTGCGTGCATCTTTTGATGTTGTTTTATACCACAACTGAACCTTTTTCGAAAAGAAAAGACACAGGAATTTCACCCTACCCTCCCCCCCACACCACCTCCACTCCCCCAACCTACTTGAGTTGAGACTTTGCAACAATCAAATGTAATTGATATCTACCTTATTGAGGTCAGAAGAGAAGACTTTTGTTTGCCTTTGAATGATAACGCGTTCCTTCATTGGGGTCGTGGATAACATTCATCGGTGTTCATGCAGGTGGTATGTCTAAAGTCGAAAAGTTTTATAAGGCTGTGATGATCTCCCTGCAGTGATGCCTTTTGATGAAATACACTAAACTTGACCAGTGAAAGCACAAGGTTACCGTTTTCACTTTTCACCCCACTATAGTAGGAGCCAATCGATTAAGCATCGATTTGTGACCGCCACGATGAATAAACGCAAAACCTTTAAGCGAATCTGTCTGGGTGGTCGTGGGAAACTGGTGAATTTGACCGTTGATGTCGCGAGGCTGGTACTGATGAGCTTGTTGGTGCAACCTTCCCAAAGGCCGTGTCGGTACTCCGGTCATTATTTTCTGGTTTTCTTGCTGTTGAGAGGAAAGTGACCGAGGGGTGGTTTGCATTGTTTCGGTCTACGATTGGAAATACAATGGATCGACACGGACGCATCCACTTTCTTTTCCCTGGTTTGAAGTCCAAACGGACTCCCTTTTTTATTTTTTTTTTGGTTTCATTCCATTAACGCTAAAAGGGTAACCAGCTTTACCAAATAGCATGTGCTTGCTGTTCATGTAAGAAGTTGCTTGTCGAGCCTTGTCTGTGATGTGATGGACTTGAGTGTCCGTTGGACAGTCAAGTCGCTCAGGTTTCTTGGTGTGCAAACGCTAACAGATCAAGACAAGCCATTTGGAGTATCGACATTGTTTGTTGTCACTATGACCCGTCATCATCGATGGTTAATGTTTTAAGTCCTTGCTGTGGAACAAACATGGCTGCTATTGCAGGAACACACAAATTTACTTTCCACATTTTTTTATTTTTATTTTTATTTTGTAGAGTTTTTCAGACTTTATACTTGATCGCATGACTATATCAATGTTGCATCACTGCAGAAAAAGCACTATAATTATTATTTCTTTCACCGAGTTCCATGTTTTCATTTGAGATGTACATCTGCTTGTTGCCTGTAAAATGATTGTTGTACAATAAAGTGCAGTTATCTTTTTTCTATCCTCAACTGTGATTTGTAAGGTGTGTGACCATCTTCGTAAGAGTAATGATGACATTCCCTGATGGCTAGATATCTATAGGGTGTCTCCAAAAAATATACAACTTTTAAAATGCTTCATTTGATCCTAAAAAAGCAGTAATTTTGTCACTAATGCTTCATTTCTTGTTGCAGAGACCCTGAAGTTTATTTTGATACCAAACAAGGGCCAGAAAAATGCCAAGACTGACCGTACAACAACGGACGAAAATTGTTGAACTTTGGCACCAGACGAAAAGTGTCATACAGGTGCAACGTCTTAACTTGAGACATTTCGGTATCCATTTGCGCCATGCACCAAACTTTCGGACAATAAAGTGCACCATCGCAAAGTTTACCAATGTGGGAACCATCTGTGACCTTCACAAGGGTCACAGTGGTCAGAAGAGGACAGGTCGTAGTGAAGAAAATGTGGAAATGGTGAGACAGGCGGTCGTTCAGAGTCCAAAAAAATCGATTCGACGACTTTCTGCCGAGACAAACATTTATAAGAGCACCTTTCAGAGGATCCTTTGCTAAGACATTCATGCCTTTCCATACAAAATTCAAACAGAAACAGTGCTTACTGATCAACAGAAACACAAACGACTCGACTTTGCAAATTAGTTCTCAGGAAAGTTGGAGGAAGATGCAGACTTCCTCAAAAAACTTCACATGACGGACGAACGCCATGCTTACTAGTCCGGGGAGGTAAACAAGCAAAACTTTCGGTACTGGGGAACTGGTGCCTCGATCTGTTCTCAAAGTCACCATGTGGGTGGCAGTTGGTTGGTATGGGATAATTGGTCCATACTTCTTTGAAGATGACCAGGGACGCACTTACACGGTAAACCAGAGGAACTATCGCGAAATGATTCAGGAATTCTATCTGCCTGAGCTGCGTACTCAGGCCCGTAGGAGAAACAACCCGATCCCGATGAGAACCCAGTGGTTCCAGCAGGATGGGGCACCGACATCCACTGACAAATCCAGAACATTCCTCAGGAAACGTTTCCCAAAGTGATGGAGAATATGACCGCGTTTGCAGGCAGTGATCGGACAACGTGGAGCCTACATCGAACATGTGGTCTAAAAGAAAACGACGATTCTATACCAAAATTTAAATTTTGGTGGCAATTTTGACATTGGTACAATAAACTTCAATCTTTCAGCTTTCTATCCAGCCATATATCTTTTTTTTAAATATATGTATGGCCATCCTCTTTGCAGATGAAGTTGTATTTTTTTTTTTGGGGACACCCTGTATTTGGTCCTTATTGGAAAGCCGACATCAAGGTTGAATAAAATAAATAAGAAGATGAATAAACAAAGATTAAAGATAGTATTTTAATCTGGAAAATGTAGTTTGGGAAAAGGTAATTCTGACAATCATAGTCCAGGAGCATACAAAGTCCATGATGGCAGTCTGGAAAACTGTCTTGGGGTCTGCAATGAATTATTTTAGTTTACCTCCAAAATATCAGTTTGAATGTTATTTATTTATTTGACAATTTACAAGTAAACCAAATTTATTTAAAAATACAAATATACTTCCCCTCGTGTGTATGCAATCACACACGCACATCAATTACACCTTTTTTTATCTTTTTTTTTTTGTATACAATGTCGAGGCTTGTATGAGAGCTAACACACAACTCACAGCAAGGGGGCATGAGACAAGAGGGGCGGGAGTGGAAGGGACAAAACAGTGGGGAACAGACACATTAGGTGAACTGTGGAAGGGAGAGGGATGGGGATGGGATGGGGAACATGGCGAAGAGAAGATGGACATTACAGAGACTTTCAGGAAGGAAAGCAGGGGAATTGAAGGAAGTGGGCTTGGGTGGATTATCGGGGGTAGAAGAGATCGAGGATTTGGATGGGGGAAGATAAGAGGTGGTGGTGAACAGCTGTTTTGAAAGCCTGGAGGGAAGGGTACCTTTCATGGTACTCGTAGAGGACAAAATTTTGAGGTAACTTAAAATGGACAGCTCATCCTCCTCGTGTCCTTGAACCACATTGTCACATTCATCATGCAGGTCGAAACGTCCACAAATATCCGTACCACTGAAGCCTGCTTTGCGACATGTATATGTTTTTCTGTCTGGCATCGTAACTTGTTTCAGTGACATGTGCTGACTTCTCATCAGTCGATCGGGTGGTGTTTGGTCCTTGGAGTACCCAATGACAGAAGATGTAAAGTTCCAGTGGCAAATGATGGCTTTTCTCAACATCGAAGCTGCATTGTAGAGGACGGCCATGTCGGTGTCCAGTCCATCATTGGTTTCTTCCATCAGGTGAATCGCAGCATCCCTTGTGCTCTTGATGGTCACATATTTGGGTTTATAGACACGCTTCGGTTTGTTGGATTCTTCACCAGGTACCTCGCCATGGATGAGTTTCTTCAGTTGCTTGCGAGTGCACGTTGGGTTTACGACTTTTGCAGGTCTGATGCTCGTCTATACACCCTGCAGTTCAGCCATGTTTGGTACATTACCATCCAGCAATCGACATTGAGCCAAACTCAGGAACTCGATCTCTGCTGCGACTTCAGCTGTTACACAAGATTGCATTTGTGATGGATATGTTTTTCTGTGACCAATGTCGGTGACATGTTGCCCCACACCACCTGTGGGATTTGACGTCGATAGCATGAGCATCTGTCGGGTTGATGGAAGTGCTGAGCTTAACACGAAGCTTCTCATTTCCACTTTTCTCAATTGCTTCCTTGAGTGAGTGACGGGCATTTGTTGTAACGAGCATGTCGAGGATTTTTGAATGTTGCTATATTGTCACAAAAGAAACAAAGGTCCTTGTTATAGGGAGTTCATTGAAAGCGAGTGAATGTGTTTGATAAGTGACTGGAAGATATATTGCGTGTCCGCTGCTCTTGGAAGTTATTCGCCTTTCATTCCGAATTATTTCCCTGCTGCAAAGCCTGTCCTGGGAGCATTTTCTGTACCATGTGGCTGACTTTGATTACAGATCCTCATGTGACATCACCAAGTCGTCTGTTTACCTCTGGTTAGCGGCCGTCGCCGTCACCATTGCACTCTCGAACACAATTTAGAACTTTTTCATGAACACCAGGCTTCTCCACTAACAGCTTGGCAGTTTCTGTTTGCCAAAGGAGACTGAGAGAGAAGTTCGTGTCACATCTTGCCACTTTTTCAGGGAGCTCTTGAATCATATTTGTGGGTACCATTATGTGAACTTGGTCTGGATACACACCTGCAAAAGGAAAGTGAAATAATGTGTTGTTACTGACACTTTTATGATGTTGCATAATACTTTTCCCATTTATCTAGAACATAGAAATGAACACCTGAACATTTAAAACATTGCATGGGTGGAGGAGGGTTAAACAAACAAGAATAAACTGCATCTGTTTCTGATGGAGTTTCTCAGTGTGACGGGAATTGAACCTCCATGAAATCTGGAAACCGACAAACGAAAATTCTTGATTATTACTGTTGGAATGTCTGGCACAAAAGGAACAAAGATGCATGTTATGTATTATGTCTCATTCCCATGACCAGAACAGTTTGCCAGACTGCCATCATGGTTTTTTTTATTAGCTCACCTGGACTTTAGTCCAGTGAGCTTGTGTGATCGAGCAGTGTCCGTAGGTGTCAGTTCGCGAGTCTGTAAACACTTCCGTCTCAGGGTCACCTGTACTAGCTGAATTGACTGTTCCACATCACCTGTACTAGCTGAATTAACTGTACCACATCACCTGCACCCAACTGAATTAACGGAAGTGATAGCAAGTTTCTTGTTAAAAGAACACACTTGACGTTAATAAAATTTTCAGAACAGGTTTTCATGAATGTTTCTTTTCATTCTATTCATGGTCGTCAAAGGAGACAAGATCACTTTGGCCCGGCATGTTAAGCGCAGACACAAGGCCCAATGTTTGAAAATCCTCAAATTCCAGATGAGATTCCCAAAATTAATGATTCAGAACATCAAAATATTTTTATTATCCCCCGTTACTCAGCTGGGTATGGCTTGATTAGCCCAACCCCTTTGGAACACCATGGGGAAGAGGATCCAAGAGACAGAATTTAGGTTTCTTGGAAACTAAATATATGCTTCACAACAGCATTTTGTTTACTATAACTAAACTTAACGAGCTCATCCACTGTTTCATCTTGCTGGGCACGCAAACAATGGCCCTGCTCGTGGATCTCAACGTCTCCATCACGCTCACAACACAAGGATACACAACAAAACGAGATGCAGGAGGTCATTTGGCCCATCATGCCTGTGCTACAACACCCAGCCCAGTTGTATCTCAAAACAATGCAATTTCATTGGGGGAATGAGGGGAGTTATGTGGATGAGAATGTCACATGCCCAGGGATATCCCAAGGGTGGCAAAATAGAAAAGGGGAAATGTATTTATTTCAATTATTTAAATTTAAAAAGCAATTGTTTTTGGGTAGGTTCTGGGGGGTGGAGGGGGAGTGGGTGAAGGCGGTTCTGGGGTGAGAAACAACCACACACCACCTATTGAGACCTCCACAGACGACACTCCGCACAGATGAACACAATCACCCATCCATACTCGGGCTACCTAGAAGTCCTGCCAACATCGCTAAACCCCTCCATCTGAAAGACTTCTACAGGGTCAGTCATAAGTCCCAGGACACAATTTTAGCTGCTTATACAATATTTATTACCTCCACCACTGAAGGTGAAGGAGGTTATGTTTTCACCCTTTTCTGTCTGTGTGCAGGATATCTCAGTTGTGGATGGATTCGGATGAAATTGGGTGGGCAGGTTGGGTGTGCGGCAAGGACGAATTGGTTGGATTTTTGTGAAGATCCGGATCCAGATCCAACTCCTAGAATTTTTGAGCATTGATGGGTGATTGTGGGGATCTTGTCAAGGGGATCATGTGGTTGATGTGTTTTTAACCAAGCCCATGCCCCTTCCACAAGGGGGGAAAAAACTGCTTCGGCAGCACCAGCGCTCTGTACAGAGCTGCCTGGTCCCATATGGTCCCAATGGATGGATAGCTGCCTGGCACTGTGCTGCCTGCTCACCTCCCACATCTATTACCACCCCCAGATCCTTTTCCTGTGTGAAACGCTCCAAAATTACCCCTTGCATCCTGTAATCTCTATTTTCATTGTTCTCTCCCATCCCCAACATCTTACACTTGCTCAGGTTAAATTCCATCTGCCAATCATTTGCCCAATCTATGCAAGTATCAATACATTCCTGAATCTGATCACCACCTCCTCTGCTATCCACCTTGCCTCCAAGCTTTGTGTCATCTTCAAATTTGGAAAGCTGACTCTTCACCCCATTATCCAAATCGTTGATGTAAATAATGAATAGTAATGATCTCCAAGGTACCGCTCTACTTACATCCTCCCAGTAAGACATCCTCCCACTCACAGCCACTCTTTGCTTCCCATCACTAAGCCAGTTTGCAATCCAATTAGCTACCTGACCAGCCACTCCTCAAGCCCTCACTTTGGCTAACAACCTCCGATGTGGTACCTTATCAAATGCCTTCTAAAAGTCTAGATATTGTTACGGATCTGGAAACCATTTACATTCAACATACAGGTCACAAAAGTCAGTTATCCCGTTAAGTACATGTGTAGTCAGATTCCCTTTCTTTTGTCTTATGGCACAATAAAAAACGTGCATTGCGACTTCTTTTTAGTTAGGTTATTAAATCTTTACATCCAACGAACCCTCCAAGGAACAACCATTCCATTCCCCATCACGACCCACCATCAACCTGCGCCTAAACGAGCACTTCGCTCGCCCAACCCGAAAGCCTATTGAGGTACATCCCTCTGAGGCAGAATCTCGAGGATGTTCGAGGCAGTTTCATCACCACCACCTTTCTTGAACACGTGTGGAGTGGGCGGGCTTCCCGGTACGGCCGAAACCCTGCCCAGAAAGGGCGGACCCATGGAAGCCCCATCCAATCGGGGCGAGCAGTGACGCCAGTTTCACCAAGGCCCCTCCCCGCTGAGGGAGGTCCATAAACGTTACGACGCCATCCTCAGCACAGAGTTCTGTAGAGAGGAGTGTCGAGAGTTCTGAGGGGTTCGGTCGTGTTTTCTTGGGTTGTGCTGGAGTTCTTGAGTGGTTACTAGCAGTGGTTATGAGGGGCTGTCACGAAAGGGTTTTTGCTGTCACGAGGGTTGAACAGAGGGTCATGGAGGCGGTGAACGCATCTCTGCTGGGCCTCCACAAGGAAGGGCAGAGCGACCCTGACCTCCCTCTGTGGACCCTGACTATTGACCACCCGAGCTCCACCATGAACCATGAGTTCCCCACGTGCGACCGGGATCAGGCCGACGACCATTGGCAGGTGCCGCAGCATGGAGTACCCCATTTCTCCGACGGCTGGGTACCTATCTGGACTCTGACCCCCAGCTCGTCTCTCATCGCTGGAGGATCCAATAAAGAACTCTGGGTTTCTTTTCTTTTTGTGTGTGTGTGTGTCTGCATGTGGGCCTGTCTTTAAGTAGAACTGTGTAAGTGTTTGAATCCTTGTAAATATTCCTTGCATATTTGCGTTAAGTCTTGCCTGTGTCTTTTTACTGTTAATAAATTTATTACAAATGTTCCCAGTCCGTTTCTGTCCCTTCTTACATTGGTCTTGCATGGTCCGGGTCTGAGTATAAGCAGGGTTTCATCCCCGGTAATCGGTCTATCATAGCCGGGACGTCCTGGGCAGGCCCCGCTTGACTGCAATGAGCCGGAAAGGTCGGTGGCAAAACGGTAGTCGTAGTGTGAATTTACCGCTGCCGGTAGAGTAAATCCGGTTCGACCAGGCGTTCCGAGGGCGTGGATCCCCCGTAGATGAGATTGCATTTATACTTAGGTACTTTGGATCAAGACAAATAACCCTACGCCACGCGATCGAGATATTGGCGACCACGGTCTGTTCTGCGACCCGCGGCTCACAGAATTATCCGGAGCGACGGCCGACGATTCCGGGGAGTCTGGTTGGAGACGGCGTAACCTCCCCCACCTAGTGGTCGTTCTCGCCACCGACCCCCGGCCCACAACAATATACTATGTCCACTGCCTTTCCATCATTCACCCAATCAGACACTGCCTCATAGAACTCTAAAATATTTGTGAAACAAGAACTACCTTTGGTAAACCCATGTTGACTACCTTTAATTAGTTTGTACTTGTTTAAATGGTTCCTCATCTGGTCTTTAATTAATATCTCCAACACCTTCCCCACAACTGAAGTCAAACTAACAGGTCTATAGTTTCCCAATTCTTCTCTGGATCCTTTCTCAAATAATGGTTACATTTGCTACTCTCCAATCCTCCGGTACCTGTCCTGACTCCAGTGAAGTATTGAAAATATCCGTTAACATCTCGCTTACCTGCTCAGCCACCTCCCTCAATACTCTCGGTTGCATATTATCTGGACCCGGAGCCTTATTTTCTCTTCGATTACCAAGCTGTTCCTTTACTTCCTCCACTCCAACCTGGATTTTCTGTAAAAGCCCTTCCTCACCACTTTGAAAGATACTCTCAACTATTAGCAATTCTCCTGACAGTTCTTGTGCAAAAGTTGAAGAAAAATACCTGTTTAATAAGCCTGCCATCTCACTTTCATCACTAACCACTCTCCCGGTGCTATTCCTCAATGGGCCCACACTGGTCCAAACCAGTTCTTTTCCCCTGATATACTTAAAGAAAGCCTTGTTATGATGTTTTAATATTCTTCGCCATGTCCTCATCATACTCTTTTGGCTTGTCGAGTTATTTTCTTCACTTGCCTCTGTTTACTCCGATAGTGATATAAATCTAACTCCAGTCCTGTTATTTTAAACCTAATAAATGCCTTCTGCTTCTCCTTAATACCGTTCCTTATCTCACTGCTCAACCACCCTGGTCTCTTTCTGCTTCGAGTTTTACACCTCATTGGAATGTACTTGCTCTGCACTCCACACATTTGGTCCTTAAAGGTTTCCCATTTCTCTGATGCTGATTGTCCTGTTGTTAGAGTCTCCCAATCGACATCACCCAACTCTCTCCTCATACCCTCAAGGTTTGCCTTCCTCAAATCTAATAGCCTTACCCTACTTTCATGAACTCTAACCCTTAACAGAATCTTTGCACATACAAAGTTATGGTCACTTGCTCCTAAATGCTCCCCAACCTCCACCTCCTCCACCACCATATTGGGATCGTTACTTAAAAGGAGGTCGAGCACTGCACTCCCCCTCGTGGGCTTGTCTCCAAACTGGGGTAAAAAGCAATCCTTGACTAAATGCAGGAAATCCTCATCCACTCTGTCCTTTCCCTGTTCCTGGACCCAATATATCCCTGGCAAGTTAAAATCCCCCAGAATCAACACTCTTCCCTTACCACATGCCCTTTTGAATTATTCATGTACTCCTCCTTCCTCCTCTTCCTTCACACCCAGAGCCCTATAAAAGCATCCTACCAGTATCTTACTGTTTTTTACAATCTCTAATCTCTACACACACAGAATCCTCGACATTTATTCCTTCCTTAATGTCACCCCTTTCTCTTGATGCAATGCTATCAGGTCAGGTCAGGTATGGGAGCATGTGCCAGAACAGCGCGTCGCTGCGTCCACTTTCCGCCGGTACTCCAGGGGCCTCCGTCTGGCCATCCCCTAGGCAGATGCTAGGCCCATCCCCATCTCCTTGAGATGATGGTCAACCTGCTGCAACCATGAGGTACGTGGTTGGCCCACTGGCCTCCTCCACTCATGAGACTCCCTCGCTGAGAGAATCTGGTGAGCAGGATCAGCATCAGGAAAACGAGCCACATGTCCATACAGCCGCAACTGACGCTCACGGACTATGCAGGTAACAAATCTCATCCGAGTCTCTCTCAGCAACCGCTCGTTGGACACAAAATCCGACCAGCGATAGCCAAGGATTCTCCGAAGACACCTGGTACCAAAGGAATTAAGTCTCCGTCTCAGATCCTTGGTCAGAGTCCAAGTCTCGCACCCATAGAGCAAGACTGGAAGTACCAAGGACCTGAAGACTCGGACTTTCGTCCTCCCGCACAGGTACCGGCAGCGCCACACCCCATGATCCAGTGAATCCATGACTCCCCAGGCCCGACCCAGACGTCTATTGACCTCTGACTCACAGCCAGCAGAGACATGAATATCACTGCCAAGGTAAGTGAATCTCTCCACGACCTCAACATCCTCACCACAAACAGACACAGACAGGACAGCAGCATCCAAGTTGTCACCGAAAGCCTGGATCTTAGTTTTGACCCAAGAAACCCGTAATCCCAACGGCTCCGACTCCTCATTCAGCACCTCGAGGGCCCCAAGAGGATGTCTAAAGTCTCCGCAAAGATGACTGCATCATCTGCAAAATCAAGGTCCGAGATCTTGACATTCCCAAACGATGCACCGCAACTTGATCTCTCCGACATCCTCCCTAAAATCCAGTCCATACAAGTGCTGAAAAGTGTGGGGGCAAGTACACATCCCTGACGAACTCCAGTAACAACTGGAAATAAGTCAGAGATGGTACCACCACACTTCACAGCACTCTCAGTACCAGAGTAGAGTTCAGACATCAGATCGATCAGTTTTGGTGGCACCCCACGAAGACCAAGAATCCTCCAGAGGACATCCCGATTCACTGAATCGAACGCTTTACAGAGATCAACATAGGCTGCAAGCAGCCCCTGCCGAAACTCTCGTCTGCGTTCGGTGAGGACACGAAGGGCAAGGATACGGTCAATCGTTGACCTCTTTGGTGTAAAGCCTGACTGCTCTGGACGCTGGTGCTCAAGCAGATGGTGGCGAACCCTATCAAGAATTATCCGAGCAAAGACCTTGCCCGGCACTGAGAGCAGCGTCACCCCTCAGTAGTTGTTGCAGTCTTGGCGATCACCCTTCCCTTTCCAGAGAGGGACAACAAGGCCCCTCTTCCAGTCAGTTGGGATGATGCCTGTGTTCCAGGCAGAGCACAAAACTGCATGCAACGACATGAGTGCAGCATTTCCACCAGCCTTGAGAAGTTCGGCATGGATGCCACCGATCCCTGGAGCTTTGCCCCGTTTCAACTGGTTCACCGCAGCCCGTGTTTCCACAAGCGAAGGTGGACCACAGTTGATTCGAGGGTCAGCAACAGGGATTGTAACACCCTTGACGTCCAACTTGACAGCTGGGGGATCAGCCTGGTACAACCGCTCAAAGTAACCGGCCCAGCGGGCCTTCACTTCTGACTCCTCTGTCAAGAGCCTACCACTCTCTGCTCGAACTGCAGTGCTCCGAGGGATGGGCTTGGATGAACGTAATGCGCGAATTCCCCTGTAAGCGGGACGAGAATCACCTGTCCACAGGTGATGCTCTACCCCCTCACAGATTCCTCGCACATAGGCCTCCTTGTCCACCCTCAGTGCACGTACAGTTTTACGCCTCAGCTCCCTGAACAGCTCAGCTCTGCCATTCAGCCTGGCCCTGCGACTCTGGTCAATGGTATCCAGTGTCCCTTGAGAGACAAAATTCTTCTTTGCCCTGCGGTGAGCTCCAAGACATCCACCGGCAACATCAAGGACGGTGGTTTTGAAGGCGCTCCACAACTCTTCAGGACCCCCCAAAGCACCCAGACCCCCCAAGTGTCCACTCAGCCTGTTCGCAAACTCCTCAGCTACTCTCTCATCCCTGAGCTTGGCAACATCCAGCCTAGGCTGGGATGGTACCATTCTCCAGGATTTAAGGTGCAGCTTTAGAGTTGCTACAACAAGCCTGTGGTCAGTATTGAGGAACTGAGCACTCCGGTCGACCCTGCAGTTCTGGATCATCCTCCAACGACCGTCAATGAGGACATGGTCAATCTCCTTTGCCACACCGCCAGCGTTGGAATACCAAGTCCAGCGATGAGCTTGTGGGCGCTGAAACCATGAACCAACCACCCTAAGTCCATGACTTCTTGCAAAGTCAAGGAACTTAGTGCTATTCTGGTTCATAGTTCCTGACCCATGGGGACCAACACACACCTCATAACCATCCCTATCAGTTCCAGTCGATGCATTGAAATCCCCCAAGACTAGAAGTGTATCTCGTCTGGGGCACTGATCAACCACAGACTCGACCGTGGCGTAGAATGCATCCTTCACGGTGAGATCACTCGTCTCAGTCGGAGCATAAACAGAGACCAGGGAAATGACACCTAAGGAGTGACGAATCCTTAATCTCATAATACGCTCGTTGACCGGTGTTACCTCAATTATCATTGGGGTCAGCTTATTGGACACAGCTACAGCAACTCCTTTGGTATGGTAACCATCAGAGCGACCAGACCAATAGTAGGTGTAACCACCCACCATTATCTCAGAACCTCAGAGAGAGAGCTGCAATCCCGATGTCCAAATGCTTGAGCTCAGATGATAACAGAGACAGGTGATCATCCTCTCTTAGGGATAGGACATTCCAGGCACCCACCCGAAGGGACCGCCTCAGGTTTACCCAAGGAGACCGCCGTCTGGTGGACGACACCTCAGCACCACTCCGACACACTCTCCCACAATCTGACCCAGGGATGTTACCCCGTGGTTCCCCTCCTATCATCAAAGATTGTGGGTCCCGAAGGCTTTGCCCCAATCCCGTCATCCGGTGAGCTGCCCTGCGAAGGGAAGCTGCACAGGAGGTACTCACACGGAGTGGGTTTTCAGATTTTTTTGCGTTTTGCGGAATGAAGGGTTTTGTCCTTTACCTGTCCTTTACCCAGATTGTAAATTGTCCTTTACCAGTAAAGGACAATGCTGTCCTTTACCCAGATTACTGCTCCTCCTCATATTCTCTCCTTCCGATCACACCGATACACCTTGTAGCCTTGTAATCCTGTCCTCCAGTTACTCTCCTCCTTAAACCATGTCTCACTCACTGCAACGATATCGTACTTATCACTCTCCACTTTCATTTCAAGCTCTTCCATCTTATTATTTAAACTTCTGGCATTAGTATAGAATACGTTTAACTTCCTGAAATTCTATTTTCTTGCCTGGTCTTACTCTTCACAATTGCATCATCCATTCCTTCCTTAATAGCTTCCCCACCCTCCCCTGACCTAAAAAAAAAGCCTGAATTCCTTCCTCAATTCCCACCCTGACATCCTCACTCAGCCACTCTCTGCTTCCTTATGTCAGGATTTGGAAGCGAGGACCCACGATATGTACGATTTAAATCGACACAAACAGAAGAACAAAAACCTTCAGAGTTCGGTTTGCGAATACAGCCGCAAAGGCTGAATCGCACTACAACCCCTCTCACGTGACACGGGAAGTTATGGGCGTGGCGCACCGCCTTGGACAGAATAAATTATGCTAATGTGCTGAGTGGGCCAATGGGAACGCATATCAATTTATCAGCGTCATGGTTTCTCTTCACGTGAATAAAAAAACGTTCGCGAAAAAAATGCAGAAACAAAGTTAAATAATCTACCACGAAATATTGTTGTGGTGCCGGGTTTGGGGGTGGGGAACGACCGCAAGACAGAGCAGTTGGGCTGTCTCCCCACCAGACACCTGGAATTTAAGGTCGTCACTCTGGATAACTCCGAAGTCGACGGGTCGCTTAATGGATCGTGGACGCCAATATTTTGACTGCGCGGTTAGGGTCTTCTTGTCTGATTCCAATTTACCTAATTAGCCGCGCGGTCTACCGACCGGGGAAGCCACACCCTTGGCCGGCTTTGTCTGAACCGAGTCACTGTTACCGACTCGGATCCGGCGTAACCAAGCGGGATTTACCAAAGCCGCGCCGGTCCAAATAACAATCTACGGCACAATCTGCCTCACGATAACTCAAACCCGAACCATGCTCGGCCAATGAGAGAAAGCACAGAAAACGAGCTGGTACGTTTAACACGGGATTTAATCACAATAATCAGGAAGGGAGACACAGAGCAGAGTTAATCCGACTAAATTGTAATGTACAATAAGCAAGGCACTTATGCAATTCTACTTATAAGACTGACCACAGACACACAAACACACACACACACACACACACACACACACACACACACACACACACACACACAAAGAAATGGAGTCAACTGGCCTTTATTCGGACCCTCCAGCTGTGGAGGGGTTAGAGTTTGGTCGGGTACCTGGCCGCCTCGTGCGGTCTGGCCGACCCGCACTTGTGATCTCGGAGTCCGTTAAAGGGATCGGGATCCCCAGCTCGAGCGCTCCACACGAACCACAATCCAACGAGCGCACATGAACCACCATGGTGGGACTCAACCCCACAGCCAGAATCTTGCAAGTAACCAGGATCCTATGGACGACCAGCCACCAACGAGCGATGACGACGACCAGGGAACGAAGACGGGAACCAAGATAACCAAGGCACGACCGAAAAAGGTCCCCCACTCGTCTTTGAGCGCCTCGCGATTATTTTTATCCCCCCCCCCCGCTCCGTGCGGGGTATTGGGATCCGTTTCTCTGGTAACTCGCCTCGGGATTGGACGAGGGGTTTCGGGTATCGTGGTGTCCAGCCGTGATTGGAGGAGGGGCGTGTTCGAGTCTCGGTGCTCCTCCCCCGAGAGAGGCGCTTTTGCCTTCCCCAGTGTCGACAGGGGAGACGTTCTTTTTTTGATGGGGCGGAGTCAGAGCTCCGAGGCGAGGGGGGCTTCTTCGCCCACGTCCGTAGTCAGAAACACGTGTGTTATGGCGCCGTGGTGTGAAGTGAAGGTTGGGCGGGTGAAGCGCTTGTTCGCCCGCACAGTGGGAGGAGGAGTGAAGTGAGGGTTTTGTTGGCTTTGGCAGATTTAAAGATGTAAAAAATCTGACTCGAAAAGAAACTCACAGCGCACACATGAAATTAACCCATTAGACATAGGGGAGGGATTCTAACTATCCACATATACTTAACGAGATAACTGAACTACGGGACTGCGGACTGTCTGTGTGCAAAAGGCTTCCGAATTCGTAACAATATAGTGTAACAGGCAAGTACGTCACATATCGGAGATTTTTTTGCATGTGGTGTGCAAACACCACGTACTGACTGAGGTACTGGCTCGAACTCGAGCGAAAAAGGTCATCTCGTTCAGGCGATATTTAATAATGTACAAATGTAGGACGGTGCAAGCTTCGTGCTTTACTGACCCCCTACCAGAGGGAGGTGGCATATTACTCTCCCGTAGGCACCGAGTGTTTCATATCCGAGTACCATCCTGGGGTTCCATCCTGCCCAATTTCCTTCAATCCTGGCGCATCTTGGATTCGTGCATGCCATTGATTTGATTCAATCAAAAAATGCTTCATCATTCATTTCATCGAAGAAAATACAAAACATGACACAGCACAAACATCCATCGAGTTTCATTTACAACGAATACACATTATTTAGCAAATAATTCACATATTTGGGTGGGAAACTGAAAGGTGTGTGTGTGTGTGTGTGTGTTTTTTATCTCCTCCAAAACTATAAAACCGACCAGCCTGAAACTTTACATGCATACGAAGAAAACTCCAAGGAAGTGCAAGAGTTAAAATTGGGTGTTTGGGTTAATTAAGTCACCCCTTTTGAAGATAATTAACGGCATTATTTAATTATGTCCTTCATCAGGCGCATCCTCGGCCACCTCGTTCTTTGGGGTCTTTAGGTGTCTCCTGGGTAACCTCGCTGGGGTCTGAAGCCGCCATGTTTTTTGGCCTGCTCAACCATGCCTTGACTAGGAACAGGCCGCAACAATTTCTTTATGATAAAGTTGTTATTTTTTTCGCTTCCCTCACTCATATTATCAAATGCTTGTTCATCATCGCTACGAATCACTCTTTCCATCGTTTTTGTAAGTGCTGAAGGGCGGAGTAAAGGGCGGATAGTAAAAGGGTGGAGGAGTTCCTTGTGAGCCAACGTCCATCCATATTGAGTGCCCAATTGTGTCTGCGGACGTCCTGCTGCAGTTGGGTCACTTCTTATTCGGAGGTTGGTGGCAGGATTTGCACTCCGGCCACCGTAAAACCCTTCACTCTGCAAAACACAAAAATGCTAAGAAATCTGAAAACCCACTCTGTGGGAGTACCTCCTGTGCAGCTGCCTTCCGCAGGGAAGCTCACCGGATGATGGGATCGGGGCAAAGCCTTCAGGACCCCCACTCTTTTATGATGGGAAGAAAACCATTGGGTAACGTTCTTGGGTCAGATTGCGGAAGTGTGTGTCAGGGTGGTGCTGAAATGTCGTCGACCAGACGGCGATATCCTTGGTTTAATCTGAAGCGGTCCCTTCGGGTGGGTGCCACAAATGTCCTATCCATAAAAGAGGATGATCACCTGTCTATGCTATCATCTGAGATTCAAACGCTGGAGGTTCGGAGACCGGATGGTGGTGAGATCATGGCGAGTGGTTGCCCCCACTATTAGACTGGTTGCTCTGATGGTTACCATGCCCAAGGAGTTGCTGTAGCTGTGTCCAATAAGCTGACTCCAATGACAATTGAGGTAACACCGGGCAACGAGCATATAATGAGACTAAGGATTCGTCACTCCTTGGGTGTCGTTTCCCTGGTCTCTGTAGATGCTCTGACTGAGGCGAGTGTTCTCTCCATGAAGGATGCATTCTATGCCACACTCGAGTCTGTGGTTGATCAGTACCCCAGGCGAGACACTCTTCACGTCTTGGGGAATTTATATTCATCGACTAGAACTGATAGGGATGATTATGAGACGTGCTGGTCCCCATTGGTCTGGAATTTTGAACCAGAATAGCACTAAGTTCCTTGACTTTGCAAGAAGTCATGGATGAAGGGTGGCTTGTTCATGGTTTCAGCGCCCACAGGCTCATCACTGGACTTGGTATTCCAACGCTGGTGGTGTGGCAAAGGAGATTGACCATGTGCTCGTTGATGGTCGCTGGAGAAAGATCCAGAACTGCAGGGTCTACCGGAGTGCTCAGTTCCTCAATACCGACCACAGGCTTGTTGTGGCAACTCTGAAGTTGCAGCTTAAATCTGGAATAATGGAACCATCCCAGCCTTGGCTGGATGTTGGCAAGCTCAAGGATGAAAGGGTAGCTGAGGAGATTGTGAACAGGCTGAGTGGGGATTTGAGAGGTTTGGGTGCTTTGGGGAATCCTGAAGAGTTGTGGAGTGCCTTCAAGACCACAGTCCTTGATGTTGCCGGTGGATGTCTTGGAACTCTTTTGTCTCTCAAGGGACACTGGATGCCATTGACCAGAGTCGCAGAGCCAGGCTTAAAGGCAGAGCTGAGCTGTTCTGGGAGTTGAGGCGTATAACTGCAGGTGCGCCGAGAGTGGACAAGGAGGCCGATGTGCGAAGAATCTGTGAGGGGGTAGAGCATCACCTGTGGTCAGGTGATTCTCGTCCTGCATACAGGGGAATTCGCACATTGCGTTCATCCAAGCCCATCCCTCGGTGTGCTGCATTTTGAGTGGAGGGTGGTAGGCTCTTGATGGAGGAGTCCGAAGTGAAGGCCGCTGAGCTGGTTACTTTGAGCGGCTATACCAGGCTGTTCCACCAGCTATTGTGTTGGATGTCAGGAGTGTTGCTATCCCTATTGCTGACCTTCCAATGAACTGTGATCCACCTTTGTTTGTGGAAACACAGGCTGCAGTGAAATGGTTGAAATGGGGTAAAGCTCCTGGGATCTGTGGCATCGATCCTGAACTTCTCAAGGCTGGTGGAAATGCTGGACTCGTGTCGTTGCATGCAGTTTTGTGCTCTGTCTGGAACACAGGCATCATCTCAACTGACTGGAAGAGGGTCCTTGTTGTCCCTCTCTGGAAAGGGAAGGGTGATCGCCAGGGCTGCAACAACTACTGAGGGGTGATGCTGCTCTCAGTGCCGGGCAAGGTCTTTGCTCGGATAATTCTCGATAGGGTTCGCCACCATCTGCTTGAGCACCAACGCCCAGAGCAGTCAGGCTTTACACCAAAGAGGTCAATGATTGACTGTATCCTTTCTCTTCGGGTCCTCACCAATCGCAGACGAGAGGGGCTGCTTGCAGCCTATGTTGATCTCTGCAAAGCGTTTGATTCAGTGAATTGGGATGCGCTCTGGAGGATTCTTGGTCTTCGTGGGGTGCCACCAAAACTGATCAATCTGACGTCTGAACTCTACTCTGGTACTGAGAGTGCTGTGAGATGTGGTGATACCATCTCCTACTTATTTTGAGTTGTTACTGGAGTTTATCAGGGGTGTGTACTGTCCCCAACACTTTTTGAGCACTTGTATGGACTGGATTCTGGGGAGGATGTCGCAGAGATCAAGTTGTGGTGCATCATTTCGGAATGTCAAGATCTTTGATCTTGACTTCGCAGATGATGCAGTCATCTTTGCAGAGACTCTGGATATCCTTTTGGGGGCCCTCGAGGTGCTGTTTGAGAAGTAGGAGCCATTTGGATTGTGGGTTTCTTTGGTCAAAACTAAGATCCAGGCTTGCAATGACATATTGGATGCAGCTACGTTGTCTGTACCTGTTTGTGGTGAGGATGTTGAGGTCACGGAAAGGTTCACTTACCTTGGCAGTGATATTCATGTCTCTGTTGGCTCTGAGCCAGAGGTCAATAAATGTCTGGGTCGGGCCTATGGAGTCATAGATTCACTGTATCATGGGGTGTGGCACTGTCAGTACTTGTGCGGGAGGACGAAAGTCCAAGTCTTCAGGTCCTTGGTGCTTCCAGTCTTGCTTTATAGGCAGAGGACATTTGAAAGGATCAAGAACCTTCCTTGCAAAGCTCCTGTACTACGGATGCCCGACTTTGCCAGATCATTCATCGTGCAAGCGGATGCGTCTGATATCGGAATTGGAGCGGTGTTGTTGCAGGAATATGAGGACGGAGTTTTTCCTGCAATGTATGCCAGCAAGGAACTCCTGCCCTGGGAGAGGAACTACTCCGCGATAGAACGTGAATGTCTTGCTGTCGTGTTTGCTGTTAAGAAATTCCAGAACTACATCTACGGATGAGAGTTCAGCATACGGACTGATCATCAGCCCCTGTCGTACATACGGAAGTGTAAGATTGACAGTGAGAGGATAACGCGGTGGTAGTTATTCCTCCAGAACTTTTGGTTCTGTATTCAAGCCATTAAGGGATCCGAGAATGTGGGAGCTGATTGTATGAGTCGATTATGATTGTTACCATTGCCGGAGGAGAGGATATTGCATTTGAGTCCATTTGTTTGTTTGTTTGTTTGTTTGTCCGCACAGAACTTTTGTGTTTTTCTCCGCAACCGCTTGTTACAATGATGTCATAATATGTAGAATGTGACATCTTATCAGTATGAACATTTTTGAGGGTCATCTCAGGATAAAATGGTCCACAGAAAAAACAAGAAAAAGAACAATCAGAGATTGCAAACCCTTGCCAGGACTTTTTTGAGTGATGTATTTCTATTGGTTTTAGGGTAAATCCATTACGGCTGCCAAATCATGTGACCTATGACATCATATGTGTGAACCTTTTGTTCCTCATGGAAAGGCAGTCAGACGTGTAAAGTTTCGCCTCGATTTGTTCAGCAACTTCAGAGAGAATTTTTGAAGGTTGTAAATATTATTTTTTAAACAATATGGCTGCCAAACCATGTGACCTATGATGTCATATTGTGACCATTTTGTTCCCCGTGGACAGGCGGTCATACATGTAAAGTTTTGCCTCGATCTGTTCAAGCACTTCAGAGAAGAAGATTTTTGAAAGTTTTGTTTTTTTTTAAACAATATGGCTGCTGAATCACATGACCAATATGACAACATGAATTTTTTTGTTGTTGGACCATTTTATCCTGAGATGATCCTCAATTTTTTTTGATTCTGATCGGATGTGGCGTTCTACATATGCAATGATGACGTCATGATGAGGGCACCTATGATGTCTTTTTTAAAAAAATCACTCATTCCCCATGAGGAGTACGTTCCGTGTGCCAAGTTTCAATTTTCTCCTTGGTGCAGTTTCAGAGATACAATGGTGAAAATTTCGTCTCAATCCGACAAGCGGTTGTGGAAAAATAACATGAAAGTTCTGTGTGGACAGACAAACAGACAAACAAACAGACCAAAATGCAATACCCTCTGAATCCTTTGGCGAGGGTAAAAATTGATGATGTCATCGGTCACGTGATTTGGCAGCCATATTCCTTTTTTTTTTTTTTTTTAAACCTTCAAAATCTTCTTCTCTGAAGTGGTGGAACAGATCAAGGTGAAACGTCACACATATGACCGCCTATCCATGAGGAACAAAAGATTCACCCATATGACATCGTGGGTCACATGGTATGACAGCCATATTGGATTTACCCAAAAACCTATAAAAAATCTTCTCCAGAACGGCTGGACAGATCGAGGGGAAACATCACAAAAATGTTCCCCAAGCCATGGGTGTACAATTTTATTAAGGAATAATTGATAGGTCACATGGTTTGGCATCCCGATTGGATTGAAGAAAAATATTAAATAATTTTTTTTTCCGCAACCGCTTAATCAATTGACATGAAACTTCACATTTACGATCTAGTAGTGGTTGGGAATACATGTTTTAAATTTCAACTTGCTTGGACACATGGTCTGAAAGCCAGAATTATTTCATTCTTTTTTGATGTGGGTTCTTTATATATACTAGTGTGGGCCCATAGGTGCGTGCCAGTATGTGCAGCTTCGTTCCTTCACTCTCGTAAACGACGACTGAATTGGGGCATTGTTTGAATTAGATCGGACCAACCGTATCATAAATGGCCATAACTTGGGAAACACCTGGGAAACGTACTCAGGTCCCCAGCGTCAAACACACATAGAGATTTCTGGAATTATATATATGTATATTTATATGGTTTTACTATTTCTAGGTATGTGTTTGAGTAAAATGAACATTTTTGTTTTATTCTATAAACTACTGACAACATTTCTCCTAAATTCCGAGTAAAAATATTGTCATTTGGAGCATTTATTTGCAGAAAATGACAACAGGTCAAAATATCAACAAAGATTCAGTGTTTTCAGACCTCAAATAATACAAACAAAACAAGTTCATATTCATTTTTAAACAACATAATATGAATGTTTTAATTTCGGAAGAGTTCAGAAATAAATATTTTGTAGAATAACCCTGATTTTCAATCACAGCTTTCATGCGTCTTGGCATGCTCTCCACCAGTCTTTCACATTGCTGTTGGGTGACTTTACGCCATTCCTGGCGCAAAAATTCAAGCAGCTCGGCTTTGTTTGATGGCTTGTGACCATCCATCTTCCTCTTGATCACATTCCAGAGGTTTTCAATGGGGTTCAGGTCTGGAGATTGGGCTGGCCATGACAGGGTCTTGATCTGATGGTCCTCCATCCACACCTTCATTGACCTGGCTGTGTGGCATGGAGCATTGTCCTGCTGGAAAAACCAATCCTCAGAGTTGGGGAACATTGTCAGAGCAGAAGGAAGCAAGTGTTCTTCCAGGACAACCTTGTACGTGGCTTGATTCATGAGTCCTTCACAAAGACAAATCTGCCCGATTCCAGCCTTGCTGAAGCACCCCCAGATCATCACCGATCCTCCACCAAATTTCACAGTGGGTGCGAGACACTGTGGCTTGTTGGCCTCTCCAGGTCTCCGTCAAACCATTAGACGACCAGGTGTTGGGCAAAGCTGAAAATTGGACTCATCAGAGAAGATGACCTTACTCCAATCCTCTACGGTCCAATCCTTATGGTCTTTTGCAAACCTCAGCCTGGCTCTTCTTTGCTTCTCATTGATGAAGGGCTTTGTTCTCGCTTTGCACGACTTCAGCCCTGCCCCTGGGAGACTGTTTCGAACCGTCCTCGCCGTGCACTTCAGCCCAGCTGCCGTTTGCCATTCTTTTTGTAGGTCACTTGATGTCATCCTACGGTTGTTGAGTGACATTCGAATGAGTTGGCGGTCATCCCGGTCAGTGGAAAGTCGTTTTCGCCCTCTGCCAGTCTGTAGCTTTGTTGTCCCCAATGTCTGCTGCTTGACCTTGTTCTTATGAACCGCCATCTTTGAGATTTTAAGGATGGAAGCAACGTGACATTCACTGTATCCCTCTGCCAGTAAAGCCAGAATTGAACCCTTCTTTTCCTCACTCAAAACTTTTCTTTTCAACTCTTTTGGCATGGTCAATAGTTATTTTTTATTCCAATTACTTTTGAAGTCCTACTAGCACTGCTTTTGCCATCCAGCTGGTCCTATTGCAAGAGGATAGTGATGACCACAGCAGTGGTTTTTATACTTTTCCTTGTTAAATAAGATTCGGTTCAGGTGATCACCTAATCAGTACCTCACTAAGTATAATGAGGTGTGCCTGTGTTGGAATTCAACAGACACTGGAATGGAATGGATGCCATACATGTAGAGATGGTGATTTAAAATGTTTTTGGAGTGATCTCTTATTTTTTTCCAGAGCTGTATATATACATATATATATATTTTTGAATGAGGTTCACTTGGCTGAGTCTCGGTGGGTTGGAGGCGAGAGGAGGAGCAGGTGAAATGACAATCCTCGCCAGGTTCCTCCTGATGACTTCACCTTTGATTTTTGCTTGTTTGGGTTCCTTCTGATGACTCCAATGCAGGACTCTACCTATTTGGTCTCCCATTTGATTTATTTCAATCACATTCTATTTTCAATTGAATAATAATAAATAACGTCATGGGTCAGGGTCAGGTGTCTAATCATGGGTCAGGTGTTTTGGGACCCGGTCATCACTGTTTACAGTTATATGGTAACAGTTCTAATTATGTTTCTTCTTAATTAAGTAACACACCAGTACACAAACACCACACAAAGCAAGTCCTGGTGAGGGTGTGCAGTCTCCGATTGCTCTTTTTCTTGTTGAAATAATTGTTTTGAATTGGACATTGAATTAACACCGTGTGGGGTTGATTCCGCTTGTCGTCCTTCCGAGGTAGGCAAAATGAGTGCCAGCTTGCTGGGATGGTTGAGCCATTCGGGTATCCTTCGTCATAGTGGTGACTCATCCAGGATTGTGTCCAATCGCCCAGGAGACGCTCTGTACGGGGTGTGGTCCTAATGGATGGATATCGTGTACAGAACAAACAGGTACCATGTCATGTTGAGACAAGGTGTCCTCGCTTTTTGAATGTTGCGAAGTCTCCGATTGTAATCATCATGGGGGTCTCTCTCTCTTTCTCTTTCTCTTTCTCTTTCTCTTTCTCTTTCTCTTTCTCTTTCTCTTTCTCTCTTTCTCTCTTTCTCTCTTTCTCTCTTTCTCTCTTTCTCCCTCTCTTTCTTTCTCTCTATCTCTCTTTCTCTCTTTCTCTCTTTCTCTCTTTCTCCCTCTCTTTCTCTCTTTCTCTCTTTCTCCCTCTCTTTCTCTCTTTCTCCCTCTCTTTCTCTCTTTCTCTCTTTCTCTCTTTCTCCCTCTCTTTCTCTCTTTCTCTTTCTCTTTCTCCCTCTCTGTCTCTCTTTCTCTTTCTCCTTCTCCCTCTCTGTCTCTCTCCTTCTGTGTCTCTATCCCTCCCTCCTCTCTCTGTCTCTCTGTCTCTCTCTCTCTCTCTCTCTCTCTCTCTCTCTCTCTCTCTCTCTCTCTCTCTCTCTGTCTCTCTCTCTCTCTCTCTCTCTCTCTCTCTCTCTCTCTCTCTCTCTCTCTCTCTCTCTCTCTCTCTCTCTCGCCCCCTGCTGGTCGTTGGTGAGTCGTGCATGGGTGTGGTGTCATGGCGGCTCTGTGTGTGCAGCTGTGAGTACTGTGCTGTGTTGGTGTTGTTCCTGTCCCTATTTCGTTTCCCTCTGTGTCCCCGTACGTGTTTGTGGAGTTTTTTCCCTGTTTCCCTTCCTGCTGAGACGAGAGAGAGAAGGAGAGCGCGCACGGTAGGTGCTTTGTGGGTTTTCCTTGAAACCTTCGGGTTTCTGGGCCTACTTTTTCATCTGCCTTGTTTTCATAGGCCTGCCGTTTATCGGTGGTTTAGCTTCTTCCTTTCACTCTTCCTTTCCCTTATACTTCATTTGACCCCACTTGCTGGTTGCTTGTGACGGTTTTCCTTTGTTAAACTTAAACTTCTCTTCTTTTGCTTTAAGCTATGGCAAACGGACGTTTGCACAATAGTGTGTACGAGTCACTCACTCGGAAAAATGGAGTGACAATTACTCCACCTGATGGAGTTAGTGTTGAGAACGTGGTGATGGCTCTGGGAGAGCTCGGAGGAATCGAGAATGTTCTCGCCGCTTCGAAAATGAGCCAACGTGTCGTGGTTTTCTTGTCGGAGGAGCGACACGTGGCTCAGGCGGTCCAAACCGGTCTATCCGTTCCGCCGGACGTCTTCGTTAACGTTAGTTATCTCGATACGATGGCGGTAAAATTAACACTGTCCAACATCCCGCCCTTCTTCTCGAGTGAGGAGATTGTTGCTGCATTAAGCGTTTTTGGCACAGTTGTGTCACGAATCTCCATGATTCCACTTCGTCTGCGCTCTGACGCTTCGGTTCGCCACATCATGTCGTTCCGACGTCATTGCTATATCATTCTAAAAAACAACGCTCAATCGCTCAATGCAGTTATGACTTTAAAAAATAAAAACCGCAATTACCAGATTTATATCGCAACGGAGACCACAACTTGTTTTATCTGTGGTGAATCGGGACATTTAAAAAGCGATTGCCCCAAGAATATATTAAGTGGCATATCTAGTGTGGTCGAACCCATTGAGACGAATAGTGGTATATCTAGAGTTGGGAACGTTGGTGACGCTTCAAACTCGAACAATCTGCCTGGGCCGTCGAGAGTGGAGGTAAATCCCCCCCTGACAGATGACGAAAGTTTCACCGTTGTTCCTTCAAAAAGGAAACATAAATTGAAGCATCTAAATGATAACAATAGTCAAGATGTGACGGCGAGCTGTGCAAAAAAGATGGCGCCGGCTGCCGAGAATAATGACTCGTGTTTGGAAGCAACAATAGATGCTCTTTTTAAAACGAAAAATCGATTTGATGTAATTGCTCCAGAGGATGATGACTTTTTTGTCGGTGCTGTTGGTGAACATGAGGAGGAGATTGGTTTTGTGCAGCAGGGAGCACACGTGACCACTCCCATAGTCACAGGCACCTTGGATATTAACACCGAATCCACTGTAACCCCCCTCCCTGAAAAGACCAACAGTGAAATGTGTACCGTTTCTAAGTCACCAATAACTCCAAACCTGGTTGAATCAGGGTGTAAAGCTTCAACTAGTGAAACACCAGGTTCATCTCAAGCGGAATATAACGTTCCTTCCGTTAGTATTCTTCCTCCTCCCCGTCCTCTTCACCCTCCCACTCCTCCTCCTCCTCCCCCTCCCACTTCTAATCTTCTTCCTCTTCCCACCCCTCCTCCTCCTCCCACTCCACCTCCCCCTACTCCACCTCCCCCTACTCCACCTCCCCCTACTCCACCTCCCCTACTCCTCCTCCCTCCACTCCTCCTCCCTCCACTCTTCCCACCCCCACTCCTCCTCCCTCCACTCTTCCTCGACTCCTCCGACTCCTTCTCCCCCTTTGGAAGCGGAATGTGAGGCTTCCCTTATTAAACCATCAGCTCCATCTTTGGAGCATAACGTTAATGTAATGGACACCGGTCGGTACTCGGATTATGATTCGGACGGGGCCTCATCACTTGCTTCTTGTGGCAGTGCTGAAGCATGGAATGATCCAGTTTCCCAAGATTCGGAGAGTGTTACCAGTGTTCCACCTGCTGATATCATAAAGTTTCTTCATGACACCTTTCGCAAGAAACATGTTAAAATTAAAAAAATTTTCCCTGACTTGCCCGGCTTTATAATCTCTGCGAAGCTTTTGCTCCTCAAAGCCGGACAGCTTGGTGTGACGGAATCACAAGTGTATCGACTCCGGAAATGCATCCTCAAAGCAAAGAATGAGCTGCAGACACAGAGAGACTAAGTTTTTGACACACCCTAACTCTATGTTAGCCTATGGCCTTCTCTATAGCGAGTTTAAATATTAATGGGGGACGCTCCTCCATCCGTAAAGCAGAAGTTAAACAGTTTGTTGAGACAAATCACATTGATGTTTTGCTTTTGCAAGAAACAAGATGCAGCTCCTCTTGTGCAAGTGAATGGCAAAGGACAATGAGGGGAAAATGGTTTTTTAGTAGTCTGGAACACCCAAGGGCTGGGGTGGCTGTTTATATACAACCTTCCTTTTGTAGTCCCAGTGTTGTTTTTAATGAGATTATCAAAGGGTATTTGATTTCACTCACCTTCACACACAATGGCTTTAAACACACCGTACTGAATGTCTACGCACCTAGCGATAGCACGGAGAGACTCACCTTTTACACACACTTAGAAACGTCTCTTGTACACATTCATTTTGATGGACTTGTCTGCTTGGGTGGAGATTTTAACTGCACGATGGACCCCACCATTGATCGTAATGGAGAGGAGCCGCACCCAGCAAGCGCAGCGCCTTTGTTGAGAGCCTTGTCCAAGTTTTCCCTGCTTGATGTGTGGAGAATCCGCAATCTTTCTCTCCGCCAATACACGTGGAGTCGGTGTTCAAAAGGCCACCTATCACTTGCAAGATTGGACCGTTTCTACATCAACAGTACCTTTTTAAATGTTGTGAGCAATATGAACATTATTCCGAGCGGCTTCTCAGACCATCACATGGTCGCACTTCGTATTCACCAACCAGTTCGGAATCGTGGTGCTGCCTACTGGACCTTCAACGCAAGCCTCTTGGATGACCAACTGTTTGTCGATGCCTTTGGTGTGTTCTGGAGAGCCTTGCTCCAACGTAAAACTTCCTTCCCCTGCCTTGGAAAATGGTGGGACAACGTCAAAGTGCAAATAAGATCCTTTTGCCAACAATATGGAGCCTACCACACCAAATATGACTCTGCCCTTCAATCCTTGCTTGCCAAAGAAATATTATATTTGCAGACCAACCTCTTGGCTTCAAATCATGAAAGAACCAACCTCTTGCTGGCGAAGAAAAAAGCTCTTCTTGCTGGA
This sequence comes from Eptatretus burgeri, assembly GCF_056783735.1. Classification (NCBI taxonomy): domain Eukaryota; kingdom Metazoa; phylum Chordata; class Myxini; order Myxiniformes; family Myxinidae; genus Eptatretus; species Eptatretus burgeri. Next base: position 11,642,883 of record NC_140965.1, on the reverse strand, counting down.
CTTTGTGCAAAGCAAGCCAGAGGAGCGCTGATTCGTCTCCGACTGGAGAATTTGTGCTACCTGGACACCTCCTCTAAGTTCTTTTTTGGACTGGAAGCTCAAACAAAGAGAAGTCAGCAGATAACTTCAGTAAGGACAAAGGAAGGATAACACACAATCAAAAAGATGTCAGAGCCTCACTCAGACACTACTTTACTGAACTTTATCATGCTCTGAAAATCGACAACAAAATGGTAACAGTGCTGACTTCTTCCTTACCTACCTTGTCAAAATCTGCAGTTCTACAAATGGACAAGGAAGTAACTTTGGAGGAACTCCAAGCTGCTCTTCAAACTCTACCCTCGGGTAAGGCCTCCGGCCTGGATGGAATTCCTGCGGAATTTTATAAAACCTTTTGGGACCTCCTCGGACCAGAACTACTTGAGGTTATAATCGACGGTCGACGATCAGGCTCACTGCCATTAAGCTGCCGGAGGGCTGTCCTCGCCCTTATCCCCAAAAAAGGAGACCTTCAGCAACCACACAACTGGCGTCCCATCTCATTACTCTGTGCAGACTACAAAATATTTTCCAAGGCCCTTGCCAACCACCTTAAAGCCATAATCGAGGAGATCGTACACCCAGATCAGTCTTACTGTGTCCCGAAGAGGACAATTCATGACAGTATCTTTATTGTGCGTGATATAATTGACATCTGTTCTCTTGAGCAAAGGAATGTCGGGTTGGTGTTCTTAGATCAAGAAAAGGCCTTTGATACCATTGATTATTTTTATCTTTTCTCTGTTTTACGGGGGTTTGGTTTTGGGGAAAATTTTATCTCTCATGTGCAGTTACTGTATAACAACACTTTTAGTCTCTTAAAGGTTAACAACATTTTATGTCCCCCTTTCCCGGTTAATAGAGGCATTCGTCAAGGGTGCCCTCTTTCTGGCCTCCTGTACTCTCTTGCGATTGAGCCTTTGCTCGTTCGGTTGCGTGCACGTCTTCTTGGTTTCCTTCCTCAACCAATGGCGAACCCGTTTAAAGTGATTGCTTATGCAGATGATCTTTGTGCAATCGTTCGCTCGAATGAGGACGTCTCAGCCTTGGTCCATTGCATTCATGAATTTGGTTTGGCAAGTTCCACAAAAGTGAACTGGGGAAAAAGCAGAGCTCTCCATCTTGGTCCACAAAATGGCGCCATTCCTCCGACTCTTCCCGAGAAACTTAAATGGGAAAGGGATGGAATTCTTTACCTGGGCGTCTTTCTTGGAACTGAGAACTTCATTTTAAAAAACTGGGAATCTCTAATAATTAAAACTGAGAGACGTTTACGAAAGTGGAAGGGCTTACTTTGTCAACTCTCCTATCGGGGCCGAACCCTTGTTATCAACAACCTTGCAGCATCAATGCTTTGGCACGTTTTTATAGCGCTGCAGCCCCCAGATTTGTTTCTTAAAAAATTACAATAAATTCTTATTGACTTCTTTTGGGGAGGAAAGCATTGGCTCCAACCTGGTGTGTTAAACCTGCCTGTTTCTGAAGGAGGACAGGGGCTGATTGCTATTACCAGCAAGGTGATGGCTTTTCGCCTCCTTTCGCTTCGCAGACTGCTGTACACGGACGTCTCGTGGAAGGCCTTGGCTCACTGCCTGCTTCGGCAGGCGGGGAAACTCGGCTACGATCAGCAACTGTTCCTTATTGACACCAAGAAAGTTGATATAGCATCAGTCCCCCTGTTTTATAGAAGCATGCTGAAGGCATGGCAGGCAGTCACTGTTCGCCGAAATAACAATGACTACTCCCTGGAAATGTTCTTAAATGAGCCTATCTTTTTAAACCCCATTTTTGAAGGGGTCTGCAGCAATTATATTCTTGT